>NC_061511.1:60840646-60908568 GCF_022539505.1 Lolium rigidum
GATGCCCCGGTGGTTCACCCCTGCATACTTCAAGAAGACTCAAGCGTCTAAGCTTGGGGATGCCCAAGGCATCCCCTTCTTCATCGATAACATTATCAGGTTCCTCCCTTGAAACTATATTTTTATTCGGTCACATCTTATGTACTTTACTTGGAGCGTCTGTATGTTTTTGTTTTTGTTTTTGTTTGAATAAATGCTTGTGTGGGAGAGAGACACGCTCCGCTGGTTCATATGAACACATGTGTTCTTAGCTTTATTCTTAATGTTCATGGCGAAGGTTGAAACTGCCTCGTTAATTGTTGTATGGTTGGAAACAGAAAATGCTACATGTAGTAATTGGTATGATGTCTTGAATAACTTGATACTTGGCAATTGTTGTGCTCATGATTAAGCTCTTGCATCATATACTTTTCACCTATTAGTGAAGAAATACATAGAGCTTGCTAAAATTTGGTTTGCATGATTGGTCTCTCTAAAGTCTAGATATTTTCTGGTAAAGGTGTTTGAACAACAAGGAAGACAATGTATAGTCTTATAATGCTTGCAATATGTTCTTATGTAAGTTTTGCTGTACTAGTTCATACTTGTGCTTGGTTCAAACAACCTTGCTAGCCTAAACCTTGTATTGAGAGGGAATACTTCTCGTGCATCCAAATCCATGAGCCAAACACTATGCCATTTGTGTCCACCATACCTACCTACTACATGGTATTTCTCTGCCATTCCAAAGTAAATTGCTTGAGTGCTATCTTTAAACACTTCAAAAGTTATTACTTCTTATTTGTGTCAATGTTTTATAGCTCATGAGGAAGTATGTGGTGTTTATCTTTCAATTTTGTTGGGCAACTTTCACCAATGGACTAGTGGCTTCATCCGCTTATCCAATAATTTTGCAAAAAGAGCTAGCAATTGGATTACCAGTCCCAATTAATTAACTTTCATAATTTTACAAAAAAAATAGACACTCCTCCATGGTATGTGATTGTTGGACGGCACCCGAGGATTCGGTTAGCCATGGCTTGAGAAAGCAAAGGTGGGGAGGAGTGTCATCTAAATAAAACTAAAATAAAAAGGCACTCCTTCATGGTATGAGATTGTTAGCGAGCACCCGAGGATTCGGTTAGCCATGGTTCGTGAAAGTAAAGGTTGGAAGGAGTGCCACCCAAAAATAAAAATGTTTCATGGGAGCCGCTCTTTGAAGGTTTGTATGGCAAGGGAGTTAGAGTGCCCACTACCATTCGTTGACAACAACAAACACCTCTCAAAATTTTACTTTTATGCTCTCTTTATGTTTTCAAAATAAAAGCTCTAGCACAAACATAGCAATCCATGCTTCCCTCTGCGAAGGGCCATTCTTCTACTTTCATGTTGAGTCAGTTTACCTATTTCCTTCCATCTTAGAAGCAAACACTTGTGTTAACTGTGCATTGATTCTTACATGTTTGCTTATTGCACTTGTTATATTGCTTTGCATTGACAACTATCCATGAGATATACATGTTACAAGTTGAAAGCAACCGCTGAAACTTAATCTTCCTTTGTGTTGCTTCAATGCCTTTACTTTTAATTTATTGCTTTATGAGTTAACTCTTATGCAAGACTTATTGATGCTTGTCTTGAAAGTACTATTCATGAAAAGTCTTTGCTATATGATTCAGTTGTTTAACTATTATCTTTATCATTGCTTTGAATCGCTGCATTCATCTCATATGCTTTACAATAGTATGATTAAGATCATGTTGGTAGCATGTCACTTCAGAAATTATCTTTGTTATCGTTTACCTACTCGGGGACGAGTAGGAACTAAGCTTGGGGATGCTGATACGTCTCCAACGTATCTATAATTTCTGATGTTCCATGCTTGTTTTATGACAATACCTACATGTTTTGTTCACACTTTATATCGTTTTTATGCATTTTCCGGAACTAACCTATTGACGAGATGCCGAAGTGCCGATTCTCGTTTTACTGCTGTTTTTGGTTTCGAAATCCTAGTAAGGAAATATTCTCGGAATTGGACGAAATCAACGCCCAAGATCTTAAAATCCCACGAAGCTTCCGAACACCCGAGAACCGCGAGAGGGGGCCACGAGGCCACGCGGACGATAGGCCAGCGCGGCCAGAGGGGGAGCCGCGCCCCCTTACTGTGTCGTCGCCTCGTCAGCCCTCCGACACCGCCTCTTCGCCTATATAAAGGTCCCTGACCTAAAACATCGAGACGGAAAAGCCACGGTACGAGAAACCTTCCAGAGCCACCGCCATCGCGAAGACAAGATCGCGGGGATCGGAGTCTCGTTCGGCACGCCGCCGGACGGGAAGTGCCCGGAAGGCTTCTCCATCGACACCGCTGCCATCTCCACTGCCATCTTCATCACCGCTGCTTGTCTCCCATGAGGAGGGAGTAGTTCTCCATCGAGGCTAAGGGTCGTACCAGGTAGCTATGTGGTTAATCTCTCTCCTATGTACTTCAATACAATGATCTCATGAGCTGCCTTACATGATTGAGATTCATATGAGTTTTGTATCACTATTCATCTATGTTACTCTAGTGATGTTATTAAAGTAGTCTATTCCTCCTCCACGGTGTAATGGTGACAGTGTGTGCATCGTGTAGTACTTGGCGTAAGTTATGATTGTAATCTCTTGTAGATTATGAAGTTAATTATTGCTATGATAGTAATCATGTGATCTATGCCTCCTTCATAGTGTGATGGTGACAGTGTGCATGCTATGTTAGTACTTGGTTTAGTTGTGTTGATCTATCATGCACTCTAAGGTTATTTAAACATGAATATCGAATATTGTGGAGCTTGTTAACTCCCGGCATTGAGGGTTCGTGTAATCCTACACAATTAGTGGTGTTCATCATCCAACAAGAGAGTGTAGAGTATAGCATTTATCTATTCTGTTATGTGATCAATGTTGAGAGTGTCCAATAGTGAAAGTATAATCCCTAGGCCTTGTTCCTAAATACTGCAATCATCGCTGCTTGTTTACTGTGTTACTGCATCTGTACTGCTGATACGTCGAAAACGTATCTACTTTCCCGAACACTTTTGCTATTGTTTGGCCTCTATTTTGTGTATTTTGGATGCAACTAACACGGACTAACGCTGTTTTCAGCAGAACTGCTCTGGTGTCTCGTTTTTGTGCAGAAATCCAACTTTCGGGAAAAACCTCGGAATTTATGCAGAAGGCCCTATTTTCCCAGGAAACTAACGGAGCCAGAAGGGCAATTGAAGTGGAGGCCCGAGGGCCCCACACTACATGGCGGCGCGGCCCAGGGGGAGCCCGCGCCACCCTGTGGTGTGGCCCCCTCGGTCGGCCTCCGATGCCCTCCTTCGGACTACTTATTCGCCTCGACCTAAAAACACCAGGGGAGAAGTCGAAGTCGCCAGAAACCCTCCAGAACGCCGCCACATCGCGAAACTTCGTCGCGGGAGCCAGAAGTCTCCGTTCTGGCACTCCGCCGGGACGGGGAATTGGAGGAGATCATCACCGCCATCACCGCCAACGCCTCTACATCAACCAGCCATGTTTCCCCCATCCATGTGTGAGTAATTCCCCGCTGTAGGTGAAGGGGATGGTAGGGATTGGATGAGATTGGTCATGTAATAGCATAAGATTGTTAGGGCATAGTGCCTAGTGTCCGTAATTGGTACTTTGATGATATTGTTGCAACTTGTTATGCTTAATGCTTGTCACTAGGGCCCGAGTGCCATGATCTCAGATCTGAACATGTTATTGTTTCATCATGATATTCATTGTTTATGGTCTTACCTATAAGTTGTATACACATGTCGTCTGTCCGGAACCGATGGCCCCGAAGTGACGAAATCGGGACAACCGGAGGGAATGGTAGCGATGTGAGGATCACATGTGTTCACGGAGTGTTAATGCTTTGCTCCGGTACTCTATTAAAAGGAGTACCTTAATATCCGATGAGTTTCCCTTGAGGCCCGGCTGCCACCGGCTGGTAGGACAAAAGATGTTGTGCAAGTTTCTCATTGCGAGCACGCACGACTATAATTGGAACACATGCCTATTGATTGATTAGTACTTGGACACCGTTTTATTATTATCCGCAAATGCCCTGCTATGATTGTTACATGAGTTTCTCTCATCCATGCAACGCCCGTTATCCGTCCCCGTGCCTACGGTATTTTAATCCTGCTGTTTACTAAAATCACTACTGCTTGTCTTTGTTACTCTGCTGTTGTTATTTCACTTCACTGCTCTTGCTATAAAGCTGTTACTACTTGATAAACTTTTGCGAGCAAGTCTGTTTCCAGGTGCAATCGAATTGACAACTCCGTTGTTAAGGCTTCCAAGTGTTCTTTGTCTCCCCTTGTGTCGAATCAATAAATTGGGTAATACTTCCCTCGAAGACTGTTGCGATCCCCTATACTTGTGGGTCATCAACTGCCTGCAATATTACCACCATCAACCACACACCAGTTGTAGCATCAAGCTATTTTCTGGTGTCGTTACTGCTGCTCATACATTCATACCACCTGTATTTCACTATCTCTTCGCCGAACTAGTGCACCTATACATCTGACAAGTGTATTAGGTGTGTTGGGGACACAAGAGACTTCTTGCTTTGTGATCGCAGGGTTGCTTGAGAGGGATATCTTTGACCTCTTCCTCCACGAGTTCGATAAACCTTGGGTGATCCACTTAAGGGAAACTTGCTGCTGTTCTACAAACCTCTGCTCTTGGAGGCCCAACACTGTCTACAAGAATAGAAGCACCCGTAGACATCAGGTATGTGTGTCTATGCCAACGAATGGTATCAAACAATTCATCATCATTTCATATAGCAACTTCAAGAGCGGCTTCCATGTAGTTCTCCTTTTGCACACCATTATTTAGGATCTCTCCAGTACATAGTGTGCGGAGCTTTATTTGTTTATTTAAGTTGGGCTGGGCACCCAGTTGCCTTGCTCTTTTTGAAATATTAAGGACTTAGCACATTATTCATGCTATTTAAGGTATGAGGTCATGAAAAGACAATAAACCAGTCAATACTTCCTCATGAGCTAAAATAGGAACACAAAACAGGTAATAGTTTGAAGGTTTCAGATGTAGCACACAAGCAATTCACGTTGGAGCTGCAGTGAAATACCACATATAGGTATGTATGGTGGACACAATTGTCAAACTTTGGTTTTTAGGAGTTAGATGCATGAGTAGAGATCATACTCAGTACAGGTGAAGGCTAGCAAAAGACTAGGAGCGACCAACTAAGATAGCAATAATGGCCATAATCATGCATGGTGACAAAACAATATTAATCAAAGCATAAAGTGATATTACAATTCAAAATTAAATGATCATAGAGGCTTTAGGTGATTGGTTTGTAGTCATATCATGGTGTAAGCATGTGCCAAGTCAACCAAATAAAACATCAAAGGAGAATACCACAATATTATGCTTCTTATGATGGAAACAACACATGATTCTTTCAATGGAACATTAAGCACTCTGGACTATTTGAGACAAGTCATACTACAACAATAACTACCAAGCATATAATAAGAATAACATCCAACATGACATGCAAAAGTCTATGCCACGGTCTAGACAAGCTTCCTTTTGCATCACTATAAGCATGAAACATTTTACTCGTCTCCAACACCAATCAATTTATTTGAAACAACTCTCATAGATAATAATCAATAAATACCAGAGAGATAATCATACCTAACTAAAGAAAATTAACAAGCTCTAAACAAAATAAAAGTATAGAAACCAGAGTTAAACGCAGTACTAGCAAACTAGAACACTCGCAGAATAATAGAAGTGAAAACTAGAGTGTTCTATGAAATTAAAACGGAGTGTGTCATTCTCCAAAATAAACATGCTGGAATCCAACCATATACTACAGAAAACAAACAAAATAAAACTAAAAACAAAAATAAAGACGCTCCAAGAATAACACATAGCATATGAAGCAATAAAAATATAGTGTATAGAAAGATGGCATGATACTTTGTTGATGAAGAAGGGGATGCATTGGGCATCCCCAAGCTTTGACGCTTGTACCTCTTGGATATTTTTTGGGGTGACATGGGAATCCCCAAGCTTGAACTTTTGTCCATTCTTCATCTCATTATATCATTCTTCTCTCCCTACACTTGAAAACTTCCTTCATAAAAAATTTCACACAATTCTCATTAGCACCATTAGTGCAATCAAAATAACAAATACACTTGGGTTCATTTCTAACATATATAAAACATCCATTAAAATATTATCTACTGTAGCAACTTCTTTGAAAAGCTCTTTCTCTCAAAATAACTCAAAAATAAAGAGAATTAGAGGCAATGTAAATAGTGGCAGAAATCTGTCAAAACAGAACAGCAGGTAAAGATCGATTTTTTAGAAAATCCTCCATTGCTCAAATTGAAAAGTGCAAAATTAACGGAAGTTAGATAATAACCTGGGCATATACTAAAAAATTGCACCTCAAAATTACGTTCTGGCTGGGAGTCCGATTTTTTCTTGTAACATCATAGAATCTATTTTTGGACAGCAACTTCATCAAATCTTACTTTCTTCCTATTAGAAGCTACTCTTGGCACAGAAAAAGAAATAAAAATTATAAGGAGAGGTTTTTACAGAGGCAACAACTTCCAAAACTCAACAAAATAAAAATTACAGAAAATAAACATGGGTTATCTTCCAAACTACTTTTCTTTAACGCATTTTAGCTAGGCACGGAAAAAGAGTTCGCATCAAGTATTGTCAAGTGAAGAAGCATCAAGATCAATACCAGGAGTCTTTTCGACAAATAATTGTATTTTATCAATATATATTTTAGAAGAACCTCTCTCAACACTTTTGGGTTCACTACTTTCATCAACTGTGTTTTTAGGAACAATCCAATCAAAATTCTTTTCTAAAGCTTCATGCTTTCCTACAAGTTTGAAAGGTATTGGTATTTTGATTTCCTTGCTATTTTCCAGTTTAGTTTTGTCTATCTTTTCAAGTGTTCCAATAACATCTACACATGATCCTAGCATTTTAAGCCGATCAAAGTCTTTCCTAGCTTCTATAACAACATCTCTAAATTCCATAAGCAAAGTATCCAGAATAAAATCTATCTTTTCACCATTCTCAATTTCATGAAGTTTAAGAAATATTTGCTGCATTATGGGTTAAGGTTTACAAACCTAGCCTCCAGCATTTGAACTAAATAAGCTGCAGTAGTTTCATAATTAGGAACAAGTTCTACTAAAGATCTATCCTCAATATCTTTGTGCTTACTAATATGATTAAAGAATTCTTAAATGTTATCTCTCCCAATTATAGAACCACTACCTATTGATAGGTCTTTCAGAACGTACTTCAGGATCAACATAACGAGCTAAAAAGTAAAGCAACAAAATAACAACTATAATAGAAACTTTTTTTGTGTTTTTGATATAAAGAAGCAAACAAGATAAAGTAAAATAAACTAAGCAAAACTATAATAAAGTAAAGAGATTAGACATGAGAGACTCCCCTTGCAGAAATCATCTTTCTCCTCGGCAACGGCGCCAGAAAATCTTTGATGATGCTCGATACAACCAGTTGGGATACGCAAAGAGGAAGGTATCATGAGCATAGCGGCAAGTTTTCCCTCAGTAAGAAACCAAGGTTTAATCGACCAGTAGGAGAAAGGAGTGATTTCTGAAGGTGTTGCTAGCTGACATGTGGTAGGGCGCATTGTCACACCCCAACTTTTTCAACCATGTTTTATTGGCCATAATGCAAAAAATCAGGGGGGAACAAAAACTTTATCTATAGACTAATTAGATGAATTGCCTTGATCTGTTTGTTATAATGAACTACTTTGATCTATTGGTAGATGCATTTTCTTGTTTGTTAAGTTTTTCCTTGAGCTACCCCAAAGAACAACACCTCTAGTGGTAAGACAAGCAACTCTCCTAATAAAACACTTGTGTGACTTAGGAAAAGTTGTTTTCCTTTTTCACCACCTCAAACCTTTCTTCTGATGGCAACTTGAGAGTGTGCCTACTTAAAAATTCCTCTTTGTTTTATAATCTAGCTCAACCCATCCTTGTTCCAAAACTTGGGATCATCTACCCCTTATTACATCCTTCTCTTATACCCTAGTCAAAACCCCTCCAACATCACGATTTTTGGCTAAGTCTTAAAACTGTTCTCAGGATCATTTTTTGAGCCTTTAGATTAAGTGATCCTTTTATAGCTAAAGTTTTTCACTTGGCCTTAGACCTACCTTGTATTGTGTACTTCCCAGCCATCCCGATGCCTTGAGCCATATCACTCTCTTACCCACTTTTCCTTGTTGGTTTTGAAGCCAAGTCAATAAGATGTTTTGGCAGGCTTAAAATGTTCAAACTTTGGCAGTTAATCTCTAAGCACCCACAACTGTTATTAGTGATCTCAATGCATAGATCTCATCTATGCAACACCCTCTTCAACTTACACATCTTGCATGTCCCATTCTACCCTTACAATTCTTATATTCACGTGATCTTGTAACCTATCCAATGTTTAACCTTCAGATCACTTCCTCCACTTTTACCTCTTGTTTTTATTTTAATCCACGTTTAATCTCCACAAAACCAAGTGTGTGAATGATTGTCACATAATGTGGTAATTGATACGTCTCCAACGTATCGATAATTTCTTATGTTCCATGCTTGTTTTATGATGATACACACATGTTTTATACATACTTTATGTCATATTTATGCATTTTCCGGCACTAACCTATTAACGAGATGCCGAAAAGCCAGTTGATGTTTTCTGCTATTTTTGGTTTCAGAAATCCTAGTAAGGAAATATTCTCGGAATTGGACGAAATCAACGGCCAGGGGCCTATTTTTCCACGAAGCTTCCAGAAGTCCGAAAGGGAAACGAAGTGGGGCGACGAGGCGCCCACACAACAGGGCGGCGCGGCCAGGGCTTGGGCCGCGCGGCCCTAGCGTGTGGGGCCCTCGTGGCGCCCCCTGACCTACCCTTCCGCCTACATAAGCCTTCATCGATAATAGTTCCAGTACCGAGAGCCACGATACGAAAATCCTTCCAGAGACGCCGCCGCCGCCAATCCCATCTCGGGGGATTCAGGAGATCGCCTCCGGCACCCTGCCGGAGAGGGGAATCATCTCCCGGAGGACTCTTCACCGCCATGGTCGCCTCCGGAGTGATGTGTGAGTAGTTCACCCCTGGACTATGGGTCCATAGCGGTAGCTAGATGGTCGTCTTCTCCTAATTGTGCTATCATTGTTAGATCTTGTGAGCTGCCTAACATGATCAAGATCATCTATTTGTAATGCTACATGTTGCGTTTGTTGGGATCCGATGAATAGTGAATGCTATGTTATGTTGATTCTCAATCTATTATCTATGTGTTGTTTATGATCTTGCATGCTCTCCGTTATTAGTAGAGGCTCTGGCCAAGTCGTTACTTGTAACTCCAAGAGGGAGTATTTATGCTCGATACTGGGTTCATGCCTCCATTAAATCTGGGACAGTGACAGAAAGTTCTAAGGTTGTGGATGTGCTTGTTGCCACTAGGGATAAAACATCAATGCTATGTCTAAGGATGTATTTGTTGATTACATTACGCACCATACTTAATGCAATTGTCCGTTGTTTGCAACTTAATACTTGGAGGGGTTCGGATGATAACCTGAAGGTGGACTTTTTAGGCATAGATGCATGCTTGGATAGCGGTCTATGTACTTTGTCGTAATGCCCAATTAAATCTCACACTACTCATCATAACATGTATGTGCATGGTCATGCCCTCTTTATTTTTCAATTGCCCAACTGTGATTTGTTCACCCAACATGCTTATTCTTATCGGAGAGACGCCTCTAGTGAACTGTGGACCCCGGTCCATTCTTTTAATCCAATACAATCTACTGCAATACTTGTTCTACTGTTTTCTGCAAACAATCATCATCCACACTATACATCTAATCCTTTGTTACAGCAAGCCGGTGAGATTGACAACCTCACTGTCACGTTGGGGCAAAGTAATTTGGTTGTGTTGTGCAGGTTCCACATTGGCGCCGGAATCCCTGGTGTTGCGCTGCACTACACTCCGCCACCATCAACCTTCAACGTGCTTCTTGGCTCCTACTGGTTCGATAAACCTTGGTTTCTTACTGAGGGAAAACTTGCCGCTGTACGCATCACACCTTCCTCTTGGGGTTCCCAACGGACGCGTGCTGTACGCGTATCAAGCTCTTTTTCTAGCGCCGTTGCCGGGTAACGAAGAAAAGTTACACCACAAAGATTTTCAACTCCCACGTCAATAGCTCTTTTTCTGGCGCCGTTGCCGGGGAGATCAAGACACGCTGTAAGGGGAGTCTTCACTTCCAATCTCTTTACTTTGTTTTTGTCTTGCTTTATTTTTATTTACTACTTTGTTTGCTGCACTAAAACAAAACACAAAAAAAATTAGTTGCTAGCTTTACTTTATTTACTGCCTTGATCTCCATATTAAAAACACAAAAAATTAGTTACTTGCATTTACTTTACTTATTTCATTATGTTTCCTCATAAGTTCACTCTAAAAGATATATATGTAGGAGAAGGGTCTATGATTGGAAGAGATAATATAGAAGCATTTTTCACCCATGTTAGCATGGATGAAGATTTTGAAGATGTACCATTATTAAAAGCTGCTCCTACTTATGAAAGTGCTTACTGCTCGTTTAGTACACATGTTGGAAACTAGATTTATTAGTCTCAACCCCATGATACAACACATGTTTCTTACACTTTCCGATATGGAGATGGGAGAAAAGAGAGATTTTGTTTTAAAAGTCCTTGTTAGAGAATTTAAAGAGGTAGCTAAAGAAGCTAGAAAAGTTTTCATTAAGCATAAGAGGCTTGGTTTGTTCACTGATTTTAAGAAAACACTTGAAAAGATGGACATGGATAGAATAAGGTACACTAATAATGTTAATGATGGTGGGGATATTAAAGTACTGATACCTAGTAAGCTCCTAGGAATATATGAAGCTCTAGAAAATAATTATGCTTGGCTTGTCCCTGAAAATTTGTTTGATGAGAATAGCAAGCCTAAGACTAATGAAAAGGGAGCCTCTGAAACTTACATATGCAAAATACAATGCATGGTTGAAAAAACTCCAAACCCCGCTGTCAATGCTTCATCTCTTGATAACACTTGATACACACTTTCTGCGCCTAGCTGAAAGACGTTAAAGAAAAGCGCTTATGGGAGACAACCCATGATTTTACTACAGTATTTGGTTTTATATTTGAGTCTTGGAAGTTGGTACTACTGTAGCAACCTCTCCTTATCTTAATTTTGTTGCATTGTTGTGCCAAGTAAAGTCTTTGATAGTAAGGTTCATACTAGATTTGGATTACTGCGCAGAAACAGATTTCTTGGTGTCACGAATTTGAGCAGTAGTCTCTGTAGGTAACTCAGAAACTCTGCCAATTTACGTGAGTGATCATCAGATATGTAAGCAACTTTAATTCAATTTGAGGATTTTCATCTGAGCAATTCTGGTGCACCTAAAAAATTCATCTTTACGGACTGTTCTGTTTTGACAGATTCTGCCTTTTATTTCGCATTGCCTGTTTTGCTATGTTTGATGGATTTCTTTATTCCATTAACTTTCAGTAGCTTTGAGAAATGTCCAGAAGTGTTAAGAATGATTATGTCACATCTGAACATGTGAATTTTGATTATGCACTAACCCTCTAATGAGTTGTTTTAAGTTTGGTGTGGAGGAAGTTTTCAAGGATCAAGAGAGGAGGATGATACAATATGATCAAGGAGAGTGAAAGCTCTAAGCTTGGGGATGCCCCGGTGGTTCATCTCTGCATATTTCAAGAAGACTCAAGCATCTAAGCTTGGGGATGCCCAAGGCATCCCCTTCTTCATCGACAACATTATGAGGTTCCTCTAGTGAAACTATATTTTTATTCCATCACATCTTATGCGCTTTACTTGGAGCATCTGTATGTTTTTATTTTTGTTTTGTTTGAATAAAGTGGGTCCTAGCATTCATTGTGTGGGAGAGAGACACGATCCGCTGTTGCAAATGGACAAATATGTCCTTAGTTTTACTCATAATGTTCATGGCGAAGGTTGAACTGCTTCGTTAAATTGTTATATGGTTGGAAACGGGAAATGCTACATGTGGTAATTGGTATAATATCTTGAATAATGTGATACTTAATAATGTGGTACTTGGCAATTGTTGTGCTCATGTTTAAGCTCTTGCATCATATACTTTGCACCTATTAGTGAAGAAATACATAGAGCTTGCTAAAATTTGGTTTGCATGATTGGTCTCTCTCTAAGGTCTAGATATTTTCTAGTAAGGGTCGAACAACAAGGAAGACGGTGTAGAGTCTTATAATGCTTACAATATGTCTTTTATGTGAGTTTTGCTGTGCCGGTTCATACTTGTGTTTGTTTCAAATAACCTTGCTAGCCTAAGCCTTGTATTGAGAGGGAATACTTCTCATGCATCTAAAATCCTTGAGCCAAACACTATGCCATTTGTGTCCACCATACCTACCTACTACATGGTATTTCTCCGCCATTCCAAAGTAAATTGCTTGAGTGCTACCTTTAAATTTCCATTCTTTGCCTTTGCAATATATAGCTCATGGGACAAATAGCCTAAAAACTATTGTGGTATTGAATTTGTACTTATGTATTTTATCTCTTATAAGTTGCTTGTTGAGCGATAACCATGTTCCTGGGGACGCCATCAACTATCCTTTGTTCAATATCATGTGAGTTGCTATGCATGTTCATCTTGTCTGAAGTAAGGGTGATTTATCATGAGTTGAATGGTTTGAGTATGCATATTGTTAGAGAAGAGCATTGGGCCGCTAACTAAAGCCATGATCCATGGTGGAAGTTTCAGTTTTGGACAACTATCCTCAATCTCTTATGAGAATATTATTTGTTGATGAATGCTTATGCATTAAAGAGGAGTCCATTATCTGTTGTCTATGTTGTCCCGGTATGGATGTCTAAATTGAGAATAATCAAAAGCGAGAAATCCAATGCGATCTTTCTCCTTAGACCCTTGTACATGCGGCATAGAGGTACCCCTTTGCGACACTTGGTTAAAACATATGTATTGCGATGATAATCCATGTTAATCCGAGCTAATTAGGACAAGGTGCGGGCACTATTGGTAATCTATGCATGAGGCTTGCAACTTGTAGGATATAATTTACATAATGCATATGCTTTATTACTACCATTGACAAAATTGTTTCTTGTTTTCAAAATAAAAGCTCTAGCACAAGTATAGCAATCAATGCTTCCCTCTGCGAAGGGCCTTTCTTCTACTTTCATGTTGAGTCAGTTTACCCACTTCTCTCCATCTTAAGAAGCAAACACTTGTGTTAACTGTGCATTGATTCATACATACTTGCATATTGCACTTATTATATTACTTTATGTTGACAACTATCCATGAGATATACATGTTACAAGTTGAAAGCAACCGCTGAAACTTAATCTTCCTTTGTGTTGCTTCAATGCCTTTACTTTGAATTTATTGCTTTATGAGTTAACTCTTATGCAAGACTTATTGATGCTTGTCTTGAAAGTACTATTCATGAAAAGTCTTTGCTATATGATTCAATTGTTTACTCATTGCATTTACATTGCTTCGAATCTCTGCATTCATTACATGTGCTTACAATAGTATTGATCAAGATTATGATAGCATGTCACTTCAGAAATTATCCTTGTTATTGTTTACCTACTCGGGACGAGTAGGAACTAAGCTTGGGGATGCTGATACGTCTCCAACGTATCGATAATTTCTTATGTTCCATGCTTGTTTTATGATGATACACACATGTTTTATACATACTTTATGTCATATTTATGCATTTTCCTGCACAAACCTATTAACGAGATGCCGAAGAGCCAGTTGTTGTTTTCTGTTGTTTTTGGTTTCAGAAATCCTAGTAAGGAAATATTCTCGGAATTGGACGAAATCAACTCCCAGGGGCCTATTTTTCCACGAAGCTTCCAGAAGTCCGAAAGGGAAACGAAGTGGGTTGACGAGGCACCCACACAATAGGGCGGTGCGGCCAGGGCTTGGGCCGCGCGGCCCTAGCGTGTGGGGCCCTCGTGGCGCCCCCTAACCTACCCTTCCGCCTACATAAACCTTCGTCGATAATAGTTCCAATACCGAGAGCCATGATACGAAAAACCTTCCAGAGACGCCGCCGCCGCCAATCCCATCTCGGGGGATTCAGGAGATCACCTCCGGCACCCTGCCGGAGAGGGGAATCATCTCCCGGAGGACTCTTCACCGCCATGGTCGCCTCCGGAGTTATGTGTGAGTAGTTCACCCCTGGACTATGGGTCCATAGCATTAGCTAGATGGTAGTCTTCTCCTAATTGTGTTATCATTGTTAGATCTTGTGAGCTGCCTAACATGATCAAGATCATCTATTTGTAATGCTACATGTTGCGTTTGTTGGGATCCGATGAATAGTGAATGCTATGTTATGTTGATTATCAATCTATTATCTATGTGTTGTTTATGATCTTGCATGCTCTCCGTTATTAGTAGAGGCTCTGGCCAAGTCATTACTTGTAACTCCAAGAGGGGGTATTTATGCTCGATAGTGGGTTCATGCCTCCATTAAATCTGGGACAGTGACAGAAAGTTCTAAGGTTGTGGATGTGTTGTTGCCACTAGGGATAAAACATCAATGCTATGTCTAAGGATGTATTTGTTGATTACATTACGCACCATACTTAATGCAATTGTCTCGTTGTTTGCAACTTAATACTGGAGGGGGTTCGGATGATAACTCTGAAGGTGGACTTTTTAGGCATAGATGCATCTTTGGATAGCGGTCTATGTACTTTGTCGTAATGCCCAATTAAATCTCGCACTACTCATCATAACATGTATGTGCATGGTCATGCCCTCTTTATTTGTCAATTGCCGAATTGTAATTTGTTCACCCAACATGCTAATTATCTTATGGGAGAGACACCACTAGTGAACTGTGGACCCCGGTCCATTCTTTACATCGAATACAATATACTGCAATACTCGTTCTCTCGTTCTCTCGCAAACATCATCATCCACACTATACATCTAATCCTTTGTTACGACAAGCCGGTGAGATTGACAACCTCACCGTCACGTTGGATCAAAGTAATTTGGTTGTGTTGTGCGGGTTCCACGTTGGCGCCGGAATCCCCGGTGTTGCGCCGCACTACACTCCGCCGCCATCAACCTTCAACGTGCTTCTTGGCTCCTACTGGTTCGATAAACCTTGGTTTCTTACTGAGGGAAAACTTGCCACTGTACGCATCACACCTTCCTCTTGGGGTTCCCAACGGACGCGTGCTGTACGCCTATCAGTAATCATATACCCTTGAGATCACTCCTCCCAAAATTAGTTTTCTTTCTCTTTCTCAAAAGTTCTCAAAACCCCATACCCTTCTATGTGGCTGTCAAAATATTTCTAATTTCCAAACTATCTTCAAAACCTTCATCAATTGAATCTTGGAAAGTATGTCTGATATGTCTATCATATATTTTCCCTTCAAAATTTATTTGCTAGAAAGACCACTTTTGTTTTCACCAAAATGCATGGTTATGGTACATGTGCCATCCTTGCACCCTTTTTGATAAAATTTGGGAAAAATCTATTTGGCATTATTATGCAAGTAGACCTACTTTATTTTGAATATCAGTTTGTATCTTTCAAAAATTTAAAAAGATAAGATCATTGTAAACCCCTCTCGAAACTTGATCAACTCTCTTGTTGATGAAGACCCATCCTTTTTATTTTCAAAATTTAAATGTGTCTTGTATTCATCAACCACACCTCGCTCATATATTGTTTACCCTCATCACCTTTACCTCATAAATTTATGATTTATGTCATCCTATTCAACCTTGATATCACATGGCTATTTCCATCATGATCTCCACCACATTCTCTTATCTCACTTTATTCTTGTTTCTTTCCAAACCTTGTAAACCCTGTTGCAAAAATTGGCATGCACATGGACAACTTGACCCCCACCTACACCCACCATCATCGTGCACAAAACTAGCACCCACCCCACCTTTCTCTTCTTCTCCCGAAATATACTCTTTTTCTCTCAACCACACGAGTTGACCGATGCCAAGTTTTGATTCAAAACTTGTACCACCTCTGCCCAAACTCATGCCACACTTGTGCTCGACCCCAACCCCACCAGGACCTCCCTCTGGACCCTCTCCCCTCTCTCCCAAGCTAGCCTAAGCCAAGCAAGGCCTTGGCCCGAACCACACCAAACCCTAGCAACGAAAATGAGCACTGGAGACCCTCCCGCTCGACCCCTCCCTCTTTCCCGCGCCTGTGCCCCCCTGCTGACGTCCTCCACCCCTACGTCACCTCCTTCCACCGCCCCAACGTCAGCAGACCAGCATACATTGGCCAACGCCTTCTCGCGCGCTCCGCCATTGGCCGTGGCAACCGTGCTCCCCCGCCCGCTGCTTCCACACCCGCCTATAAAGCCCGCCCTGGCCTCACTCTTTGCCTCACACCACCACTCCCACTCCTCTTCGCTACCACCACTTGCCCACCAGAGGCGCCACAGCGCTCCCCTTCCTCGCTGCTCGCCGGAGGAAGCCGCCCCGTTGTGGTCACCGCGTGGGTGACGGGCACGGTCACAGACGCCCCGGCCCTCTTTTCCCTTCCCTTTCTATTCCATTTCGTTTTCCATGATGTTCCCGTCCTAACGCATTCCTTCGCGTCACCCAGGACCGTCGGTAACGGCCGCCATCATCGCCGGACTGAGAACACCTGTGAGGATGTCATGGCCGGGGGAAGCTTCTTCTGGAGAAGAGGTGCCGCCGCGACCCACCGCTGCTCCGCTGACACGCGTACAGCACGCGACCGTTGGGAACCCCAAGTGGAAGGTGTGATGCGTACAGCAGTAAGTTTCCCTCAGTTAGAAACCAAGTTTTATCGAACCAGTAGGAGTCAAGAAGCGCGTTGAAGGTTGATGGCGGCGAGATGTAGTGCGGCGCAACACCAGGGATTCCGGCGCCAACGTGGAACCTGCACAACACAACCAAAGTACTTTGCCCCAACGAAACAGTGGTGGTTGTCAATCTCACCTGGCTTGCTGTAACAAAGGATTAGATGTATAGTGTGGATGATGATTGTTTGCAGAAAACGATGAGAACGAGTATTGCGATAGATTGTATTCGATGTTAAAGAATGGACCGGGGTCCACGAGTTCACTAGAGGTGTCTCTCCCATAAGATAAATAGCATGTTGGGTGAACAAATTACAGTTGGGCAATTGACAAATAGAGATGGCATGACAATGCACATACATGATATGATGAGTATAGTGAGATTTAATTGGGCATTACGACAAAGTACATAGACCGCTATCCAGCATGCATCTATGCCTAAAAAGTCCACCTTCGAGTTATCATCCGAACCCCTTCCAGTATTAAGTTGAAAACAACAGACAATTGCATTAAGTATGGTGTGTAATGTAATCAATAACTACATCCTCAGACATAGCATCAATGTTTTATCCCTAGTGGCAACAGCACATCCACAACCTTAGGGGTTTATGTCACTCCCCCAGATTCAATGGAGACATGAACCCACTATCGAGCATAAATACTCCCTCTTGGAGTTACAAGCATCAACTTGGCCAAAGCTTCTACTAGTAACGGAGATCATGCAAGATCATAAACAACACATAGATAGATTGATAATCAACATAACATAGTATTCTCTATCCATCGGATCCCAACAAACACAACATATAGCATTACAGATAGATGATCTTGATCATGTTAGGCAGCTCACAAGACCCGACAATGAAGCATAATGAGGAGAAGACAACCATCTAGCTACTGCTATGGACCCATAGTCCAGGGGTGAACTACTCACTCATCACTCCGGAGGCGACCATGGCGGTGAAGACTCCTCCGGGAGATGATTCCCCTCTCCGGCAGGGTGCCGGAGGCGATCTCCTGAATCCCCCGAGATGGGATTGGCGGCGGCGGCGTCTCTGGAAGGTTTTCCGTATCGTGGCTCTCGGTACTGGGGTATTCGCGACGAAGGCTATAAGTAGGCGGAGGAGATAGGTCAGGGGGCCACACGAGGGCCCCACACGCTAGGCCGGCGTGGCCAGGGCTTGGGCCGCGCCGCCCTGCTGTGTGGCCACCTCGTGGCCCCACTTCGTATCATCTTCGGTCTTCTGGAAGCTTTGTGTGAAAATAGGCCCCTGGGCGTTGATTTCGTCCAATTCCGAGAATATTTCCTTACTAGGATTTCTGAAACCAAAAACAGCAGAAAACAACAAGCGGCTCTTCGGCATCTCGTTAATAGGTTAGTGCCGGAAAATGCATAAATATGACATAAAGTATGCATAAAACATGTAGATATCATCAATAATGTGGCATGGAACATAAGAAATTATCGATACGTCGGAGACGTATCAGCATCCCCAAGCTTAGTTCCTGCTCGTCCCGAGCAGGTAAACGATAACAAAGATAATTTATAGAGTGACATGCCATCATAACCTTGATCATACTATTGTAAGCATATGTAATGAATGCAGCGATCAAAACAATGTAAATGACATGAGTAAACAAATGAATCATATAGCAAAGACTTTTCATGAATAGTACTTCAAGACAAGCATCAATAAGTCTTGCATAAGAGTTAACTCATAAAGCAATAATTTAAAGTAAAGGTATTGAAGCAACACAAAGGAAGATTAAGTTTCAGCGGTTGCTTTCAACTTATAACATGTATATCTCATGGATATTTGTCAATGTAAAGTAATATAACAAGTGCAATATGCAAGTATGTAGGAATCAATGCACAGTTCACACAAGTGTTTTCTTCTTGAGGGGGAGAGAGATAGGTGAACTGACTCAATAATAAAAGTAAAAGAAAGGCCCTTCGCAGAGGGAAGCATCGATTGCTATATTTGTGCTAGAGCTTTGATTTTGAAAACAAGAAACAATTTTGTCAATGGTAGTAATAAAGCATATGTGTTATGTAAATTATATCCTACAAGTTGCAAGCCTCATGCATAGTATACTAATAGTGCCCGCACCTTGTCCTAATTAGCTCGGATTACCGGATTGTCATTGCAATG
Source organism: Lolium rigidum (assembly GCF_022539505.1). NCBI lineage: Eukaryota > Viridiplantae > Streptophyta > Magnoliopsida > Poales > Poaceae > Lolium > Lolium rigidum. Next base: position 60,859,799 of record NC_061511.1, read on the forward strand.
CATATGTTTTAACCAAGTGTCACAAAGGGGTACCTCTATGCCGCCTGTACAAAGGTCTAAGGAGAAAGCTCGCATCGGATTTCTCGCTATTGATTATTCTCAACTTAGACATCCATACTGGGACAACATAGACAACAGATAATGGACTCCTCTTTTATGCATAAGCATTTAGCAACAATTAATTTTCTCATATGAGTTTGAGGATATTTGTCCAAAACTGAAACTTCCACCATGGATCATGGCTTTAGTTAGCGGCCCAATGTTCTTCTCTAACATTATGCATGCTCTAACCATTCTAGCGGTAAATCTCCCTTACTTCGAGACAAGACGGACATGCATAGCAACTCACATGATATTCAACAAAGAGTAGTTGATGGCGTCCCCGGGAACATGGTTATCGCACAACAAGCAACTTAATAAGAGATAAAGTGCATAAGTACATATTCAATACCACAATAGTTTTTAGGCTATTTGTCCCATGAGCTATATATTGCAAAGGTAGAGAATAGAAATTTTAAAGGTAGCACTCAAGCAATTTACTTTGGCATGGCGGAGAAATACCATGTAGTAGGTAGGTATGGTGGACACAAATGGCATAGTGGTTGGCTCAAGGATTTTGGATGCATGAGAAGTATTCCCTCTCGATACAAGGTTTTAGGCTAGCAAGGTTATTTGAAACAAACACAAGGGTGAACCGGTGCAGCAAAACTCACATAAAAGACATATTGTAAACATTATAAGACTCTACACCGTCTTCCTTGTTGTTCAAACTCAATACTAGAAATTATCTAGACCTTAGAGAGACCAATTATGCAAACCAAATTTTAGCAAGCTCTATGTATTTCTTCATTAATAGGTGCAAAGTATATGATGCAAGAGCTTAAACATGAGCACAACAATTTCCAAGTATCAAATTATCCAAGACATTTTACCAATTACTACATGTAGCATTTCCCGATTCCAACCACATAACAATTTAACGAAGAAGATTCAACCTTCGCCATGAATATTATGAGTAAAGCCTAAGGACATATTTGTCCATATGCAACAGCGGAGCGTGTCTCTCTCTCACACAAAGAATGCTAGGATCCATTTTATTCAAACAAAACTAAAACAAAAACAAACCGACGCTCCAAGCAAAGTGCATAAGTTGTGATGGAATAAAAATATAGTTTCACTAGAGGAACCTGATAATGTTGTCGATGAAGAAGGGGATGCCTTGGGCATCCCCAAGCTTAGACGCTTGAGTCTTCTTGAAATATGCAGGGGTGAACCACCGGGGCATCCCCTAGCTTAGAGCTTTCACTCTCCTTGATCATGTTGTATCATCCTCCTCTCTTGATCCTTGAAAACTTCCTCCACACCAATCTCAAAACAACTCATTAGAGGGTTAGTGCACAATCAAAATTTACATGTTCAGAGGTGACATAATCATTCTTAACACTTCTGGACATTGCACAAAGCTACTGAAAGTCAATGGAATCGAAAAATCCATCAAGCATAGCAAAACAGGCAATGCGAAATAAAAGGCAGAATCTGTCAAAACAGAACAGTTCGTAAAGACGAATTTTATTGAGGCACCGAACTTGCTCAAATGAAAATGCTCAAATCTAATTAAAGTTGCGTACATATCTGAAGATCACTCACGTAAATTGGCATAATTTTCTGAGTTACCTACAGAGAATTAGGCCCAGATTCGTGATACCAAAGAAATATGTTTCTGCGCAGTAATCCAAATCTAGTATGAACCTTACTATCAACGACTTTACTTGGCACAACAATGCACAAAACTAAGATAAGGAGAGGTTGCTACAGTAGTAACAACTTCCAAGACTCAAATATAAAATAAAAGTACTGTAGTAAAATAATGGGTTGTCTCCCATAAGCGCTTTTCTTTATAGCCATTAAGATGGGCTCAGAAATTTTAATGATGCTCACATAAGGAATAAGAGTTGAAGCAAAAGAGAGCATCAAAAAGCAAGTATGAAACAAATTTAAGCCTAACCCACTTCCTATGAAAAGGAATCTTGTAAATAAACAAGTCAATGAAGAACAAAGTGATTAGCATAGGAAGACAAAACAACTGTAACTTCAAAAATTTCAGCATATAGAGAGGTGTTTTATTAACATGAAAATTTCTACAACCATATTTTCCTCTCTCATAATAATTTCCAGTAGCTTTATGAACAAACTCAACAATACAACTATCACATAAAGCATTCTTATCATGAATCTCATGCATAAAATAATTACTACTCCCAACATAAGCATAGTCATTCTTATTAATTGTAGTGGGAGCAAATTCAACCAAGTAGCTATCATTATTATTCTCATCACCATAATCATCAAATGTAGGAGGCATAGTATAATCATAATAAACTTTATCCTCAATAGTAGGTGGCACCACAATACCACTATCATTATAATCATCATATATGGGAGGCAAAGTGTCATCAAAGTAAATTTTCTCCTGCATGCTTGGGGGACTAAAAATATCATGCTCATCAAAACCAGCTTCCCCAAGCTTAAATTCTTCCATAGCATTAGAAATAATAGTGTTCAAAGCATTCATACTAATAACATTGCCATTAGCACGCATATAAAGCTCCATAGGTTTTTTAATTTTCTCTTCAAACACCTCATGTCCTAACTCAAGATAAATACTATAAAGATCTCTAATATTTTTGTTGTTTTCCATTAAGCCTAACTAGTGAAATAAAAGCATGCATGGAATTAAGTAAAGTAAAACAATAACTATTTTTTGTGTTTTTGATATAGGAAAGCAAACAAAGCAGTAAATAAAATAAAGCAAGACAAAAACAAAGGAAAGAGATTGGATTGTGGAGACTCCCCTTGCAGCGTGTCTTGATCTCCCCGGCAACGGCGCCAGAAATTTATTGCTGGCGTGTAGTTGATGTGGGAGTTAGAGATCTTTGTGGTGTAACTTTTCTTCAGATCCCCGGCAATGGCGCCAGAAATTTAGCTTGACACGCGTACAGCACGCGACCGTTGGGAACCCCAAGTGGAAGGTGTGATGCGTACAGCAGTAAGTTTCCCTCAGTTAGAAACCAAGGTTTATCGAACCAGTAGGAGTCAAGAAGCACGTTGAAGGTTGATGGCGGCGAGATGTAGTGCGGCGCAACACCAGGGATTCCGGCGCCAACGTGGAACCTGCACAACACAACCAAAGTACTTTGCCCCAACGAAACAGTGAGGTTGTCAATCTCACCGGCTTGCTGTAACAAAGGATTAGATGTATAGTGTGGATGATGATTGTTTGCGAGAAAACAAGTAGAACGAGTATTGCAGTAGATTGTATTCGATGTTAAAGAATGGACCGGGGTCCACAGTTCACTAGAGGTGTCTCTCCCATAAGATAAATAGCATGTTGGGTGAACAAATTACTGTTGGGCAATTGACAAATAGAGAGGGCATGACAATGCACATACATGATATGATGAGTATAGTGAGATTTAATTGGGCATTACAACAAAGTACATAGACCGCTATCCAAGCATGCATCTATGCCTAAAAAGTCCACCTTCAGAGTTATCATCCGAACCCCTTCCAGGTATTAAGTTGAAAACAACAGACAATTGCATTAAGTATGGTGTGTAATGTAATCAATAACTACATCCTCAGACATAGCATCAATGTTTTATCCCTAGTGGCAATAGCACATCCACAACCTTAGGGGTTTATGTCACTCCCCCAGATTCAATGGAGACATGAACCCACTATCGAGCATAAATACTCCCTCTTGGAGTTATAAGCATCAACTTGGCCAAAGCCTCTACTAGTAACGGAGATCATGCAAGATCATAAACAACACATAGATAGATTGATAATCAACATAACATAGTTTTCTCTATCCATCGGATCCCAACAAACAGAACATATAGCATTACAGATAGATGATCTTGATCATGTTAGGCAGCTCACAAGACCCGACAATGAAGCACAATGAGGAGAAGACAACCATCTAGCTACTGCTATGGACCCATAGTCCAGGGGTGAACTACTCACTCATCACTCCGGAGGCGACCATGGCGGTGAAGAGTCCTCCGGGAGATGATTCCCCTCTCCGGTAGGGTGCCGAAGGCGATCTCCTGAATCCCCCGAGATGGGATTGGCGGCGGCGGCGTCTCTGGAAGGTTTTCCGTATCGCGGCTCTCGGTACTGGGGTATTCGCGACGAAGGCTATAAGTAGGCGGAGGAGATAGGTCAGGGGGCCACACGAGGGCCCCACACGCTAGGCCGGCGCGGCCAGGGCTTGGGCCGCGCCGCCCTGCTGTGTGGCCACCTCGTGGCCCCACTTCGTATCATCTTCGGTCTTCTGGAAGCTTCGTGTGAAAATAGGCCCCTGGGCGTTGATTTCGTCCAATTCCGAGAATATTTCCTTACTAGGATTTCGAAACCAAAAACAGCGAGAAAACAACGAATCGGCTCTTCGGCATCTCGTTAATAGGTTAGTGCCGGAAAATGCATAAATATGACATAAAGTATGCATAAATATGTAGATATCATCAATAATGTGGCATGGAACATAAGAAATTATCGATACGTCGGAGACGTATCATCCGCCACCACCCGCCATCGAACAGCGCACCACGCCGGTGAGTTCCCGGCCCAACCCTGCCTTTCCTTTTCCGTCCGCCGCGCGTGAGCATCATCGCCAGGAAGGAGACGACCCGATCGTCCCGTGCATGCGCTGCATGGCCACATGGCCACGCTGGCCCATGCGGCCTGGCCCACCCGGGCCCCTCCTCCCTCCCCTTTTCTTTTTATTTTCCCACCTCCACCTAGAGATCCTCCTGGGCCGGCCCACTCCAGGTCCCTCTGCCCGAACCGTTTCGGCCCGAATCTCTTACCATTTTTTTCCTGTGATTAATTCCTTCAGATCTGTTGCTCTACCATTAAATCCACCAAAGATCTTGTATTGATCCAAATCAAATGAATCAAATTGTGTAGTAGTGCATAATAAAATCCTGATCACCTCAGACAATTTATAGACCCATATTTGTTTTGTATATTTCTAGGATTTTAAAATGGTACATGCATGATGTTTCAATGATAATTCAAGTGTGAGAGTTTAAAAAACAATTTAATCCCAAATCCAATTTTGTAGCAAACTACATAGCAATGAACACCTTTTGGCACTGGTTTGAGTATTTTAGCTCAAAGTATGATATCATGGTATTTCGTACAAATTTATTCAGAATATGTGTTAGAGAATTTATTTAAGGAGCTTAAAATGTTATTTTGGAATGAAACTACTTTTGTTGTACTCCCATTACATTTCTAAACAGTATATCTAGAGCTTATATTTATTTGAGCATCTGAGATTTTCTAAGTTTTTAAACTTTGAATTGGACCCTCTGAATAGTTTTTTATTCATTAAAAATATTTTATGCTTTCAAAAATTGGTGAATCCAATTTTGTAGGAATCTAGGTTTGAATAGCTATCCAGGGATATAATTCTTACTTGATGTACTTGTGTTTTATTTTGTGAGAAAAATAAATTAAGAATATGATTTCTGTTTTTCCAAAAATGTTTAAAAATAGAATATAAAAGTTTTTGGTACAAAGCCAATGCAGAGTTCTTCTTTGTGATGTTATCCACCAGGGAATATTAGGTTTAAGCCTTGGTGATAAGCGGAGGGACATTTGCTTATTTTTGAGGTTCTCATGCCTTTATTGGGAGATTTAAAAATGAGTTTTCTTAAAACAAAATATTAAAGTTGCTTTATAGGGACTATAAGACCTTCGTATCATCAATAGTAGTCTATGGTTGAGAGTTTATCTAATGATTGTTGCATGTTTGTTTTGGTGAAATGTGTTGATTGTGTTCCTTTTATATTTTCCGACGATAGATGCGAACAGTTCCAGAGAAGAAGAAGAAGTGGTTCGGACGAGGATTTTATTTATATTGTTGGAATTCTTATTGGATGGAGTTGAAGAAGTCCAGGGACAAATAAGCCAGCCAAGGCAAGCCATCTTTTGATCTCTTGTTGTTTATCCTTCTTGTTGTGTTCATTGTTCCATTATATACTTGGTTCCTTGTATCTTGTGTCTTGTTTGATGGTCCTCTACACTATGCATACTTAATCCCAAGTATGATGAACCCCTTGTTGATACTATACTTACTCTCAAGTATGTTGAACCCCTTGTTGATGTTATGCATGCTTACCCTAAGCATGTATGCCCCTTGACCACCTATATTATCATCTTCTTAGGGGTATGATGATTAACATCATGATCCTTGTTGTATCATCCTACTTATGTTGTCCCTATACATGCTTACCCTAAGCATGTATGACCCCTTTTGACACCACAATCATCATCTCCTTAGTGATATGATGGTTAGCATCATGACCTTGTTGATAGCTTAGTTCTCCACAGTAAAACCTTAGGTTGGGAAACCCCGATGTTTTATGTTTTGGAAAGATTTTGAAAACTTTGGGAAGATGTTGTCTTGCCCAAGAGTTGTTTCAAGAGAAAGGTCTTGATGTTTCGGAAAGTGGTGTATGGTTGGTTGTTGAAAAGCAAAGGAAGTGTGGGTAAAATGCTTTTAAAAGAGCACTGCGTATAAGTGTTCAACATCCCAACTTTTTATCGCGCAACCACATTACCCTGGGGTGGGACGGGGCTTAGCCCGTAGTTTGTTCTTCTTAACATGGGACACCGCACAACTATACAAGGGTAAGGTTACCCCCGAGTCCGGATTGTCGTTAGTGGAGACAATAGTATAACGGGATGCCTTCGGGGCTACCCGTCCGGAAGAAACTATGGGTCTCCTGGCTTGGCGATGGAGTCACGCTCAAAGTGATGTGAGCTGCCATGGTGCCGGGGAGGTACATACTCCATAGGGTAGAATACCATGCTAAGTCGATTAGGCGAAAGGTTATGTTCGAGTTTTTGTCATGGCATAGTTGATATGCGGGGAAGTTGCCCACATGATAAACTTGTGGATCTTGTGGAGAAAGTGTGCAAACTATGCAGAGTCAAATCTATTCGAATATCCACGTCCGATGTCATGGATGGGTTGAAATGGCCATACTTAACCGGGGCTAATTTTGTTTTAGAAAGGCTTTACAAAGAAAAAGAGAAAGTTGTTTTCGAAGTACCAGAAGGGTACGGGGAAAGTTGATGACCATGTGAAGATGGTAGGAAAGGAAATAAAAATGGCTACTCCCATCCTAGTGTTTTATGTAGTGGAACTTTGTTGAAGTATCTTCTTCAATAAAGATATAGAGATGTCATATGACCTCTATGAAGTGTCTTTTTCAAACAAGGCATAGATATGCCTTAGTACTCTCTTGAGTGTCCCCTTCAACTGCGATGTTGAGATGCTATATCCGCAAGAGAAACTATTTCTCTTCCACATGCTATATCCACAAGAGAAACTGTTCTTTTTCTCTTGCACTCTTTAGATAGACTTGTTATCATGATGGTTTGCAAGTACAATTCCAAATGTACTCACGGCTTTGTCCCTGGCTATTTACTTGGCCAGACTTTGAGGAATTCTACAAATGAAGAAGGAGTTGGCGACGTCTATGCGAGCTAGGAACGTCTTCCCAGTCAGTTGCCTGTAGGGTTAAGGCAGATGACTTGGGGTCTGTGCTGTTGAAGTGATGTTGCTACTCTGACGTTTAGTTAGGCCCTTCGAGGCTATTATGTAAGAATTGGCCAGGCGACCTTATTGTAATTTTCTTATTCCGCTTTCTAATGGATGGTGTAATTTTGATATCAGTTCGGTTATGTGCTCACGGCGCACTGATCATGGGATCATGAACTTTATACATAACTGGGATTTTGGACGGCTAGTCCGGGGTACCCACATAGCTGGTATCAGAGCTATCCTGACTATAGGAGACCTTAGTTAGCATGGACTTTAGTTAGGAAACAATTATTTGGGAAAAACTATTTACGAAACAAATTTTTTCTTTAGTCGGAAGCATAGCTTCTACTCCTCTTAACTCTTCAAAAACTTCTAAAATCTAATCTCTCCGCTTCATAAAAGTGTTTGAAAATTCTTATTCTATTGTCTTACCTACTTCAAACCTACACACTGGACGATGTCCCCGACTCAGACCCAGAGACTCGAAGTCGAAGATGGATCAACCTTTTTGGAGGTCTCATGTATCTCCAACAGCAGCTATTAAAGATTGGAGGCGACTTAGTGTGCACATATAGAGATGACAACGTCATGTCTTCGGTTGTCACCAAAGTTTGTCAAGGAGATGACCTTGTTCCTCCGTGGACTTGCGCCTTTTTGCAGTCATCGGGGATCAAGTCCTCAGTTCTTGACTAGTAATTTTTAGGCCCGCCACAAGACGATCTCAACTATGGGAGTACCTCAAACGTTACCCCTCCAAAAACCTCACATCCCCAGGATGTTGAACAAGAAGACTATGCAGTTTTAGCCTCTACCTCAACATCAACAAATCAACACCAGGCCTGCGCCACCACCAACTTCTTCTAAACTCCTTGTTGAAGTCGATGTCAGCAAGATGAAGACGTCAGCATATGTGACCAACCCCAAATCTATAGGATTGATAGGACAAACTCAATCGCTTCGATTGAGCTACCCCCACGTATTAGAAATCCTTGGGTACTTAGAGTACCATGTCTAGTTTGATGATTACTTGTAGTTCCCTAGTGTGCTGCCTTGAGTGTTTTTATCTGTTTGTGGTATGTATGATTGTCTTGGTATTTAGGTCTAAAAAAACTCTTGGTGTGATAACCTAGCTTAAAAATCCTCCCTAATATATTTTCACCCTCTTCTACCTCGCCGATAAAAGGCTAATCCAGTTAACAGTTGTTTTCCAACCCCCGGACAAACTAACCCAGACCCCTATCTAAGCTGACCACCTTCAAGATCAGCTGAAGCATCTCTACGACGCCAATGAAACATAAGCCCCTACCTTCAAGAGTGACTGCACCTCTGCTAGAATCCATACTAATTTGATTGTTGGGGGGATGACCCCCGGTATGCCAAAAGCATGGCAAACTAGCCTTGTTTAGGCTGTTGAGGTACCGGTTTAAAGGTTGTTCCGGATAAGGAAGTTGAGTTCGGGCTAAGGAGAAACTATGCCGGTATCCCAGAAGGGGTATACCGGAATGGTCTAGGAAGGTACCGGAGTACCAGCACAAGCTACACTGTAGCACGTCGGCAAGCTGGTCAAAGATTCTCTCAAGAGCTAGAGGACAAGGATGAGCGAAGTACTTCAGCTTTAATCGAAGCTCTGAGGCCAAAGCAGAAGATGACGTAAAAGATACCGGAGGATGTCATCGTTCCTGATTAAAGGCATACCGGTGTCACCTGCTGCCAAAGAGGCTTTGTAAAGTAGTTTGTCTAGTCAAAGATGCCATTAGGGTTTCTTCCTTTGTAAGCCCCCGTCTCCCCTATATAAGGAGAGGGAGCACACCCTAGCGCGGGGTAACTTACCATGTATCCGATAGCCCGTAACCTAATCTGAGTATGGAATAGAGATCTCCCAAGTTGAGATAGTGCTTGTGTTCTTCTTCTTCAACCTCTGGCCAATGCCAAGCTCTTCAGGAAAGCTACCGGTAATCCATCCGGAGTTCATCCCTGTGCTACCAAAACCCTCCCCCCGAATCCTCTAGCGCACATTCGGCCCCAACTCAAGCCATCCCATGGCATCTGTCTGTTCACCACGACGATAGTTGGCGCCCACCATGGGCCAGCAGCTGCGCTTGCTGGAGTTCATATTCGGGCGGGCCTCCTCACCATCTCCGGCGAGCGCGTGGTCAGTGGCCTCGTCTACTGCCTCTTCTCGATGGACTTCATCAACGACAACGTTGGCTGCTTCTCCAACGGCAGTAAGTTCCCCAAGAACGGCCGCATCATCGAGTTCGGCTCCCACCGCATCTACCTCGGCATCGCGCCGGAGCCCCAGTGCCCATCGTTGGTGCTGGTGGCGCCGGATCCACCAAGGTCTTCGGCTGCTTGCGGGCCGTGCTCCGACCGCACCGCTAGCAACGTCGAAGTGATGATGACTGGCGAGCTGCTATGGAATGTAGCCCTTCTCCGCCCTTTCCATTCCTGAAGGTGCAATGTAAGGAGTTACTTTTTTGTACCTTATTTGCTATGAATAAAAGATGCCGGCACCTCGAATGAATCTCGGGGACTGCCTCTACCGGAAATTCATGCAACATGTTTATTTTTTCAGTATACCGGTTTGGTTGTTGGACATTTTCTTTTTCCGGTTTAGTAATGTGCTAAACCTACCGTTGTCTTTGACTTAGCTGTTGTCCGAAACCCGGTTTCATGGCAAGAAAGATAAACCGGAAGGTCCCAAGCACGTGAAAAACAAAAAAGAAACCGAAGACAAACAATCCGAGAAAAGTTTAACTAACCCCGGTCGTACCGGTTTTTTGTGAAGCATTTCGAATTTTTTCCAAGTTCGAGAAAATGCTTGCTTGGCAAAAGAACTTTGAGCTCATACGTCAAAACAGCCAAAAGAGGTAGACAGAGCCAAAGCAAAAGAACCAAGCATGCATCGGATTGAACTCGGGAATGAATCCGGAGTCTTCGACTTTCCGATTTAGTAACGTGCTAAACCTAAAGGAGTCTTCGACTTTGCTGCTGTCCGAAACCCGGCTTCATGGCAAGCAAGATAAACCGGAAAGATCTAAACACGTGAACAACGCAAGGAGAAATCGAAAAGAAACAATCCGAAGAAAAATCAACTAAGCCCAGTGATACGTCTCAAACGTATCTATAATTTCTTATGTTCCATGCTAGTTTTATAAAAATACTCACATGTTTTATATGCACTTTACATCATTTATATGCATTTTCCGGCACTAACCTATTGACAAGATGACGAAGCGCCAGTTCCTGTTTTGTGTTGTTTTTTTGTTTCAGAAATCATACAAAGGAAATATTCTCGGAATTGGACGAAACGAACGCCCAGGGTCTTATTTTTCCACGGAGCTTCCAGAAGACCGAAGAGGATACGAAGTGGGGCCACGAGGCGCCCAAACCATAGGGCGGCGCGGCCAGGGAGGGGCCCGCGCCGGCCTATGGTGTGGGGCCCTCGTGCCTCCACCGACTCTGCCCTTCCGCCTACTTAAACTCTCCATCACGAAAACCCTATTACCGAGAGCCACGATACGGAAAAAGTTCCAGAGACGCCGCCGCCGCCAATCCCATCTCGGGGGATTCAGGAGATCGCCTCCGGCACCCTGCCGGCGAGAGGAATCATCTCCCGGAGGACTCTACATCACCATGATCGCCTCCGGACTGATGTGTGAGTAGTTCATCCTTGGACCATGGGTCCATAGCAGTAGCTAGATGGTTGTCTTCTCCTCATTGTGCTATCATGTTAGATCTTGTGAGCTGCCTATCATGATCAAGATCATCTATTTGTAATGGTACATGTTGTGTTTGTTGGGATCCGATGAATATGGAATACTATGTCAAGTTGATTATCAATCTATCATATATGTGTTGTTTATGATCTTGCATGCTCTCCGTTGCTAGTAGAGGCTCTGGCCAAGTTAATACTTGTGACTCCAAGAGGGAGTATTTATGCTCGATAGTGGGTTCATGCCTCCATTGAATGCGGAACACAGTGACAGAAAGTTCTAAGGTTGTGGATGTGTTGTTGCCACTAGGGATAAAACATCAATGCTCTGTCTAAGGATATTTGTGTTGATTACATTACGCACCATACTTAATGCAATTGTCTGTTGTTTGCAACTTAATACTGGAAGGGGTGCGGATGCTAACCCGAGGGTGGACTTTTTAGGCATAGATGCATGCTGAATAGCGGTCTATGTACTTTGTCGTAATGCCCTAAGTAAATCTCATATTAGTCATCATGATATGTATGTGCATTGTTATGCCCTCTCTATTTGTCAATTGCCCAACTGTAATTTGTTCTCCCAACATGCTATTTCTTATTGGAGAGACACCACTAGTGAACTGTGGACCCCGGTCCATTCTTTTACATCTGAATACAATCTACTGCAATCGTTGTTCTCTACTGTTCTTCGCAAACAAACATCATTTTCCACACCATACATTTAATCCTTTGTTTACAGCAAGCCGGTGAGATTGACAACCTCACTGTTAAGTTGGGGAAAAGTATTTTGATTGTGTTGTGCAGGTTCCACGTTGGCACCGGGAATCCCTGGTGTTGCGCCACACTACACTCCTCCACCAACAACCTTCACGTGGCCTTCATCTCCTACTGGTTCGATAACCTTGGTTTCTTACTAAGGGAAAACTTGCTGCTGTATGCATCACACCTTCCTCTTGGGGTTCCCAACGGACGTGTGCTTCATGCGTTAACAAGCTCTTTTTTTGGCGCTGTTGCCGGGGACGTGAAGGAAAATTACACCAAAGAGATTTCTAACTCCCACGTCAACTGCACGCCAGCAGCTCTTTTTCTGGCGCCGTTGCCGGGGAGATCAAGACACGCTGCAAGGGAAGTCTCTCACTTCCAATCTCTTTACTTTGTTATTGTCTTGCTTTACTTTACTTTATTTACTGCTTTGTTTGCTTTCTATATCAAAAACGCAAAAAAATTAGTTACTTGCTTTATTTTATTTACTGTCTTGTTTGCGTTCTCTATATTAAAAACACACAAAAATTAGTTACTTGCATTTACTTTATTTAGTTTGCTTTATTTACTACTACTAAAATGGGTACTCCTGAGAACACTAAGTTGTGTGACTTCACTAGCACAAATAATAATGATTTCATATGCACACCTATTGCTCCACCTGCTACTACAGCAGAATTTTATGAAATTAAACCTGCTTTACTGAATCTTGTTATGAAAGAGCAATTTTCTGGTGTTAGTTCTGATGATGTTGCTGCCCATCTTAATAATTTTGTTGAACTTTGTGAAATGCAAAAGTATAAGGATGTAGATGGTGACAGTATAAAACTGAAATTGTTTCCTTTCTCCTTAAGAGGAAGAGCTAAAGATTGGTTGCTATCTTTGCCTAAGAATAGTATTGATTCATGGACTAAATGTAAGGATGCTTTCATCGGTAGATATTATCCTCCCGCTAAAATTATATCTTTGAGAAGTAGCATAATGAATTTTAAGCAATTGGATAATGAGCATGTTGCCCAAGCATGGGAAAGTATGAAATCTTTGGTCAAGAATTGCCCTACCCATGGACTGACTACTTGGATGATCATCCAAACCTTTTATGCAGGACTGAATTTTTCTTCGCGGAACCTATTGGATTCAGCTGCTGGAGGTACTTTTATGTCCATCACCTTAGGTGCCGCAACAAAGCTTCTTGATAATATGATGATCAACTACTCTGAATGGCACACTGAAAGGACTCCACAAGGTAAGAAGGTAAATTTTGTTGAAGAAACCTCCTCCTTGAGTGATAAGATTGATGCTATTATGTCTATGCTTGTGAATGGTAGATCTAATGATGATCCTAATAATGTTCCTTTAGCTTCATTGGTTTCTCAAGAAGAGCATGTTGATGTGAACTTCATTAAAAATAATAATTTCAACAACAATGCTTATAGGAATAATTTTGGTAACAACTATAGGCCATATCCCTCTAATAATGGTAATGGTTATGGCAATTCTTACAACAATAATAGGAGTGTACCCCCTGGTCTTGAAGCCATGCTTAAAGAATTTATTAGTACACAAACTGCTTTTAACAAATTTGTTGAAGAAAAGCTTGGTAAAATTGATGTTCTTGCTTGTAAGGTTGATAGTCTTGCGGCTGATGTTGATCTTTTAAAATTTAAAGTTATGCCTAATGAAACTAAAGATATTAAGTCATTTGCTACAGAAAACTCTATCCAAGTTCGAATTAATGAAAATATTAGATTGATGGCTGAATTGCATGCTAGGTGGGAAAAAGAAGAAAAAATTGCTAAAGAGAATAATGTAGCTAAAGTTTGGACTATTACCACCACTAGTAATGTTGATGCTTAACATGTTGCTAAACCTCCTACTATCAATGGTAAAATAATTGGTGTTGGCAATGTTTCTACTCCTAATGCAAAGCGTGCAAAACTGCCTGAAACTGCTGAAACTGCTTGTGATAAAACTGCTGAAATTTTTCAAAATATTGGGGACAATGATCCCATTGCTTTAGATCATAATGGTTTAGATTTTGATGATTGTCATATCTCTGAAGTTACAAAGTTCTTACAAAAACTTGCTAGAAGTCCTAATGCTAGTGTTATAAATTTGGCCTTTACAAAACATATTACAAATGCTCTCATAAAAGCTAGAAAAGTTTTTATTAAGCATAAGAGGCTTGGCTTTTGCACCGATTTTGCAAAAACACTTGAGAAGATGGACATGGATAGATTAAAGTACACTAATAACGTCAATGGTGAGGGGGAGATTAAAGTACCGATACCTAGTAAGCTCCTAGGTATGCATGAAGCTCTAGAAAATAACTATGCTTGGCTTGTTCCTGTAAATTTGTTTGATGAGGATAGTAGGCCTAAGAGCAACGAAAGAGGAGTTACTTACATAGACAAGATACAATGCATTGTTGAGAAAACTCCCAACTCCCCTGGTAATAATGCTTCATCTTTTGATAATACTTGATTCACACTTTCTGCGCCTAGCTGAAAGGCGTTAAAGAAAAGCGTTTATGGGAGACAACCCGTTATTTTACTTCTGCACTTTTGTTTTATATTTGAGTCTTGGAAGTTGTTACTACTGTAGCAACCTCTCCTTATCTTTATTTTATTGCATTTTTGTGCCAAGTAAAGTCTTTGATAGTAAGGTTGATACTAGATTTGGATTACTGCGCAGAAACAGATTTCTTGCTGTCACGAATTTGAGTAGCCCCCTCTGTAGGTAACTCAGAAAAATCTGCCAAATTTTGTGTGTGATCCTCAGATATGTACGCAACTTTAATTAAATTTTAGCTTTTTCATCTGAGCAAGTTAAGTGCCCCTACAAAATTCTTCTTTACGGACTGTTCTGTTTTGACAGATTCTGCCTTTTTATTTTGCATTGCCTCTTTTGCTATGTTGGATGGATTTCTTTGTTCCATTAACTTCCAGTAGCTTTGTGCAATGTCCAGAAGTTTTAAGAATGATTATGTCACCTCTGAATATTTGAATTTTTGATTATGCACTAACCGTCTAATGAGTTTGTTTTGAGTTTGGTGTGGAGGAAGTTTTCAAGAATCAAGAGAGGAGGATGATACAATATGATCAAGAAGAGTGAAAAGTCTAAGCTTGGGGATGCCCCCGTGGTTCATCCCTGCATATTTCAAGAAGACTCAAGCATATAAGCTTGGGGATGCCCAAGGCATCCCCTTCTTCATCGACAACTTATCAGGTCACCTCTAGTGAAACTATATTTTTATTCCGTCACATCTTATGTGCTTTACTTGGAGCCTCTGTATGTTTTTATTTTTGTTTTTGTTTGAATCAAATCAGATCCTAGCATTCTTTGTTTGGGAGAGAGACACGCTCCGCTGTTGCATATAAACACTGGTGTTCTTAGCTTTACTTTTAATGTTCATGGCGAAGGTTGAAACTGCTTCGTTCATTGTTATTTGGTTGGAAACAGAAAATGCTTCATGTGGTAATTGGTATATTGTCTTGAATAATTTGATACTTGGCAATTGTTTTGCTCAATAGATCATGTTTAAGCTCTTGCATCATGTACTTTGCACCTATTAATGAAGAACTACCATAGAGCTTGTTGAAATTTGGTTTGCATGATTGGTCTCTCTAAAGTCTAGATATTTTCTGGTGAAGTGTTTGAACAACAAGGAAGACAGTGTAGAGTCTTATAATGCTTGCAATATGTTCTTATGTAAGTTTTGCTGTACCTGTTCATACTTGTGTTTGCTTCAAACAACCTTGCTAGCCCAAAGCCTTGTACTGAGAGGGAATACTTCTTGTGCATCCAAATCCTTGAGCCAAAACCTATGCCATTTATGTCCACCATACCTACCTACTATGTGGTATTTTTCTGGCATTCTGATGGCGTGTAACTCACACGTTCGTTGGGAACCCCAAGAGGAAGGTATGATGCGCACAGCAGCAAGTTTTCCCTCAGAAAGAAACCAAGGTTTATCGAACCAGGAGGAGCCAAGAAGCACGTTGAAGGTTGATGGCGGCGGGATGTAGTGCGGCGCAACACCGGGGATTCCGGCGCCAACGTGGAACCTGCACAACACAACCAAAGTACTTTGCCCCAACGAAACGGTGAGGTTGTCAATCTCACCGGCTTACTTCGTAACAAAGGATTAACCGTATTGTGTGGAAGATGATTGTTTGCGAGAAAACAGTAGAACAAGTATTGCGAGTAGATTGTATTTCGGTAAAGAGAATTGGACCGGGGTCCACGGTTCACTAGAGGTGTCTCTCCCATAAGACAAACAGCATGTTGGGTGAACAAATTACAGTTGGGCAATTGACAAATAAAGAGATCATGACCATGCACATACATATCATGATGAGTATTGTGAGATTTAATTGGGCATTACGACAAAGTACATAGACCGCCATCCAACTGCACCTATGCCTAAAAAGTCCACCTTCAGGTTATCATCCGAACCCCTTCCAGTATTAAGTTGCAAAGCAACAGACAATTGCATTAAGTATGGTGTGTAATGTAATCAACAACTACATCCTTAGACATAGCATCAATGTTTTATCCCTAGTGGCAATAGCACAACACAACCTTAGAACTTTACATCACTTGTCCCGGTGTCAATGCGGGCATGAACCCACTATCGAGCATAAGTACTCCCTCTTGGAGTTACAAGCATCTACTTGGCCAGAGCATCTACTAGTAACGGAAAGCATGCAAGATCATAAATAACACATAGGTATAACTTTGATAATCAACATAACAAGTATTCTCTATTCATCGGATCCCAACAAACGCAACATATAGAATTACATATAGATGATCTTGATCATGTTAGGCAGCTCACAAGATCCGACAATGATAGCACAATGGGGAGAAGACAACCATCTAGCTACTGCTATGGACCCATAGTCCAGGGGTAGACTACTCACACATCACACCGGAGGCGACCATGGCGGCGTAGAGTCCTCCGGGAGATGATTCCCCTCTCCGGCGGGGTGCCGGAGGCGATCTCCTGGATCCCCGAGATGGGATCGGCGTTGGCGGCGTCTCTGGAAGGTTTTCCGTATCGTGGCTCTCGGTACTGGGGGTTTCGTCACGGAGGCTATTTGTAGGCGGAAGGGCAGGTCAAGAGGCGGCACGAGGGCCCCACACCACAGGGCCGCGCGGCCAAGGGGGGGGGCATGCCGCCCTAGGGTGTGGCCCCCTCGTGGCCCCTCTTCGTCTCTCCTTCGGACTTCTGGAAGCTTCGTGGAAAAATAGGCCCCTGGGCTTTGATTTCGTCCAATTCCGAGAATATTTCCTTACTAGGATTTCTGAAACCAAAAACAGCGAAAACGACAAGCTGGCACTTCGGCATCTTGTTAATAGGTTAGTTCCGAGAAAATGCACGAATATGACATAAAGTGTGCATAAAACATGTAGATAACATCAATAATGTGGCATGGAACATAAGAAATTATCGATACGTCGGAGACGTATCAGCATCCCCAAGCTTAGTTACGCTCGTCCCGAGCGGGTAAAACGATAACACGGATAATTTACGGAGTGACATGCCATCATAATCTTGATCATACTATTTGTAAAGCATATGTAGTGAATGCAGCGATCAAAACAATGTATATGACATGAGTAAACAAGTGAATCATATAGTAAAGACTTTTCATGAATAGCACTTCAAGACAAGCATCAATAAGTCTTGCATAAGAGTTAACTCATAAAATTCAAAGTAAAGGCATTGAAGCAACACAAAAGAAGATTAAGTTTCAGCGGTTGCTTTCAACTTGTAACATGTATATCTCATGGATATTGTCAACATAGAGTAATATAATAAGTGCAATAAGCAAGTATGTAGGAATCAATGCACAGTTCACACAAGTGTTTGCTTCTTGAGGTGGAGAGAAATAGGTGAACTCACTCAACATTGAAAGTAAAAGAATGGTCCTCCATAGAGGAAAAGCATCGATTGCTATATTTGTGCTAGAGCTTTGATTTTGAAAACATGAAACAATTTTGTCAACGGTAGTAATAAAGCATATGCATCATGTAAATTATATCTTATAAGTTGCAAGCCTCATGCATAGTGTACCAATAGTGCCCGCACCTTGTCCTAATTAGCTTGGACTACCTGGATTATCACCGCAATACATATGCTTTCACCAAGTATCACAAAGGGGCACCTCTATGCCGCCTGTACAAAGGTCTAAGGAGAAAGCTCGCATTTGGATTTCTCGCTTTTGATTATTCTCAACTTAGACATCCATACCGGGACAACATAGACAACAGATAATGGACTCCTCTTTTAATGCTTAAGCATTCAACAACAATTAATTCTTTTCTCATTAGAGATTTGAGGATGTTTGTCCAAAACTGAAACTTCCACCATGGATCATGGCTTTAGTTAGCGGCCCAATGTTCTTCTCTAACAATATGCATGCTCAAACCATTCAACTCGGTGTAGATCGCCCTTACTTCGGACAAGACGAACATGCATAGCAACTCACATGAAATTCAACAATGAATAGTTGATGGCGTCCCCGATAAACATGGTTATCGCACAACAAGCAACTTAATAAGAGATAAAGTGCATAATTACATATTCAATACCACAATAGTTTTTAAGCTATTTGTCCCATGAGCTATATATTGCAAAGGTGAATGATGGAATTTTAAAGGTAGCACTCAAGCAATTTACTTTGGAATGGCGAGAAAATACCATGTAGTAGGTAGGTATGGTGGACACAAATGACATAGTGGTTGGCTCAAGTATTTTGGATGCATGAGAAGTATTCCCTCTCGATACAAGGTTTAGGCTAGCAAGGCTTATATGAAACAAACACAAGGATGAACCGGTGCAGCAAAACTCACATAAAAGACATATTGAAAACATTATAAGACTCTACACCGTCTTCCTTGTTGTTCAAACTCAATACTAGAAATTATCTAGACCTTAGAGAAACCAAATATGCAAACCAAATTTTAGCATGCTCTATGTATTTCTTCATTAATGGGTGCAAAGCATATGATGGAAGAGCTTAATCATGAGCACAACAATTGCCAAGTATCACATTACCCAAGACATTTATAGCAATTACTACATGTATCATTTTCCAATTCCAACCATATAACAATTTAACGAAGGAGAAACTTCGCCATGAATACTATGAGTAGAAACCAAGGACATACTTGTCCATATGCTACAGTGGAGCGTGTCTCTCTCCCATAAAGTGAATGCTAGGATCCATTTTATTCAAACAAAACAAAAAACAAAAACAAACCGACGCTCCAAGAAAAAGCACATAAGATGTGATGGAATAAAAATATAGTTTCAGGGGAGGAACCTGATAATGTTGTCGATGAAGAAGGGGATGCCTTGGGCATCCCCAAGCTTAGACGCTTGAGTCTTCTTAATATATGCAGGGGTGAACCACCGGGGCATCCCCAAGCTTAGAGCTTTCACTCTCCTTGATCATGTTGCATCATACTCCTCTCTTGATCCTTGAAAACTTCCTCCACACCAAACTCGAAACAACTCATTAGAGGGTTAGTGCACAATAAAAATTAACATATTCAGAGGTGACACAATCATTCTTAACACTTCTGGACATTGCATAATGCTACTGGACATTAGTGGATCAAAGAAATTCATCCAACATAGCAAAAGAGGCAATGCGAAATAAAAGGCAGAATCTGTCAAAACAGAACAGTTCGTATTGACGAATTTTAAAATGGCACCAGACTTGCTCAAATGAAAATGCCCAAATTGAATGAAAGTTGCATACATATATGAGGATCATGCACGTAAATTGGCTTAATTTTCTGAGTTACCTACAGGGAGGTGGACCCAGATTCGAGACAGCAAAGAAATATGGAACTGTGCAGTAATCCAAATCTAGTACTTACTTTTCTATCAACGGCTTAACTTGGCACAACAAAACACAAAACTAAGATAAGGAGAGGTTGCTACAGTAGTAAACAACTTCCAAGACACAAAATAAAAACAAAGTACTGTAGGTAAAAACATGGGTTGTCTCCCATAAGCGCTTTTCTTTAACGCCTTTCAGCTAGGCGCAGAAAGTGTGCATCAAGTATTATCAAAGGATGATGCATTCTCAGCGGGGTGTGAAGTTTTCTCAACTAGGCATAGTATATTGGATACATAAGTTTTAGCATCTCCCTTTTCATTAGTCTTAGGCATGCTACTCTCATCAAACAAATTTTCAGGAACAAGCCAAGCATAGTTATTTTCTAGTGCATCATTCATAGCTAAGAGTTTGCATGGTATTGATGCTTTGATCTCCCCACCATCATCAATGTTATTAGTGTATCTTATTCTATCCATGTCCATCTTTTCAAGGAGACTAACAAAATTAGTATGAGAACCAAGCATATCAAATTTAGCAAAGACCTTTCTAGCTTCTCTTGCTAGACCACCAAATTCTCTAAGAAGGGTTTCTAAAACAAAATCTTTCTTTTCCCCCTTCTTCCATATCACCAAGTGTGAGAAACATGTGTTGGATTATAGGATTAAGATTAACAAATTTAGTTTCCAACAGGCGAACTAAATGCGCAGCAGCAATTTCATAAGTAGGCGCAAGGTCTACCAAGTGTCTATCTTCGAAATTTTCAATGGTACTAACATGATTGAAGAATTCTTCTATATTATTTCTCCCAACTATAGACCCACGTCCTACCGGTATGTTTTTTGTGGTAAAATTAAAAGGAAACATGATGAATCAAGTAAAGTAAATGCAAGTAACTAATTTTTTTTTGTGTTTTCGATATAGCAAACAAGATAGCAAATAAAGTAAAACTAGCAACTAATTTTTTTGTATTTTGATTTAGTGCAGCAAACAAAGTAGTAAATAAAACTAAGCAAGACAAAAACAAAGTAAAGAGATTGAGAAGTGGAGACTCCCCTTGCAGCGTGTCTTGATCTCCCAGACAACGGCGCCAGAAAATATGCTTGATGGCGTGTAACTCACACGTTCGTTGGGAACCCCAAGAGGAAGGTATGATGCGCATAGCAGCAAGTTTTCCCTCAGAAAGAAACCAAGGTTTATCGAACCAGGAGGAGCCAAGAAGCACGTTGAAGGTTGATGGCGGCGGGATGTAGTGCGGCGCAACACCGGGGATTCCGGCGCCAACGTGGAACCTGCACAACACAACCAAAGTACTTTGCCCCAACGAAACAGATGAGGTTGTCAATCTCACCGGCTTGCTGTAACAAAGGATTAACCGTATTGTGTGGAAGATGATTGTTTGCGAGAAAGCGAGTAGAACAAGTATTGCAGTAGATTGTATTTCAATAAAGAGAATTGGACCGGGGTCCACAGTTCACTAGAGGTGTCTCTCCCATAAGACAAACAGCATGTTGGGTGAACAAATTACAGTTGGGCAATTGACAAATAAAGAGAGCATGACCATGCACATACATATCATGATGAGTATTGTGAGATTTAATTGGGCATTACGACAAAGTACATAGACCGCCATCCAACTGCATCTATGCCTAAAAAGTCCACCTTCAGGTTATCATCCGAACCCCTTCCAGTATTAAGTTGCAAAGCAACGGACAATTGCATTAAGTATGGTGCGTAATGTAATCAACAACTACATCCTTAGACATAGCATCAATGTTTTATCCCTAGTGGCAACAGCACAACACAACCTTAGAACTTTACATCACTTGTCCCGGTGTCAATGCGAGGCATGAACCCACTATCGAGCATAAGTACTCCCTCTTGGAGTTACAAGCATCTACTTGGCCAGAGCATCTACTAGTAACGGAAAGCATGCAAGATCATAAATAACACATAGGTATAACTTTGATAATCAACATAACAAGTATTCTCTATTCATCGGATCCCAACAAACGCAACATATAGAATTACATATAGATGATCTTGATCATGTTAGGCAGCTCACAAGATCCGACAATGATAGCACAATGGGGAGAAGACAACCATCTAGCTACTGCTATGGACCCATAGTCCAGGGGTAGACTACTCACACATCACACCGGAGGCGACCATGGCGGCGTAGAGTCCTCCGGGAGATGATTCCCCTCTCCGGCAGGGTGCCGGAGGCGATCTTCTGGATCCCCCGAGATGGGATCGGCGTTGGCGGCGTCTCTGGAAGGTTTTCCGTATCGTGGCTCTCGGTACTGGGGGTTTCGTCACGGAGGCTATTTGTAGGCGGAAGGGCAGGTCAAGAGGCGGCACGAGGGCCCCACACCACAGGGCCGCGCGGCCAAGGGGGGGGCGCCGCCCTAGGGTGTGGCCCCCTCGTGGCCCCTCTTCGTCTCTCCTTCGGACTTCTGGAAGCTTCGTGGAAAAATAGGCCCCTGGGCTTTGATTTCGTCCAATTCCGAGAATATTTCCTTACTAGGATTTCTGAAACCAAAAACACCAGAAAACAGCAACTGGCACTTCGGTATCTTGTTAATAGGTTAGTTCCAGAAAATGCACGAATATGACATAAAGTGTGCATAAAACATGTAGATAACATCAATAATGTGGCATGGAACATAAGAAATTATCGATACGTCGGAGACGTATCACATTCCAAAGTAAATTACTTGAGTGCTACCTTTAAAATTTCATTCTTTGTCTTTGCAATATATAGCTCATGGGAAAATAGCTTAAAAACTATTGTGGTAAAGAATATGTAGCTTATGTATCTTATTTCTTATAAGTTGCTTGTTTATCGGTAACCATGTTTCTGGGGACGCCATCAACTATTACACCTTTGTTGAATATCATGTGAGTTGCTATGCATGTTCGTCTTGTCTGAAGTAAGGGTGATTTATCATGATCAAATGGTTTGAGTATGCATATTGTTAGAGAAGAACATTGGTCTGCTAACTAAAGCCATGTATCATGGTGGAAGTTTCAGTTTGGACATTAATCCTCAAACTCTTATGAGAATATTATCTGTTGTTGAATGCTTATGCATTAAAGAGGAGTCCATTATATGTTTTCTATGTTGTCCCGGTATGGATGTCCTCAAGTTGAGATCTATCAAAAACGAGAAATCAAATGCGATCTATCTCCTTGGACCTTTGTACAGGCGACATAGAGGTACCCCTTTGTGACACTTGGTTGAAACATATGTTATGCAATGATAACCCATGTAAATCCAGGCTAATTAGGACAAGGTGCGAGCACTATTGGTATTCTATGCATGAGGCTTGCAACTTATAGGATGTCTTATGCATAACACATATGAATTATTACTACCGTTGACAAAATTGTTTCTATGTTTTCAAAATGAAAAGCTCTAGCACAAAAATAGTAATCCATGCTTCCCTCTGCGAAGGGCCTTTCTTTTACTTTATGTTGAGTCAGTCTACCTACTTCTTTCTATCTTAGAAGCAAACACTTGTGTCAACTATGTGCATTGATTCCTACATACTTGCTTATTTGCAATCATCATATTACTTTGTGTTGATAGTTATCCATGAGATATACATGTTGAAGTTGAAAGCAACTGCTGAAACTTATATCTTCCTTGTGTTGCTTCAAAACTTTCTACTAAGAATTTATTGCTTTATGAGTTAACTCCTATGCAAGTCTTATTGATGCTTGTCTTGAAAGTACTATTCATGAAAAGTATTTGCTATATGATTCAGTTGTTTAATCATTGTCTTTACCATTGCTTCGAATCACTTCATTCATCTCATATGCTTTACAATAGTATTGATCAAGATTATGATAGCATGTCACTTCAGAAATTATCCTTGTTATCGTTTACCTACTCGAGGGCGAGTAGGAACTAAGCTTGGGGATGCTTGATACGTCTCAAACGTATCTATAATTTCTTATGTTCCATGCTAGTTTTATGACAATACTCACATGTTTATATGCACTTTACACCATTTATATGCATTTTCCGGTACTAACCTATTGACAAGATGCCGAAGCGCCAGTTCCTGTTTTGTGTTGTTTTTGGTTTCAGAAATCCCACAAAGGAAATATTCTCGGAATTGGACGAAACGAACGCCCAGGATCTTATTTTTCCACGGAGCTTCCAGAAGACCGAAGAGAATACGAAGTGGGGCCACGAGGCGCCCAAACCATAGGGCGGCGCGGCCAGGGGAGGGGACCGCGCCGGCCTATAGTGTGGGGCCCTCGTGCCTCCACCGACTCTGCCATTCCGCCTACTTAAACTCTCCATCACGAAAACCCTATTACCGAGATCCACGATACGGAAAAAGTTCCAGAGACGCCGCCGCCGCCAATCCCATCTCAGGGGATTCAGGAGATCGCCTCCGCACCCTGCCGGAGAGGGGAATCATCTCCCGGAGGACTCTACATCACCATGATCGCCCCCGGACTGATGTGTGAGTAGTTCATCCTTGGACTATGGGTCCATAGAAGTAGCTAGATGGTTATCTTCTCCTCGTTGTGCTATCATGTTAGATCTTGTGAGCTACCTATCATGATCAAGATCATCTATTTGTAATGCTACATGTTGTGTTTGTTGGGATCCGATGAATATGGAATACTATGTCAAGTTGATTATCAATCTATCATATATGTGTTGTTTATGATCTTGCATGCTCTCCGTTGCTAGTAGAGGCTCGGCCAAGTTGATACTTGTGACTCCAAGAGGGAGTATTTATGCTCGATAGTGGGTTCATGCCTCCATTGAATCTGGGACAGTGACAAAAAGTTCTAAGGTTGTGGATGTGTTGTTGCCACTAGGGATAAAACATCAATGGTTTGTATAAGCATATTTGTGTTGATTACATTACGCACCATACTTAATGCAATTGTCTGTTGTTTGCAACTTAATACTGGAAGGGGTGCGGATGCTAACCCGAAGGTTGACTTTTTAGGCATAGATGCATGCTGGATAGCGGTCTATGTACTTTGTCGTAATGCCCTAAGTAAATCTCATATTAGTCATCATGATATGTATGTGCATTGTTATGACCTCTCTATTTGTCAATTGCCCAACTGTAATTTGTTCACCCAACATGCTATTTCTTATTGGAGAGACACCACTAGTGAACTCGTGGACCCTGGTCCATTCTTTTACATCTGAATACAATCCATCGCAATCATTGTTCTCTACTGTTCTTCGCAAACAAACATCATTTTCCACACCATACATTTAATCCTTTGTTTACAGCAAGCCGGTGAGATTGACAACCTCACTTTTAAGTTGGGGCAAAGTATTTTGATTGTGTTGTGCAGGTTCCACGTTGGCGCCGGAACCCCTGGTGTTGCGCCGCACTACACTCCTCCACCAACAACCTTCACGTGGCCTTCATCTCCTACTAGTTCGATAACCTTGGTTTCTTACTGAGGGAAAACTTGCTGCTGTACGCATCACACCTTCCTCTTGGGGTTCCCAACGGACGTGTGCTTCACGCGTTAACAACCGGTTATACCGGTTTTTTGTGAAAAAATTCGAATTATTTCTAAGTTCAAGAAAATGCTTGCTTGGCAAAAGTACTTTGAGTCTCATACGCCAAACACCCAAAAAGAGGTAGGCAGAGCCAAAGCAAAAGAACCAAGTGTGCGTCATATTGGATGCGGAAACGAATCCGGAATTTTCACTGTGCAAGATCAAAGCAAACCAAAACAGAGCGGAAAGAGCTCAATCACATAAGTTATCGGCTTAATATATAAGCTTATCAGTTGAATATCTTAGCCTACCTGCAAAGTTAAAAGTAGCACAACCAAAAGGATTTAACTGTATATTACATCATCCCACCCGGCATACCGGGGATTTCACGAGTGGTTTTTTGAGACACAGGAATAAGGTTCATCAGACATATTCCGGAGAGGAAATCCTCGGAGCTTGGCCAGTGGTGTCCGGTTTTGTCGGCAGTGGTGGTACCTTCAGCAGTCTCTTCAACGGGTTGTTCGGCTTCACACCGGTATATGAGACAAAAGCCCAAGCAGGCAAAGTGTCAAATATTCCCAAGATGGCAAAATCTATTCCGGTAAACACCCAAGAAGGCTATACACCGGTGTATGAAAAAGATGCAAAAAAACACCCAAAAAGGATAAACCGGTATGAAAAAGATGCCGGTAAAAGAAAGAGATGAGAACAAGAGCTAACCGTTGGCAAGTTTTTCACTAAGTACTGCGTGCTTAACCCAAAACTCGGGGACTGGCTATGCCGGTTTTTGGCAAGTTTCGCGCCAAGTACTGCGTGCTTAACCCGAAACTCGGGGACTAGCTATGCCGGTTTTTTGGCAAGTTTCGCGCTAAGTACTTCATGCTTAACCCGAAACTCGGGGGCTGTGTATACTGGTATGAAAAAGATGAAAAAAAAGAGGAAGTGTTTTTTGGAAGATTCACGCTAAGTATTTCTCACTTAACCCGAATCTCGGGGACTGAGTATATATATACATCGGGTTTCATCTGTAAACTGGTATTGACTAATATCATACTACGAGGGTGCAAATTTTTCAGCGGACGGAGGCTTGTTGGTAAAAGATACCGGCTAAAAGAAGCCGGAAAAGCTCGGATGAGTTCGGTTGTTCGGATTGGGATCGGTATAACACCGGATGAGGTTAACTTTAAACCGGTAAGATTAATCCGGATGCTCAAAGTTGAGTAAGAATGGAGCTAAGTTAAAACAAATCGGTATACCAGGAGGGGTATACTGGAGTACGACAAACATAAGTGATTGATGCAAATGATGCTGGAGCTCAAAGGTAAAGATACCGAACATGGTCGTTTCTAACCAAAGATACCGGAAAAGAAATAAGATACCGGATTAAAGAATAAACCGGATTATGATGGCTTAGTTTAACAGTGTTGGATGAAACAATCCGGTATACCTGGCGGGGTATATCGGAGTAAAGGCAACCGGTGATATCTAAGCCGGTTATATGCCAAGAGGAGAAATTGAGATACAAAGGGTAAGAAGCCGGCCCTCACGGACAAAGATAACGGAAGAAAGATACCAGGAAAAGATACCGGAAGCTCTTGCTGAGTTCGGAAGAAAGATACATGAGCAAACATACCGGAGTAAAGATACGGGAGCAAAGATACCGGAGCAAAGATAACGGAAGAAAGATACCGGAGCAAAGATAACGGAGCAAAGATACCGGAAGCTTTTGCTGAGTTCGGTGTGATGAGATGGTTTCGGCAGAGACGCCGGAAGGTTTTTAACTAGATGACGGAAGGTTTAAACCGGTACTTTGAGATGGGAACCTGGCATGGTCCGTTGGATAGAATCCACCGGACTATACCAGCTTCGGGGACTAATGTTGGGGGGATGACCCCCGGTATGCCAAAAGCATGGCAAACTAGCCTTGTTTAGGCTGTTGAGGTACCTGTTTAAAGGTTGTTCCGGATAAGGAAGTTGAGTTCGGGCTAAGGAGAAACTATGCCCGTATCCCAGAAGGGGTATACCAGAATGGTCTAAGAAGGTACCGGAGTACCGGCACGGGCTACACTGTAGCACGTCGGCAAGCTGGTCAAAGATTCTCTCGAGAGCTAGAGGACAAGGATGAGCGAAGCACTTCAGCTTTAATCGAAGCTCTGAGGCCAAAGCAGAAGATGACGTAAAAGATACCGGAGGATGTCATCATTCCTGATTAAAGGCATACCGGTATCACCTGCTGCCAAAGAGGCTTTGTAAAGTAGTTTGTCTAGTCAAAGGTGCCATTAGGGTTTTTTCCTCTGTAAGGCACCCTCTCCCCTATATAAGGAGAGGGAGCACACCCTAGCGTGGGGTAACTTACCATGTATCTGATAGCATGTAACCTAATCTGAGTATGGAATAGAGAGATCCCAAGTTGAGATAGTGCTTGTGTTCTTCTTCTTCAACCTCTGGCCAAGGCCAAGTTCTTCAGGAAAGCTACCGGTAATCCATTCGGAGTTCATCCCTGTGCTACCAAAACCCTCCCCCGAATCCTCTAGCTCACATTCGGCCCCAACTCAAGCCATCCCATGGCATCTGTCTGTTCACCACGACGACATTGATCTAACCCTTGGAGCATAATCGCGCTAACCTCGAGGATAACTTTTTGAAACCACCCTCTAACGCACCGTCTAACCAGCTGAGAGAACAATAGCCTCAAAGCCAAGCTACATCACATGGTTCACCTGGTCCTCATAAAGTGAAGCTCCTGAAGATACCTCAAGACTCAAGATTAGGTGTAGTTTAACTGCTCACTTCTTAACTTGTATAAGTCAACACCAACGCTCAAGCTCAAGATTGTTTCCGACGACCTTTGTTCCGGCTTCATATGGATACCAACCAGGAGTTTCATCAACTTACCAACCTACCGTGTGTCCTATGGTTTTGTAAACACCGTGTTTACCTATTGAAGTCTTGGTCTACACGTCTCGCTTGAAGATTCTTCAACTGAATGCGGAAGATGGATGACTTCTTCAGAAGCCCCAGACAGAACCTCAAGGCAGAAGCTCTGAGTTTTTCCGAAAGCCCGGTGAAAAATCTTAACGGTGGAATACTTCGTCTCCACTTAAATTTTTAAGCTAACTCTAAAAAGTTTTCAACCCTACTAAAGCACTGTTGGGATAGGCTAACTCTCCTTGAATTATGGACTCTAACACCTGCTTGGAGTAGTCTACCTCTTCACGAAGCTTGCCCTCGGTAGAAAATCTACCGTGTCTCTCAGAAGCTGAAGTTGCGACCCTCCCAACAACGGCACATCTACAGAAGAATGGAGTCTAACTTCAGTTAAACTTTACAACCCCTCTAGTTCTATGCTTAGTAATCTCGGGACGAGATTATTTTAAGGGTGGAAGATCTGTCACACCCCAACTTTTTCAACCATGTTTTATTGTCCATAATGCAAAAATAAGGGGGAACAAAAACTTTTTCTATAGACTAATTAGATGAATTGCCTTGATCTGTTTGTTATAATGAACCTCTTTGATCTGTTGGTAGATGCATTGTCTTGTTTGTTAAGTTTTTTCTTGAGCTACCCCAAATAACAACACTTATAGTGGTAAGACAAGCAACTCGCCTAATAAAACACTTGTGTGACTAAGGAAAAGTTGTTATCCCTTTTCACCACCTCAAACCTTTCTTCTGATGGCAACTTGAGAGTGTGCCTACTTAAAAATTCCTCTTTGTGTTATAATCTAGCTCAACCCATCCTTGTTTCAAAACTTGGGATCATCTATCCCTAACTACATCCTTCTCTTATACCCTAGTCAAAACCCCTCCAACATCACGATTTTTGGCTAAGTCTTAAAACTGTTCTCAGGATCAGTTTTGGAGCCTTTAGATTAAGTGATCCTTTTCCAGCTAATGTTTTTCACTTGGCCTTAGACCTACCTTGTCTTGTGTACTTCCCAGCCATCCCGATGCCTTGAGCCATATCACTCTCTTACCCATTTTTCCTTGTTGGTTTTGAAGTCAAGTCAATAAGATGTTTTGGCAGGCTTAAAATGTTCAAACTTTGGCAGTTAATCTATAAGCACCCACAACTGTTATTAGTGATCTCAATGCATAGATCTCATCTATGCAACACCCTCTTCAACTTCCACGTCTTGCATGTCCCATTCTACCCTTACAATTCTTATATTCACGTGATCGTGTACCCTATCCAATGTTTAACCTTCAGATCACTTCCTCCACTTTTACCTCTTGTTTTTATTTTAATCCACGTTTAATCTCCACAAAACCAAGTGTGTGAATGATTGTCACATAATGTCGTAATCATATACCCTTGAGATCACTCCTCCCAAAATTAGTTTTCTTTCTCTTTCTCAAAAGTTCTCAAAACCCCATACCCTTCTATGTGGCTGTCAAAATATTTCTAATTTCCAAACTATCTTCAAAACCTTCATCAATTGAATCTTGGAAAGTATGTCTGATATGTCTATCATATCTTTTCCCTTCAAAATTTATTTGCTAGAAAGACCACTTTTGTTTTCACCAAAATGCATGGTTATGGTACATGTGCCATCCTTGCACCAAAATTTATTTGCTAGAAAGACCACTTTTGTTTTCACCAAATTTATTTGCTAGAAAGACCACTTTTGCTAGAAAGATCACTATATTATGCCGAATGAAGATCCGCAAATGGCGAAAAGGACAAATCTATGAAATTGGGTTTCATTGACCCGAATACCGTGAATGAGTATAGTCTCCACAACCATGCCAGAGAAATGGAGGATAACTTGGTATGGGCGTTAAGGAGACAAGAACACAAAAGGGAAATATTATTTCCTTATAACTTCAAGTGAGTGTTACTATCTTGTACATATTAAATCTATATCACTTACTCGATGTTAAGTTTAATTGATGAGTTATGCGTGTGCGCAGGTTTCACTTTATTCTACTACTCATTGAACTTGACTGAGGACTAGTACAAGTCAGGGACTCGAAACACAAACCCCTTGAGGCATGAGGGGACATGGCTGATATGGTCCAGAGGTAATTTCAATCACCATGGCACTATATTGACAACTTTTTTGTGTGATATCAAGTAATTCATAACTCTTTTATTCATTTTCTATGTCGGGCAGGGTTTGGAAATGGTTCACCAAGAAGACTCTAGGTTAGTGGCAAAAGGAGCTTCAAATTCAACAAATACCAGTAGTTACTACTAGCTAGATCCGTGTATCTGTTTGATTATAGTTTCAATACCATTACTATCCTTGATTATTATTTTGATTGAACTATGTTCTCGTAAAGTGCTTGACGCAAAAAGATGGGAATAAATTATGTGGATTCTACATTTGCGAGTTCATTCGCTAGACGACTTGCGATACGGGGATAATTTTAGAACAAATTCTAGTACGTCAATAATATTCACAATTTTATTTTATTACCATCAATTGTGTTGTGTTTCATTCATATATATTGACCCCTTCCTTAAATTAGATCAAACGGTCGCGGGAAGGTCTTCTAGCAACCGAGCATGTATGAACAATTCAAGAAGAATTCGTGTAATTCTTTCTTAAAAAGTTCATAGTACCAACCTGAGAATTCCATCATCAAATCAATTTTGGACAATAGGGATTGTAATAGAAATTATATTGTATATATGCATAGAAATTATATTGTATATATGCATGAACGTTTTGGCGCCATTGTATATATGCATGAACGTGCAATAGAAATCAAGTTTGTTGTATGTGTGTATTAATGTGTTTCAAATGGCGAGCCCTGGGCGTGAGAGCGGACTCTGCCGCGGCAAGAAAATGGTGCCAAAACGTTGCCCCGGCAGAAACCTTTAGCACCGGTTCATGTTATGAACCGGTGCTAAAGATCCTCCCGCCCGGGCATTGGGCAAGCGCCACATGGTGCTCCTTTAGCACCGGTTCGCAACCCAACAGGTGGTAAAGGGGAGGCTTTAGCTCCGATTGTGTTGCACCGGTTGTGCAACCGGTGCAAAATGCCCTTACAAACCGGTACAAAAGGCTCATTTTCTACTACTGCGGTGTGGAGAACCAACCTGTGGTTGGGTAGTTATGAGGGCAGTGGCACTAGTAGGGAAATGCTTATAGGTGGAGCTCAGTTCTGTGGCGCACCATTAAAAATGCGCCACAGAAAGTTATTTTGTGGCGCACCAGGCAAGGTGCGCCACAGAAATAGCTTAATTTTGTGGCGCACCAGGGATCCATGCGCCACAAAAGATTGGTGGGGCCCACACCCTGTCACCCCCAATCATTGGTTTTACTTTTTCTATGGCGCACTGACCCAAGTGTGCCACATAAATACGTTATTTTGTGGCGCAGCTCCGCGGTACGCCACAAAAATATGGTATTCTGTGGCGCACTGTGTCTGGTCCGCCACATAAATAAGGTATTCTATGGCGCACTGTGCTCGGTGCGCCACAGAATTAGCGAACCAGATATACAAAAGTGAGCCAACCTCCCATCTACCACACTACCCAAGCCATTCTTCTTCCTCCATCTAGCTCGTCCCCCCTTCTCTCTCATACCATTTTGGCTATACTTTTCACTTGCTTGGGTATTTATTGCACTTACTTTGGTTGATACATAATTGGAGTTGAGGAGAAGGCTCTCCATACTCTCTCCTCCTCTCGAACTCATTGATCGCGGTCTCGTCTCGGTATCGAAACTACAAGGTGAGTAGTTGGAGGAGACATACATATGCTTGGAGGAGACATGCATATGCTTGTAGATCTTGTGTGGCCGTCGTGTGTACGGATGCTTGTTGCAGGTGATCAAAGCGCTTGTGTGTGTGTGCCGGTGTGGTGCACGGATGTTTGCCGAAATGTTGATTCATTTCCGTTTCGACAATTTTTTACTCTACCATATGTCCTACCTTGAGGAGAGGTCATGCCGAATTTTTCCGCTCCATGTAATACCTTGAGGAGAGGTACGGCCCATGCATGTGTGTGCATGTGTTGTGGTTCTAATTTCCTGTTCTATGCATACCATTTGCAGGCAAGCATGGTCCTCTCGATGAGTTCCGGTCGAATCTCTAGATACAAGATAGACGCGAAGGAGGACATGATTCGAAACAATAGGCGCCAGATAAGATGTCCGTGTCGATCATGCAAACTCGAGCGTTGGATCAACCCTGATTCCGGACAACTGGAGGAGCACCTGCTGAGGCGCGGTTTCATGCAAGACAACCAGGCGCGGCCGACCCCATCAAATGGTGCGCATGAAGACCATGTCGAGTGAGATGACTATCATCATGAAGAAGACTATCATCATGTCGACGGGGACTATCATCATGAAGAACAAGTCGGTGGAGAAGATCATCATGAAGAAGAAGATGCCGACGGAGAAGATCATCATGATGAAGAAGAAGATTCCGGCGTGACCCCGCTAATTTTGGCCTTGCGGGACTCTCATGTTCAAGATCTGCTCCTCCAGGAGACGAGCAACGATAGAGTTGCAGCTAGAGAGGGAGGCAAGCTGTCGCAAATGGAGAAAGACGGGATGACTCCGATCTTTCCTGGGTGCCGTCCGCTATGCGCTTGCATGTAACGCTTGATTACCTGCAGATGAAGGGGTGGACCGATTCCAGCTTTAGCAAGAACCTGAAATTCTGGCACGATCGTCTCCCGGAGGGGAACACATTGCCAAGTAGTATCGAGGAGGCCAAGAAAGTCGTGTGCCCCCTTGACCTACCGCACGAAAAATACCACGCCTGCATTAATGATTGTGTGATTTATAGGTGCGAGTACAAGGACAGAACCACATGTCCGGTGTGCGGCCTCGGACGGTACAAGAGGTTGGGAACAAGAAGGTACCTCGAAAAGTGGTATGGTACTTTCCTATCACTCCCCGTCTGCAGCGGTATTTCGTGGACCCTAAGGAAGCAAAGCTCATGCAATGGCACGCGGAAAGGAAGAAGCCCGAAGAAGATCCGGAGATGGGCTATATGCTGACACACCCTTCAGACGCTGGATAGTGGGAAGCATTGGACATCGCCTTCCCTGCTAGGTTCGGGGGCGACACAAGGAACATCAGGCTGGGTATGAGCACCGATGGACTCAATCCGTTCGGCAACCAGAGTAGCACGCATAGCACCTGGCCTGTGTTTGTATGGCCTTACAACCTACCCCCCTGGCTGTGCACCAAGCAAAGGTACATACACCTGATTATTCTCATTCAGGGTCCGAAACAACCAGGTGTCGACATGCATTTGTATCTCGGGCTGCTGAAAGAGGAGTTAGACGCGTTGTGGAAGACGCCACCCCGTACGTGGGACACCTACACTAGAACTTATTTCGATATGAGAGCCGCATTGATCACGACGGTCACGGACTATCCTGGTTACGAATATGTATCTGCCCAGGTCGGCCACGGATTCAATGGCTGTGTGAAGTGCATGGATGAGACCCCGCATCTATAGCTACCAAGGGATCCCGGGTCCTTGAAAACCGTGTACCCAGGTGCTCGAAGGTGGCTTCGCTTGGATCACCCGTGGAGAAAATGTGGTGATTTGTTCAATGGTAAATATGAGCCCGATGGACCCCCACGCCCGAGGAGCGGTGCAGAAATCGATGATCTTCTGAAAAATTGGAAGGAGTGCCCAGCGCCGGGAAAGAAGCGACCGAAGCCGTAGCCGCCGCTCGGTGTATGGAAAGCGAGGTCTGTTTTCCACGACTTGGAGTACTGGAAGGTCCTCCACACGCCCCACATCCTCGATGTCATGCACATTACGAAGAACGTTACCGAGAGTCTGCTTGACACTCTTTGCAACTCGGAAAAGTCCAAGGATGGACCGAAAGCAAGATACGATCTGAAACATTTTGGCATCAGGAAAGATCTTCAAGCCACCGATACTGACGACGAAGATGATGATGATGATGATGATCAGATGGAAGGGACTCAACGTCTCCGCAAAAGGGCTAAGAAGAACGCGGTGCTGCTTCCCGCTGCCTGCTTCACAACGAGTCCGGAGGAGCTCGAGCAGTTTTTTAGGTGCCTCCTAGGAGTGAAACTTCCTCACGGTTACTCGAGGAATATAAGCAGATATCTGGGCGTAGCGAAGAAGAGGTTCACCAGGATGAAGTCTCACGATTGCCACGTTCTCATGACGCAGATACTTCCCGTTGCGATCTGAGGCATAATAGACGAGCACGTCCGTGATACGCTGTTTGGCCTTTGCAAAAAAATTGACGTTATCACCAGGAAGTCGATCGGCGTGAGGCAGCTCAAGATGCTACAGGATGAGATCGTGGTGATACTATGTGAGCTCGATATTTACTTCCCGCCCATATTCTGTGATATATGCATCCATCTCTGTAACACCCCTCTTTTAGCTAAACCTAATTAGGGTTTGATTGTGCATCATGAGCATCATGATTATTTATCCTAAGAAAATTGCATAAGGAAATGATTTTGAAAATCCTAATGTTGGTTTGAATCTCTCTCAAATTCAAATTCTCCAAAGTATTTCCAAAAGTTTTCTAACAAAATACATGGCCATAAGTATATTTTGAAGGCCATGGATAGTTTCCAAATTTTAAAGAAGTTTGAATCTTCAAACAGATTTCAAAATGCACAAGAATTTGAAAATCAAAACCAAAAACAGGTTTTGGGAAAAGGGAGAAGAGCCCTCTCTCTCCCCTGGGCCGCAGCCCAACTTTTCTATCTCCCCTCCTCTCCCTGCGTGGCCCAGTTTCGGCCCAGACAGCAAGCCCACAGAAACCTAATACAGCCCAACCCCACCTCCAGGGGGGTATCTGAAAAAGTGCCATTTCTTTCCCTTTTCTTCTTCCTCGAAGCAGCTGCCTGGCAGCAGGCAGGCCGCCCGATCCACCGCCTCGCCGTCAAGATGAACGCCGCCGCCCCCGACGGCTATAAAGCCTCCCCCGCCGTCGCCTGAACCCTAGCCAACCCCCATTTTCCCCTCTCGCGCGCTCCCGTGAGGAAACCCTAACTCGGGCTCACAGTACCCGCCGGCCATCACCGTCCCCCGCCGCTACGGCCACCCCCGAGCTCCGCCGACCCTCCCTCGAGCTGCGCCTCGCCTCCAGGACCCTCCTCGCCGAAGGAATCGGCCCGAGAAGGCCCCAATCGACCCCGCTGCGGCCTTCTTCTCCGCGTCCGGTCGCCGGAAATCGGCTCCACGCCGACGCCACAGGCCTCCCCTTGCCTCGCCGACGAGCTCATTAGCTCCACGAGCAAGTGCCCGAGAAGTTGAAGACCGACAAAGACGCAACTCAATAATTGTCCACTGACGAACAAGTAAAGCATGGGATCATCGAAGATCCACATTGGTTTGTCAGGGACAAAGGCAAGCCCTAACCTGGTTCATATATGGTTTCGAAATGCTTTACTTCTGGTTCTTACATATTGCATCCGCTTCAAATATGTTTTATCTGCAGTTGTAGATATCCTATGTGTGCATAATTCCATCCTTGTAGCCCAGAGTTACTGATCCACCGCTCCCAGCAAAACTAGGTCTGAGCTTGTTCGCATCGCTAGAGCCGTATATGTGTTATGCTTAGCCATGCTTAGCTGTTGAAGTCTGATCCATCCGGTGTGGCACCCCCGGGATCAGGGTTAGACAAATACCAGATCTTCTTTTGACATAAGCCTAACCTAGAGCTCGAGAGACTACAGTGAGAGAATCGGTAACACAACAGTGACTCTACGACTCAAGAAGTAATACAAGCTCATAACTGAGCGAAGAACCAAAGTATTACAAGCAGAGGTCACTGACCTGACATACATCAACCAACGGAAGCAAAGTTATGCTATTAGACATAGCAAGATAGCAAAAGGCCTAAGAGGCCAGGAGCATAACGGCGACGTCCCAGCCCATAGATTCCAGTGCCGCCACCCGGGAACCCCAAGCTACTCGTCGATGTCGACTAGAAACCACCATCTCGCCGGAGCGACTTCTTCTGAAACAAAAGCATGCAAAGCTGAGTACAGGGACTCAGCAAGACTTAGTACAACCTTTTAGCAAAGCGGGTATGCGGGCTTTCTGTAGGGCTTCTTTTGCGTAAAGCCAGTTTTCCTTTGTAAGACAAGAGAGAGGAGAAGCTCGACTACTCAGAACCTTTAAAAGGGGATAAGAGAGCGACATCTCTAACTCTATTGATCATCATATTGTATCCACCAATCTTCATCATCTCGAACCACTATCCTCGGATCACCCCCTCAACACCCGGAGAAGGTGTCCGTAAACACACATTGGTTGCCAAGTTTTACGATTAGGTTCATGTTCTCTATGATCTCCACGTCCGTTCCCAAGTCGTCCATAACCGTGGACACGGCTTTTCGAAAAGATTCATAACCCTGCAGGGGTGCACAACTTTACCCACACGCGCCAACCGACTCTTAGTGCCAACGTTTAAGCTCTCTTCCTTGGAAAGCCGGCAGAGGGTGGTTGACCACGACCTTTACCTTGCTATCGCCGAGACCATGAGTCACGCGCTAAGGATTGTTCCGCCGTAACGGGTCAAGTCCCGAAGTCGGTCCTTAACGATGTGAGGCGAGGTGGGTTTCCCCGTGGGCCGCAACCCCCAGCCACCACGGCCACGCTTACCTACCCGTTATGTACCTTTTCCCCCAAAGCGTAATGCAATGCATATGTGCAGATAACGCGCAAACTATGTGACTCATGGAATCTACTAGGCAAGTTAGTGAGTCGAGAGGGTACCATAATAGGGCCTCGTGTGGTTGTACGCTCGGCCTTGGTTCAAGAGGCGAGAACTCGGTTCCTAGGGTCGGCGAAACGAAACAACCCACCACATCCCAATGTGGCCTCTCGTCCGAGCCTTTAATCATGTTTATCATCATCTCCATACTTACCACGTCAACTCCGTCATGCTAGATTCATTTCATTGTAAGGCTCCAGTCCGAAGACCGAAGTAGTAGCGTAACAAACTAAGCATGGCTAAGCATAAGAGATAAAGGCTCTCACGACGCACACATGCCAAACCTAGTTATGCTAGGAGCAGTGGATCAGGGTATCGAGGCTACAAAGGTCGGACATGCAACAGATAGGGTAACTCTATCTATCGGTAAAAGACAGTTGAATCGCATGCAATATGAAGTAACCAGAATGAAAGAATTTGTAAAACTTATATGAACCAGGCTAGGGCTTGCCTTTGTCCCTGACAAACCAATATGGATCTTCGATACTCTTGTACTTGACTTGTTTGTCAGAGGATGAGTATTGATCTTCAGAGTGGTTGATCTTCATCGTCTCAGACTCGTGCGCTATCGATCGCGAAGAAGCAAACACCGGAAAGGTAAAGGAACAATCAACACATGGCATAATGCAATGCGCATACAAGAATGATGACATGACATATTAAAGATATTGAAGTTGACCCTAATACATGCTCATCGATTTAAATGGAGTTGGGATGCATAATACATTGCATTTCCATTAACCCCACATATTAAAGAGATGGGTTCATTTATTCTCCTATTATAAACAATGTTCAAGTTTCTTAAGCATGCATGAGAATGATATGAACATATAAATCTTGTTTTTCTAAACGTTTTGATACATGGATTGTACTTTTCAGACAAAACATGAATTAGTTACGAATTTTATACGCTTGCGCATTTCCCGAATTTCCGGAAACATGAAAACGATTTTCAAAGAATGCAACACCTAAGTTATTCTTCTTGGCTTAGAGTTTTGGGAGTGACCTGGTTCAGCTTGGTACATAAACATATACGTACAAGCACACATGACCAGCGGCTGGAGCTAAACTTACAGCTTTGGAACCAAAATGATCATGTACATAAAAAGGCTACATCAGATTTAAAATTCAGAGTATATATTACTCGTATTTTTAGAGATCCACCTTCAGTTCCGAACTTGTTTTTATACATCAGTCAAATATTTAGTACTAGCAGATGACATTGAATAGAACAAGTGCTCACAGGAAAAGTGTTGTGTGTAGCTAAATATGAGTATATGTAAACTGTGCTAGTTGTCATGGCAAAACGCTGAATCTGGTACGTATGCGCAAGACCATAGCATGCAATGAAGCTTTTTCTACTGTAACCCTGAACGAAAATACACACTAGGCATGTGTGGTTATAAATATCAGTACGATGGTTGCTTCTAGGATTACACAAACAAGCAGCAATCAAGCAACAATCGTGCTGAACATGGGCGTGGTCACATCCATCGGTACCTGAACGAGTGGATGCCTAGCTTAGATTTTGGATGGCTCGCTCGACCAGGAGCGCGACGGGATGGCCGGCAAGGTCGGAGGAGCCCGGACGGCGCCGAATCGACGCCGGCGAGCGCTGCCAACTGCGGAGAAGACGAGCGCGGCCACGGCGATTCTGGGCCTCCCGGCTCGCGTGGCTTGGCAGGAAGGACGAGGGCGACACGGTGGAGCTTGTGGGCATCTCGGACAAGCGCGGGGAGGCGCGAAACGGCGGGGCACGGCGGCGGCCGGAGCTAGGGTTTGCTCGGGCGCCGCGCAGAGGGAGAGAGAAGAGAGGGCGCGCGAGAGGAGAGGATAGGGTCGAGGAAGAGGGCGTCGGCGGGGTCCTTATCCTCGCCCGGGGAACAGCGGCGGCGCGCATCACCTCGCCGGGATCGACGGCCGTAGCCGCACCGGTGCAGCAGCTTGGCTGCCTGTAGGTAGAAGACAAAGAATTTTTATGTATAACCCCCTGCATTTGGCTATTTTCCCAGAACTTCGAAAATAACACTAAAACCATTGGTATTTTGCTATTTGAACTCTTTTGAAACCCAGCAAAATGTCCCCAAACTTTGTATAAATATTTTGTGGCCTTCTTAGATATATTAGAGGGTGCACACATATTTGTTTTGGGGTTTTCAAACATTGAACACATTTCAAGATAAATTAAAATAGAGAAAAACTTGCATAAACCTAGGGTTTCCACTTTATTATATTTGCAGATTTTTCTTAATGCATTTTACATGATGCTCATGAGTGCACAAACAAATTCTAAATGAGGTTTGCTAAACAGGGATGTTACAACTCTATCCCCCTTACAAGAATCTCGTCCCCGAGATTCCTAAGGTAGAAAAAGAGAAAGTAACAAGGACTACACCGGTCTTCAACGAGCTTGTCGATACCATGATAATATTCTTTGTTGAAGAAGTTGATCCAAGACATCATGAAGAAGTGGACCCACAAAACCAAAATGAAGCACTTCATTTGCTTCCCTTGAGGTTGTTGCTCAACTGCACCTAAAGGAAAGAGGGAATAACTCTAGAACGATGGATCTTCACAAAGATCGAGTATCTCATGGGTAACTCATGGGAGGAGTGTTGAAAAACAACTTTTGAGCTAACAAACATTAAACACGTCAAGGTAACGGAGGAGACAAAAGAAGTTTCAAATTTGTGGTAGAAAATTGCTCCACGCTTTACAAGAATACGAAGAGACAAGGTAGCGAAGAGTTAAACTGCCTTCGATACCATAACGAGGCACTCTTAGAGATGGTGATTCGTAGAAGCACAAATGATTACCCAACGAGAGAAACTTTGGATTTCAAAATCATAGTCACTCTTTTGTTATGGGTACATGAAACGATTGTTGTTTAATCAAAAGGCTAGGACCTAGATGACTCACGAATTCACACAACGTGCGAATTGATTGGAACTTCAGGTACTAACCAAAGGAAAGAGAAGGGTACTGATTAGGGAAGTGACAACGATCAGCGGAGATTGAAATTTCTCCGAACGAAGTTGTTGTCACCAGAGAAATGATTTCAACGGATTGACCGAGAGACATTTAGCAACTCTGCTTATAATGTTCTCCTTGATGTTATATACACCAATGTTTAGGCTATTTACTAGCCTTCATTTGGTCATCAAGCGAAGGTCAAGACTTCAGGATTTGAAAAGATGTTATGAGGCCAACTCCTAGAATAAGCCGCACAATATCCTCGTGGAGAGTGGTTACTATTGATGATTCAAGAGATTATGGCATTAGGCCTTCCGACCAATTGTGTTAACCACGATATCAATCTTGCCGAATTTACAAGAGACCTATGTCAAAAATCCTTGAGAAACACGGACCATCATTGCCGCTTGAGATTTAGCTTAGGTTAGGTGTAAAGGTATTTCAGACTTATCATGTCCGAATGAATATTTGCAACAGTTACCACGAAGATAAAGTCGCTAGACACTGAAGTTATAGACTACAATGTCAAGCTCCAACAGATTGAGCTAGATTGCGTAACACATATGGATGTGACTCCCAAAGGCAATTGCGTGCATATGAATTTGCAATGTAACACAAGTGAGTCCTGATGGGGACATCAAAGAAGATTTGGAAGTTCTTAAGCTTATTCTCTTTCTTGAACAAACCTTTCAGTGGCTTAGTGTGCATAGAGGAACTTTTCAAGGAATGGAGGTAACAACCTGCCAGCTCAAGAATATTCCGCACATGCATGACCGACCTGCGATGATTCCCGAGGAAAGGAAAGGGAACTCTACTCGGATCCACGGCAACATCTTTCAGCAAGTGCACGTGTACCAGAGAAGGTCACTTCCAACATCCAGAACACATACTTCATGATAACACAAAGATGGTTCTCAAAAGTTTCCAATACTAGTGCCAAACGTCCAATATGAATCTATTTAAACTTGGAGAAAATAGGAATGTCATCGATGGGCTCAATAACAAACTTATCAAGATACTCCAATGAGAATTCATATTAATTTTGCATGAACGAGGCAGAAGTATTGGTCAGACCAAAGGACATGAAGGTATACTCAGACGAGGCACCATGAGTATAAACATCATCAA
This sequence comes from Lolium rigidum, assembly GCF_022539505.1. Taxonomy (NCBI): domain Eukaryota; kingdom Viridiplantae; phylum Streptophyta; class Magnoliopsida; order Poales; family Poaceae; genus Lolium; species Lolium rigidum. Next base: position 60,901,040 of record NC_061511.1, read on the forward strand.
TATATTCCTTGGAACTGAGTTTGATTTGACGATAGCCCAAACTCAAATCAAATATGGGGAAGATAGCATATCGATAAAGGAGATATTTTCTAACTTCAACGCAGATAACACTAGACATCCCTTTTATGAAGGAACAAGTCGGATAAACCTTTTGTCTTTCAACTCTCCAAGTTGTTGATTAAGCTCAACCAACTAGTCCAGGGTTATCCAGTACGGTTTTTGGAGAAGGAGTAGTTCAACGAACCAATGTACTCATGAACTCGACAACACGGTCATGTAACAACAAGGTGATACTTCTAGAAGACAACTAGAATATCACGAACCACTGGTATATCATGGCATTCAAGAGGGAAACTTGCTTTACAAATAAATCGATGTGGTCTTGAGAGCTTCGGTATCAACCTAACTCTTTGACCGAATATGTGCGCCTGAACAAATGGACTTGGCAACACACCATCAAACTTTGCTTAATAATTGGCGAACCAATTATGGTAAGAATGACATCAATGTCCTTGGATTTCGAAGCAATAAAAATTGCTAAGAATCTTAGATGGCCACATCAATACGCAAACCCCAACATTCCCAACCACAGACAGCTCAGAGGAAGGGCGAGTAAAGATATGTAAGAGCATCACTTCATCAATAAGGCCATGAGACTCAGCACGACCTCATGATATAAAAGAGGGTGATACTCTAAGGTAGAACAAAACAGAAGCTAACGAGGCCTCTTAATCTACGGATTACAAGACTTTGACCAAGTCTTTGAAATGGACAAGGTACCGGAGTTTGTTTCTCCTGACATACCGAAGTGGAATGTATTGACGAACCACAAGAGCAACATGCACTAGATACACCAATGCACATTTACCACTTGGATGCTAACTAGCAGACAAAGGTCGGAAAGCAACTGAATAGGAGGAACACAATCAGGATCAGAATTCCTGAGATGTAAATGCACAAGTTAATACTCTTGGAAAACTCGTGCTGAAAAGGGAGGTGTGGCAGAGTCACGGACATAGATGTGAGACTCACAAAGAGCACTCTTGTTGTGATCCATTTGGTTCAATGAAAGAACCTCTGCGATAGCTAGTGGAAGGGAAAGATCTTTATTGCTGCAGTTCAACACGACAATAACCAAAAGCTTGAAGGATAGCTTGATTTGGATTGAGCCATCCCGATGTAATGTTGGAACATTAACACCAGTGTTCAATGGCATGGATCTTGGGTTAAAGGCCAGCTTCATGTACGAAGATTCATACAGTAGAATCCAGCACAATTGGGGACCTTCGGTTCAAGTCCAGTGGTTAAAACCCGAGAAAGGAGTAAAAACTAGATGAGTGACACTGAGGACACTGCGAGGTAGTAATCACGGTGTAGCATCTAGAAATCATGCAAAGCTTCCGAAGTACCAAGCAAATAGAAAGGAGGCATTCAAGGCGAAAGGAAACCTCGAAATCGAGAACAGAATGATGTGGAACCCACAAAATAGAGAGATCATGATGGAAAGGGATCTCCCTGTTGAAACAAAACAAGGAGGATGCACAGAACACACACGACCCCAGAGAACTCTGCACTAGGTCAACTGGTTTAGAAACGACATGCCCCTTGAGGCACCTAAGTTTGAAAGACTAGAAGAGATAGAAAAACTTTCAAATCAACACAAGGTAAGGCACCTTAGAATTAGAGCGATACCAGATAAGGAGGAAAAAGAAGCCTAATCAGATTTTCGCAAATAGTTTTAGCTTTCAAATAGTTTCCACAAACACTAGACTCAACATCGACCAGTAGAAAGGGTTTTCCTACGAGCAGTCCCCGCTTCCGATACCAAAACCCGTGGCACCCTCGGGATCGGGGTTAGACAAATACCAGATCTTCTTCCGACATAAGCCTAACCTAGAGCTCGAGAGACTACAAGTGAGAGAATCGGTAACACAACAGATGACTCTACGACTCAAGAAGTAATACAAGCTCATAACTGAGCGAAGAACCAAAGTATTACAAGCAGAGGTCACTGACCTGACATACATCAACCAACGGAAGCAAAGTTATGCTATTAGACATAGCAAGATAGCAAAAGGCCTAAGAGGCCGGAGCATAACGGCGACGTCCCAGCCCATAGATTCCAGTGTTGCCACCCGGGAACCCCAAGCTACTCGTCGATGTCGACTAGAAACCACCATCTGCTGGAGCGACTTCTTCTGAAACAAAAGCATGCAAAGCTGAGTACAGGGACTCAGCAAGACTTAGTACAACCTTTTAGCAAAGCGGGTATGCGGGCTTTCTGTAGGGCTTCTTTTGCGTAAAGCCAGTTTTCCTTTGTAAGACAAGAGAGAGGAGAAGCTCGACTACTCGTAACCTTTAAAAGGGGATAAGAGAGCGACATCTCTAACTCTATTGATCATCATATTGTATCCACCAATCTTCATCATCTCGAACCACTATCCTCGGATCACCCCCTCAACACCCGGAGAAGGTGTCCGTAAACACACATTGGTTGCCAAGTTTTACGATTAGGTTCATGTTCTCTATGATCTCCACGTCCGTTCCCAAGTCGTCCATAACCGTGGACACGGCTTTTCGAAAAGATTCATAACCCTGCAGGGGTGCACAACTTACCCACACGCGCCAACCGACTCTTAGTGCCAACGTTTAAGCTCTCTTCCTTGAAAGCCGGCAGAGGGTGGTTGACCACGACCTTTACCTTGCTATCGCCGAGACCATGAGTCACGCGCTAAGGATTGTTCCGCCGTAACGGGTCAAGTCCCGAAGTCGGTCCTTAACGATGTGAGGCGAGGTGGGTTTCCCCGTGGGCCGCAACCCCCAGCCACCACGGCCACGCTTACCTACCCGTTATGTACCTTTTCCCCAAAGCAGAATGCAATGCATATGTCCGGATAACGCGCAAACTATGTGACTCATGGAATCTACTAGGCAAGTTAGTGAGTCGAGAGGGTACCATAATAGGGCCTCGTGTGGTTGTACGCTCGGTCTTGGTTCAAGAGGCGAGAACTCGGTTCCTAGGGTCGGCAGAAACGAAACAACCCACCACATCCCAATGTGGCCTCTCGTCTGAGCCTTTAATCATGTTTATCATCATCTCCATACTTACCACGTCAACCTGTCATGCTAGATTCATTTCATTGTAAGGCTCCAGTCCGAAGACCGAAGTAGTAGCGTAACAAACTAAGCATGGCTAAGCATAAGAGATAAAGGCTCTCGCGACGCACACATGCCAAATCTAGTTATGCTAGGAGCAGTGGATCAGGGTATCGAGGCTACAAAGGTCGGACATGCAACAGATAGGGTAACTCTATCTATCGGTAAAAGACAGTTGAATTGCATGCAATATGAAGTAACCAGAATGAAAGAATTTGTAAAACTTATATGAACCAGGCTAGGGCTTGCCTTTGTCCCTGACAAACCAATATGGATCTTCGATACTCTTATACTTGACTTGTTTGTCAGAGGATGAGTATTGATTTTCACAGTGGTTGATCTTCATCGTCTCAGACTCGTGCGCTATCGATCGCGAAGAAGCAAACACCGGAAAGGTAAAGGAACAATCAACACATGGCATAATGCAATGCGCATACAAGAATGATGACATGACATATTAAAGATATTGAAGTTGACCCTAATACATGCTCATCGATTTAAATGGAGTTGGGATGCATAATACATTGCATTTCCATTAACCCCACATATTAAAGAGATGGGTTCATTTATTCTCCTATTATAAACAATGTTCAAGTTTCTTAAGCATGCACGAGAATGATATGAACATATAAATCTTGTTTTTCTAAACGTTTTGATACATGGATTGTACTTTTCAGACAAAACATGAATTAGTTACGAATTTTATACGCTTGCGCATTTCCTGAATTTCTGGAAACATGAAAACGATTTTCAAAGAATGCAACACCTAAGTTATTCTTCTTGGCTTAGAGTTTTGGGAGTGACCTGGTTCAGTTGGTACATAAACATATACGTACAAGCACACATGACCAGCGGCTGGAGCTAAACTTACAGTTTGGAACCAAAATGATCATGTACATAAAAAGGCTACATCAGATTTAAAATTCAGAGTATATATTACTGTATTTTTAGAGATCCACCTTCAGTTCTGAACTTGTTTTTATACATCAGTCAAATATTTAGTACTAGCAGATGACATTGAATAGAACAAGTGCTCACAGGAAAAGTGTTGTGTGTAGCTAAATATGAGTATATGTAAACTGTGCTAGTTGTCATGGCAAAACGCTGAATCTGGTACGTATGCGCAAGACCATAGCATGCAATGAAGCTTTTTCTACTGTAACCCTGAACGAAAATACACACTAGGCATGTGTGGTTATAAATATCGCACGATGGTTGCTTCTAGGATTACACAAACAAGCAGCAATCAAGCAACAATCGTGCTCGAACATGGGCGTGGTCACATCCATCGGTACTCGAACGAGTGGATGCCTAGCTTAGATTTTGGATGGCTCGCTCGACCAGGAGCGCGACGGGATGGCCGGCAAGGTCGGAGGAGCCCGGACGGCGCCGAATCGACGCCGGCGAGCGCTGCCAACCGCGGAGAAGACGAGCGCGGCCACGGCGATCTCGGGCCTCCCGGCTCGCGTGGCTTGGCAGGAAGGACGAGGGCGACACGGTGGAGCTTGTGGGCATCTCGGACAAGCGCGGGGAGGCGCGAAACGGCGGGGCACGGCGGCGGCCGGAGCTAGGGTTTGCTCGGCGCCGGCAGCAGAGGGAGAGAGAAGAGAGGGCGCGCGAGAGGAGAGGATAGGGTCGAGGAAGAGGGCGTCGGCGGGGTCCTTATCCTCGCCCGAGGGAACAGCGGCGGCGCGCATCACCTCGCCGGGATCGACGGCCAGAGCCGCACCGGTGCAGCAGCTTGGCTGCCCGTAGGTAGAAGACAAAGAATTTTTATGTATAACCCCCCGCATTTGGCTATTTTCCCGTAACTTCGAAAATAACACTAAAACCATTGGTATTTTGCTATTTGAACTCTTTTGAAACCCGAGCAAAATGTCCCCAAACTTTGTATAAATATTTTGTGGCCTTCTTAGATATATTAGAGGGTGCACACATATTTGTTTTGGGGTTTTCAAACATTGAACACATTTCAAGATAAATTAAAATAGAGAAAGACTTGCATAAACCTAGGGTTTCCACTTTATTATATTTGCAGATTTTTCTTAATGCATTTTACATGATGCTCATGAATGCACAAACAAATTCTAAATGAGGTTTGCTAAACAGGGATGTTACATCCGGTTGATGAATCAGAACTACGAATGAACCTAGTTTGACAGGATGACGTGGTAAGATCAGTGATGATGTTAATAAACATGCTAAAGGCTTGGATGGGCCGCCACATGGGGATGTGGTGATTTGACTCGTTCTCGCCGATATTAGGACCTGAGTTCTCGCCTTCGGAACCAAGACTGAGCGTACAACCACACTGGGCCCATGGGAACCCCTTGGCCCGAACTTACCTAGCTTACCCATGAGTCAATTAGTTTGCGAGTTCCATTTGCCATACGCATGGGGGGAAGATGGAAAAGGTTTTCAAAGTGCATCATACAGGGCGTGGCTGGGGTGAAGGATGCTGGAGGCATTGAACTGGATCCCCTACGCACAATGACCGGGACCGCCTCGGAGAATGGCTACCTACGATGACGGAGCTCCCCAGTTAGTTTGACTCATGGGATAGGCGAAGTAAGGGAAAGGTTTTGGTTGACCACCCTCTGCCGGCACGCCAAGGAAGCGTGTACATGACGGCGCTAAGAGTCGGTCGGCGCGTGTGGGTAAATTTGTACACCCCTGCAGGGTAAATGTTTTCGAAAAGCCGTGTCCACGGTTACGGATGACTTGGTGATGGATTCTGTGATCATAGACAACTTGAACCTAATCGTAAAACTTGATGTCAATGTGTGATAAGGATCCCTTCTCAGGGTGTCGAGGGGTGATCCTAGGTGATAGGTTCAGGTGATGATGAAGATTCGGTGGATTCAACATGATGATCTTAGAGCTAGAGTTGATATCTCTCTCTTATCCCCTTTTAAAATGATCTGAATAGACGAGCTTCGCTCCTCTTGTTTACAAAGGAAAACCGGCTTTCCGCAAAATAAGCTCCACATAAAGCCTCGCATACCAGCTTTGCTAAAAGGTTGTACTAAGTCTTGCTCTGAGTCCCTCGTACTCAGCTTTTGCATGCTTTGTTTCGGACGAAGTCGCTCCAACAAATGAAGGTTTCTAGGTCGACATCGACGAGTAGCTTGGGATTCCCGGGTGGCAGCCTGGAATCTATGGGCCGGGACGTCGCCGTTATGCTCCTGGCCTCTTAGGCCTTTTGCTATCTTGCTATTTAGAATAGCATAACTTCGCTTCCGTTGATTGATGAAATGTCAGGTCAGTGACCTCTGCTTGTAATACTATGGTTCTTCGCTCAGTTATGAGCTTGTATTACTTCTTTGAGTTGTAGAGTCACTGTTGTGTTACCAATTCTCACCCTGTAGGCCCTAGAGATCTAGGTTAGGCTTATGCCAGATGTGATATCTGGGTTTGTCTAACCCTGACCTCCGGGGTCGCGACAGGTTTTGGTATCAGAGCAGGACTGCCTATAGGAAACCCTTTCAACTGGTCGATGTTGTGTCTAGTATTTGTGAAAACTATTTGAAAGCTAAAAAGTACTTGCGAAAATCTGATTAGGATTCTTTTTACTCCTTATCTGGTATCGCTCTAATTCAGTGTCACACCTTACCTTGTGTTGATTTGAAAAAGTTTTAATATCTCTTCTAATCTTTCAAAACTTAGGTGCTCCAAGAGTAGGTCGTTCCTTAATCAGTTGACCTAGTGTTGAGTTCTCTAAACTCTTGTGTGTTCTTTGTTATCTCTTTGTTTCGTTTCAACAGTGAGATCTCCTTCCATCATGATCTCTCTATTTTTTTGGGTTCCACATCATTCTGTTCTAGGCTTTGAGGTTTCCTTTCACCTTGAATGCCTCCTTTCCTTTTTATTGGGTACTTTTAAAGCTATGGCTTCTTGAAAGTTACCTTGTGATTACTACCTCGTAGTGTTGTGGGTATACTTCATGGGTGTACCATCGACAGTGCCTAGATCCGGCAAGCCCGGGTGGCCCACGGACGGTGATGAGGCATGTGGCCCATCGGGCGGCCCAGTTGCTGTTGATCATGCAGGAAGAAGTCCAGCCCAGGATCGGCCAGCCGGATCCGTACCGACCTAGGAGTGACCCGGATCCGAGGAGGCCCATGAGGACCCGGATCCAAGACGACGTATATGGAAGGCGGATCCGTGACGTGCACGGCAAGATATTGTACCGTAGCTAGGCTATCCGTAATCCGGCTAGGACTCTCCATGTAAACCCTAGATCCGTGCGCCTTTATAAGCCGGATCCCGGAACCCTAGAGGGACAACCACAACTCATTGTAACAACGCGAAAGCGCCCGGATAATTCCGGACAAGCAGCAGTAGGCCCCGTCATCGTGCGGGTGTTCCGAAGC
>NC_061511.1:60908668-60958294 GCF_022539505.1 Lolium rigidum
TAGTGAAGTTCTTATTTATATATCTTTATGATTGCAATGTGTTTTGTATCACAATTTATCTGTGTGCTACTCTAGTGATGTTATTAAAGTAGTTTATTCCTCCCGCACGGTGTAATGGTGACGAGTGTGTGCATCGTGTAGTACTTGGCGTAGGCTATGATTGTGATCTCTTGTAGATTATGAAGTTAACTATTGATATGATGGTATTGATGTGATCTATGCCTCCTTTCGTAGCGTGAAGGTGACGAGTGTGCATGCTATGTTAGTACTTGGTTTGGTTATGTTGATCTGTCATGCACTCTAAGGTTATTTAAACATGAATATTGAATATTGTGGAGCTTGTTAACTCCGGCATTGAGGGTTCGTGTAATCCTACACAGTTAGTGGTGTTCATCATCCAACAAGAGAGTGTAGAGTCTAGCATTTATCTATTTATTCTGTTATGTGATCAATGTTGAGAGTGTCCACTAGTGAAAGTATGATCCCTAGGCCTTGTTCCTAAATATTGCTATCGCTGCTTGTTTACTGTTTTACTGCATCTTTACTTCCTGCAATATTAATACCATCAACTGCACGCCAGCAAGCACTTTTCTGGCGCCGTTACTACTGCTCATATTCATTCATACCACCTGTATTTCACTATCTCTTCACCGAACTAGTGCACCTATTAGGTGTGTTGGGGGACACAAGAGACTTCTTGCTTTGTGGTTGCAGGGTTGCATGAGAGGGATATCTTTGACCTCTTCCTCCCTGAGTTCGATAAACCTTGGGTGATCCACTTAATTGAAACTTGCTGCTGTTCTACAAACCACTGCTCTTGGAGGCCCAACACTGTCTACAAGAATAGAAGCACCCGTAGACATCACACCCCAACAACAAAACCTCCCAAAAGTGGGAAACCTACTCAAGGAGGGAGTCCTACTCAAGGTGGGGCTCCCACCTTTCCTTGAGGTGGGTTGGCCGGCCACCAAGGTGGAGCCCTCCTGGGACTCCTCCCCCTTAGGGTTTGGCCGGCCATGCAAGGTGGAGTCCCTCCGGGACTCCACTTTCCATGGTGATTTCTTCCGGACTTTTCAAGAACCTTCTAGAACCTTCAATAAATGCACCGGATCATTTCCAAACTTGGAAAGTGAATTCCTATATATGAATCTTATTCTCCGGACCATTCCGGAACTCCTCGTGATGTCCTGGATCCCATCCGAGACTCCGAACAAAACTTCGAACTCCATTCCATATTCCATATCTACTTAAACGACATCAAACCTTAAGTGTGTCACCCTACGAGTTCATGAACTATGCAGACGTGGTTGAGACTTCTCTCCGACCAATAACCAATAGCGGGATCTGGAGATCCATAATGGCTCCCACATATTCAACGATGACTTTAGTGATCGATTGAACCATTTACATATGATACCGATTCCCTTTGTCACGCGATATTTTACTTGTCCGAGGTTTGATCATTGGTATCTCTATACCTCGTTTAACCTCGTCTCCTGACAAGTACTCTTTACTCGTACCGTGGTATGTCATCTCTTATGAACCATTCATATGCTTGCAAGCCAATTAGACGATATTCCACCGAGATGGCCCAGAGTATATCTATCCGTCATCGGGATGGACAAATCCCACTGTTGATCCATATGCCTCAACTCATACTTTCCAAATACCTAATCCCACCTTTATAACCACCCATTTACGCAGTGGCGTTTGATGTAATCAAAGTACCTTCCAGCATAAGTGATTTACATGATCTCATGGTCGAAGGACTAGGTAACTATGTATCGAAAGCTCATAGCAAACTGAACTTAATGACATGATCTTATGCTACGCTTATTTGGGTGTGTGTCCATTATATCATTCACTCAATGACATAACCTTGTTATTAATAACATCCAATGTTCATGATCACGAAACCATGATCATCTATTAATCAACAAGCTAGTTATACAAGAGGCTTACTAGGGACTCCTTGTTGTTTACATAACACACATGTATCAATGTTTCGGTTAATACAATTATAGCATGGTATGCAAACATTATCATAAACATAAAGATATATTATAATAACCATTTTATTATTGCCTCTTGGGCATATCTCCAACAGGTGCTGGCGTTGGCGGCATTTCTGGATGCCGTGCCCGTCCTTGGAGGCATCTCCGTGGGGCTTCTACCTCCCTTGCCACGAATTTTCGCGCTCTCCGGATGAAAACCCAAATTCCTGCCTCGGCTAGAGCGGGCGATGGCGTTGGTCTCTGTCGCTTCCTCCTTGGAGGCTTCGTCTTGGAGAGCACGACCTTGTTGCGCAATTGTGCTTTTCTGGCGTGTCTGAGTTCCTTCGTGTTTGTCGGCTCTGTTCTGGCGTGTCCGAGTTCCTTCGTGTTGGTCTTCTCCTGATGTGAAGTCGAAGCTGCCTTGGGCGGTATACGATGACCTTCGTGGGGCGGTCCAGTAGTGAAGGTCCTATTTGGCGCAGATCTTGCGCATCTCCTCTCCAGGGATCGTCTTCAGTATTGGAGCTGTCAGCCTCTTCTTGCGGGCCTCTTCAGTATTGGACTTGAGATTCACGTTTATGTATCTTCTATGGGTAGCTAGGATGTCCAGTTGTACCCTATGCAGTGGTGTGGGTGGGTGTGGGCATGGCCCCATTGTTGTAGGTTTTCACCCGGTTTTCTCCTAAAAACTGAGCACCTTCTGCTTAATTAATGGATGAAGTAAAGCTTTTGCCTACGTTTAAAAAAATCTTTTATATAAGGCTTTTGTGAAGTTGATAGTAAATATTCTATCAATATACCACCGAAAAGTAATTCCAATATGTTCATTGTCCTTGACAATTGATATCCATATGTGTGGTAGCTCTTGTGAATCATTTTCACTTTGGATTGCTTCTTATTGCTTTATTTCTTTCCCAAGAAATCCTTGTTGCTCCCATGTGTCTTTCTTGCCTCTTTGCTAAAATCTCTTGACTCACATCAAGTGTTCTTTCTTGGAAGAAAAACCTCTTCTTTTTGGTACTTTGTGCCATTGAGAAAAGTGTAGATAGTTTGGTTTATTTGTTGAAATCTTTCTCTTTTAGGAGTTTGCTATCTCATTCTTTATTTTATTTTTTATTTGCTTGAATGGGATAAATGTTTGGGCATGTGTGTTTTATTGCATGTCTTATGCTTAACGATTTTTTACTTGGTTCATTTGTTGAACTTTTTGAACAAATATTTTGTTGATTTGCTTATTGGATATAATTTGGACAATAAATATATTTTGTCACACCTCTAATGCCTTCTTGTATTTATAGGTGTTTTGTCTAAATTGTATCTTGTTTGGATCTTCTATGCCTTGTGCATGCCTATATGCAATTTGTTTATATTTTTGGCATGCTAACTTTCTTTGATCCAATATATACGGTAGACTCTATAAAATCCTAAATGGATAACATGTGCATAAATATCCAATTTCATCTATAAATATGCACATATTTATATGGAGTTTGTCATATGTATTGTGGTTAGTCTAACCACTCTGGACCCAATAAGTTAGGGGAACAAAATATACTTGATTATGTCTTAGGTACATTGGAGATGCAATGGATGCTTGTCCTATTTACAATCAAGGTGATGTCACCATATGATGGTTGGATCCAAGCTAGGATGATCGACGAACTCTTATCTAATCCATCGCACCATTACTATCTCGGTAACAAGTATTTTATTCATGCATACCATTTTTTTGCATCCAACCTCTTGTAGGTTGCATCTTGGCACGGAAAGTCTTAATTTGCAAATATTGTGGTTCTAGCAAAGATCTGGTTTTGCTTGAAATCCATTTGTTGGATTCAAGATAGTTGATGTCAAGAGATAAGGTTTGTCTCGAAGTCGGTGTCACACTCCTCCAAGCCTCATGAGTTGAGCTATTGGTGATCAAGACCTAGAGCATGCAATCAACCGAGGTGTTTGATGTCTACGGGAGCTTCTATTCTTGTAGACAGTGTTGGGCCTCCAAGAGCAGAGGTTTGTAGAACAGCAGCAAGTTTCCCTTAAGTGGATCACCCAAGGTTTATCGATCTCGTGGAGGAAGAGGTCAAAGATATCCCTCTCATGCAACCCTGCAACCACAAAGCAAGAAGTCTCTTGTGTCCCCAACACACCTAAGAGGTGCACTAGTTTGGCGAAGAGATAGTGAAATACAGGTGGTATGAGTAAGTAGTAGCAACGGCACCAGAAAAGTGCTTTGCCCAGGACAATAAACAAGCAGTAGTAACGCAGCAGTAGTAACGCAAAGAAAACAAGTAAACAAGCAGCGATAGCGATATTTAGGAACAAGGCCTAGGGATTAGACTTTCACTAGTGGACACTCTCAACATTGATCACATAACGTAATAGATAAATGCATACTCTACACTCTTGTTGGATGATGAACACATTGCGTAGGATTACACGAACCCTCAATGCCGGAGTTAACAAGCTCCACAATAATGCTCATATTTTAGTAACCTTTAGTGTAAGATAGATCAAAAGACTAAACCAAGTACTAGCATAGCATGCACACTGTCACCTTCATGCATATGTAGGAGGAATAGATCACATCAATATTATCATAGCAATAGTTAACTTCGCAATCTACAAGAGATCATGATCATAGCATAAACCAAGTACTAACACGGTGCACACATCTGTCACCTTTGCACACGTGCAGGAGGAATAAAACTACTTTAATAACACATCACTAGAGTAGCACATAGATAAATTGTGATACAAAACATATTGCAATCATAAAGAGATATAAATAAGCACTTCACTACGCCATTCAACATTGAATAAGTATTCTGTGAAATATAGCCTAAGAGACCCACACGGTGCACACACTGTCACCTTTACACACGTGGGACAAGGAGTCTCCGGAGATCACATAGGTAAAACTCACTTGACTAGCATAATGACATCTAGATTACAAGCATCATCATATGAATCTCAATCATGTAAGGCAGCTCATGCGATTATTGTATTGAAGTACATAGGAGAGAGATGAACCACATAGCTACCGGTACAGCCCCGAGCCTCGATGGAGAACTACTCCCCCCTCATGGGAGCAGCAGCGGTGATGAAGATGGCGGTGGAGATGGCAGCGGTGTCGATGGAGAAGCCTTCCGGGGGCACTTCCCCGCTCCGGCAGGGTGCCGGAACGAGACTCCTGTCCCCCGGATCTTGGCTTCGCGATGGCGGCGGCTCGGGAAGGTTTTCCGTATCGTGGTTTTTCGCCTCGGGGTTTCGCGACGGAGGCTTTATATAGGCGAAGAGGCGGCGCAGAGGGTCGAAGGGGTGGCCACACCATAGGCCGGCGCGGCCGGGGCCCGGGCCGCGCCGGCCTATGGTCCGGGGGCCCGAGTGCCCCCCTCCGGTCCTTCCCGGGTGTTCCGGATGCTTCCGGTGAAAATAGGAACCCGGGTCTTCGTTTCGTCCAATTCCGAGAATATTTCGTTACTAGGATTTCTGAAACCAAAACAGCGAAAACAGGAACCGGCACTTCGGCATCTTGTTAATAGGTTAGTTCCGTAAAATGCACGAATATGACATAAAGTGTGCATAAAACATGTAGATATCATCAATAATATGGCATAGAACATAAGAAATTATCGATACGTCGGAGACGTATCAAGCATCCCCAAGCTTAGTTCTGCTCGTCCCGAGCAGGTAAAACGATAACAAAGATAATTTCTGAAGTGATATGCCATCATAACCTTGATCATACTATTTGTAAACATATGTAGTGAATGCAGCGATGAAAACAATGGTAATGACATGAGTAAACAAGTGAATCATAAAGCAAAGACTTTTCATGAATAGTACTTCAAGACAAGTATTAATAAGTCTTGCATAAGATTTAACTCAAAAAGCAATAAATCAAAGTAAAGGTATTGAAGCAACACAAAGGAAGATTAAGTTTCAGCGGTTGCTTTCAACTTGTAACATGTATATCTCATGGATAGTTGTCAACATAGAGTAATATAACAAGTACAATCTGCAAATATGTAAGAATCAATGCACGGTTCACACAAGTGTTTGCTTCTTGAGGTGGAGAGAGATAGGTGAACTGACTCAACATAAAAGTAAAGAGAATGGTCCTTCAAAGAGGAAAGCATCGATTGCTATATTTGTGCTAGAGCTTTTATTTTGAAAACATGAAACAATTTTGTCAACGGTAGTAATAAAGCATATGAGTTATGTACATTATATCTTACAAGTTGCAAGTCTCATGCATAGTATACTAATAGTGCCCGCACCTTGTCCTAATTAACTTGGACTACCGGATCTTTGCAATGCACATGTTTTGACCAAGTGTCACAATGGGGTACCTCCATGCCGCTCGTACAAAGGTCTAAGGAGAAAGCTCGCATTTTGGATTTTCGCTTTTGATTATTCTCAACTTAGACATCCATACCGGGACAACATGGACAACGAGATAATGGACTCTCTTTAATGCATAAGCATGTGGCAACAATTATTATTCTCATATGAGATTGAGGATATATGTCCAAACTCGAAACTTCCACCATGAATCATGGCTTTAGTTAGCGGCCCAAAGTTCTTCTCTAACAACATGCATGCTCCAACCATGAAGGTGGTAGATCTCTCTTGCTTCGCACAAGACGGACATGCATAGCAACTCACATGATATCCAACAAAGAATAGTTGATGGCGTCCCTGTAAACATGGTTATCGCTCAACAAGCAACTTAATAAGAGATAAAGTGCATAAGTACATATTCAATACTACAATAGTTTTTAAGCTACATGAGCTATATATTGCAAAGGTGAATGATGGAATTTTAAAGGTAGCACTCAAGCAATTTACTTTGGAATGGCGGATAAATACCATGTAGTAGGTAGGTATGGTGGACACAAATGGCATAGTGGTTGGCTCAAGGATTTTGGATGCATGAGAAGTATTCCCTCTCGATACAAGGTTTAGGCTAGCAAGGTTATTTGAAACAAACACAAGGATGAACGGTACAGCAAAACTCACATAAAAGACATATGGTAAACATTATAAGACTCCATACCGTCTTCCTTGTTGTTCAAAACTCAATACTAGATGTTATCTAGACTCTAGAGAAACCAAATATGCAAACCAAATTAGCAAGCTCTAAGTATTTCTTCATTAATGGGTGCAAAGTATATGATGCAAGAGCTTAAACATGAGCACAACAATTGCCAAGTATCAAATTATCCAAGACATTTTAGAGTTACTACATGTAGCATTTTCCAATTCCAACCATATAACAATTTAGCGAAGAAGAAACTTCGCCATGAATACTATGAGTAGAGCCTAAGGACATATTTGTCCATATGCAACAGCGGAGCGTGTCTCTCTCCCATAAAGTGAATGCTAGGATCCATTTTATTCAAACAAAACAAAAACAAAAACAAACCGACGCTCCAAGCAAAGTACATAAGATGTGGCCGAATAAAAATATAGTTTCAGGGGAGGAACCCGATAATGTTGTTGATGAAGAAGGGGATGCCTTGGGCATCCCCAAGCTTAGACGCTTGAGTCTTCTTAATATATGCAGGGGTGAACCACCGGGGCATCCCCAAGCTTAGAGCTTTCACTCTCCTTGATCATATTGCATCATACTCCTCTCTTGACCCTTGAAAACTTCCTCCACACCAAACTCGAAACAACTCATTAGAGGGTTAGTGCATAATAAAAATTCACATGTTCAGAGGTGACACAATCATTCTTAACACTTCTGGACATTGCATAAAGCTACTGGACATTAATGGATCAAAGAAATTCATCCAACATAGCAAAAGAGGCAATGCGAAATAAAAGACAGAATCTGTCAAAACAGAACAGTCCGTAAAGATGGATTTTATTAGGCCACCAGACTTGCTCAAACGAAAATGCTCAAATTGAATGAAAGTTGCGTACATATCTGAGGATCATGCTCGTAAATTGGCGTAATTTTCTGAGCTACCTACAGGGAGGTAGACCCAGATTCGTGACAAGCAAAGAAATCTGGAACTGCGCAGTAATCCAAATCTAGTACTTACTTTTCTATCAAAGACTTTACTTGGCACAACAAAACATAAAACTAAGATAAGGAGAGGTTGCTACAGTAGTAAACAACTTCCAAGACACAAATATAAAATAAAGTACTATATTAAAATAACACATGGGTTATCTCCCAAGAAGTTCTTTCTTTATAGCCGTTAAGATGGGCTCAGCAGTTTTAATGGTGCACTCGCAAGAAATAGTAGTTGAAGCAAAAGAGAGCATCAAAAGGCAAATTCAAAACACATTTAAGTCTAACATGCTTCCTATGCATAGGAATCTTGTAAATAAACAAGTTCATGAGGAGCAAAGTAACAAGCATAGGAAGATAAAACAAGTGTAGCTTCAAAAATTTCAGCACATAGAGAGGCATTTTAGTAACATGAAAATTTCTACAACCATATTTTCCTCTCTCATAATAACTTTCAGTAGCATCATGAGCAAACTCAACAATATAACTATCACATAAAGCATTCTTATCATGAGTCTCATGCATAAAATTATTACTCTCCACATAAGCATAATCAATTTTATTAGTAATAGCGGGAGCAAATTCAACAAAGTAGCTATCATTATTATTCTCATCAAGTGTAGGAGGCATAGTATAATCAAAATAAAATTTACTCTCCATAGTAGGTTGTACCAAAAGACCACTATCATTATAATCATCACATATGGGAGGCAAAGTATCATCAAAGAAAAATTTCTCCTCAATGCTTGGGGGACTAAAAAGATCATGAAAACCAGCTTCCCCAAGCTTAGAACTTTCTATATTATTATCAACAATGGTGTTCAAAGCGTTCATACTAATATTACTACCAAGCATGCAAATAAGATTTCATAGGTTTTTTAATTTTCGCATCAAACAATCCATGTTTTAAATCAGGAAATAGAATAAGAAGCTCACTCTTGTACATTATGCCAAACTAGTGTAAACAAGAAACAAAAAGATGCAATTGTAGGATCTAAAGGAAATAGCTTCGAGCACAAACACAATGGCGCCAGAAAAGTACTGTTACCTGGAACCGGAGTATGAGTGCCTTTTTACCTTTCCTCCCCAGCAACGGCGCCAGAAAAGTGCTTGATGTCTACGGGAGCTTCTATTCTTGTAGACAGTGTTGGGCCTCCAAGAGCAGAGGTTTGTAGAACAGCAGCAAGTTTCCCTTAAGTGGATCACCCAAGGTTTATCGATCTCAGGGAGGAAGAGGTCAAAGATATCCCTCTCATGCAACCCTGCAACCACAAAGCAAGAAGTCTCTTGTGTCCCCAACACACCTAAGAGGTGCACTAGTTCGGCGAAGAGATAGTGAAATACAGGTGGTATGAATAAGTAGTAGCAACGGCACCGGAAAAGTGCTTTGCCCAGGACAATAAACAAGCAAGTAGTAACGCAGCAGAGTAGTAACGCAGTAGAAACAAGTAAACAAGCAGCGATAGCAAGTATTTAGGAACAAGGCCTAGGGATTAGACTTTCACTAGTGGACACTCTCAACATTGATCACATAACAGAATAGATAAATGCATACTCTACACTCTTGTTGGATGATGAACACATTGCGTAGGATTACACGAACCCTCAATGCCGGAGTTAACAAGCTCCACAATAATGCTCATATTTTAGTAACCTTTAGTGTAAGATAGATCAAAAGACTAAACCAAGTACTAGCATAGCATGCACACTCGTCACCTTCATGCATATGTAGGAGGAATAGATCACATCAATATTATCATAGCAATAGTTAACTTCGCAATCTACAAGAGATCATGATCATAGCATAAACCAAGTACTAACACGGTGCACACACTCGTCACCTTTGCACACGTGCAGGAGGAATAAAACTACTTTAATAACACATCACTAGAGTAGCACATAGATAAATTGTGATACAAAACATATTGCAATCATAAAGAGATATAAATAAGCACTTCACTACGCCATTCAACGGTGAATAAGTATTCCGTGAAATATAGCCTAAGAGACCCACACGGTGCACACACTCGTCACCTTTACACACGTGGGACAAGGAGTCTCCGGAGATCACATAGGTAAAACTCACTTGACTAGCATAATGACATCTAGATTACAAGCATCATCATATGAATCTCAATCATGTAAGGCAGCTCATGAGATTATTGTATTGAAGTACATAGGAGAGAGATGAACCACATAGCTACCGGTACAGCCCCGAGCCTCGATGGAGAACTACTCCCCCTCATGGGAGCAGCAGCGGTGATGAAGATGGCGGTGGAGATGGCAGCGGTGTCGATGGAGAAGCCTTCCGGGGCACTTCCCCGCTCCGGCAGGGTGCCGGAACGGAGACTCCTGTCCCCGCATCTTGGCTTCGCGATGGCGGCGGCTCCGGAAGGTTTTCCGTATCGTGGTTTTTCACCTCGGGGGTTTCGCGACGGAGGCTTTATATAGGCGAAGAGGCGGCGCAGGAGGGTCGAAGGGGTGGCCACACCATAGGCCGGCGCGGCCGGGGCCCGAGCCGCGCCGGCCTATGGTCCGGGGGCCCGAGTGCCCCCTCCGGTCCTTCCCGGGTGTTCCGGATGCTTCCGGTGAAAATAGGAACCTGGGTCTTCGTTTCGTCCAATTCCGAGAATATTTCGTTACTAGGATTTCTGAAACCAAAAACAGCGAAAACAGGAACCGGCACTTCGGCATCTTGTTAATAGGTTAGTTCCAGAAAATGCACGAATATGACATAAAGTGTGCATAAAACATGTAGGTATCATCAATAATATGGCATAGAACATAAGAAATTATCGATACGTCGGAGACGTATCAGTGTTCTAGCTTGAATGAAGTATGAGCATTATTATCAAGGTCAAGCGGAATGCAACTAATTCTCTCGCCCTCCTATGGTGTCGTGTCACGATGTGAAAAGAGTGAGGAAGAGCTCGAGATGGAGTTCGAAAGAGAGCTTGAAGATGGAGCTCGATCGGAAAAGCGTGACAAGGTAGTCTCCTCTTTTCGGTTTATCTCGAGTATAGGACCCCACACTATTAAGAGGGGATCAAAGTTTTTATTTGACTACTTGGCTCAAATCTTTTCTTATCCGTTTGGCATCTTTCCTCCACAATATTTCGCCATTGCTCTCCATTTGGCATCTTTCCTCCACAATAATTAGCCTTTCGTTTGCCATCTTTTTCCACCATTCTTATATACAGTATATATGTGGTTAATGAGAGATAATATTTTGTCTATTATTAGAACTCAACAAGCTTGTAGGAGACTTTGATTGTTGATTGTTTAGTTGTTTACTGTTAAAGCTACTAGGATTTTTTTTTCACTGGCAGGCTGAATGCGGGCTACCGCAGAGTGCCCTCAACCGCTGTTGTCCCCCTTATTTTTGTTGCGGCCACCCCTATCCCATCCAGCTTGCAACCTGAGGCTAAGGGCATCTCTAACGGGGCGACGTAAATCGGATGTCGAAAGTGGCTGCGTGTGTTCATTTGCGTCGGTTCAAATGGTCGAAATCGACCGCGCATCCGTTTGCGCCGGGGGTGTCCACAGCGGCACGGCGCAAATTATTTTTTGTTTTGCATTCTTTCAACATAATAAACATAATTTACATAGTGAATAAAGGAAAATAAAAATATAAAAAGTAAAAGGTGCATATGCCGCCTGCTACCCTAGCCTACTCCTCCTCCTCGCCGTCGAGCACGACGAAGTCCGGTATCTGCCACAACTAGTTGGCAACCGGAGGAACATAAGCCGGTGCCGCCGGTGGTGGAGGTGGAGGAGCCCACAGGTTGAATGGCGGAGGTTGAGGCGGTGGCGGGTGCGAGGCTGAGTTCTGCAGCGCCTGTTTTAAGGCCTCATGCATCCTCTGTGAGGCCTGGTGGAATGATGTCCGTGGTGGGGCAGCGGCGGCTACATCGGTCGGTCCACCTGCGACACGAGGATGCCGAGCTTCTCGATCTCCTCGTCGGTCATCCCCGTCGGGTACTTGAACTTCCGACCCTCCTCCATGGCTGCCTGCCAGTCGTGGAAGACGCAGGCGATGAAATCGTCACTGTCATCCTTGGCCTCCTCGTTGTGGTAGGTGACAAGGTGGCTCCTCGGCAATGCCCACCATGAGGGGCTTAGGGTTAGCGGAAGCCTACATGTTAGCACGAGACATCGATACAAGACAAGCGGGAGGCGAGATTTACCCAGGTTCGGGGCCCTCGTAGATGTAATACCCTTACGTCCTGCCTGTCTGATCATGATTATGTGTAAAATCGATTACAATGTTGCAGCCGAAGGACTGCGTGGTGGTGTTCTCGCAGGGAGTCAAGGTAGCTAGGGTTTGGTGCGTGTATGTTGTGTGAGAAGTTGAGAGAGAGTCTGGCAGGCCCTCTCCTGGCCCTTATATAGGGGGCCAGGTCGCGAGAGTTGCGACGCCCCGAAACCGGTACCATGAGGATCCAAAAATATGCATGATGATATGATGATGCACAAAACAAAAACAACGGCGAATCTAATAGGGGTATTTTCCTGGGTCGGTACAATCGACTCAACTAACAAGAAACCTCGCCTCGAGGTTCCACCTCAAGGTACGGGGGAGAGAGGTGAACTATCGGGTCTTCAGGCGAAGTGTCGATCTCCTCGACACCACTAACAAGAATTGTTGCTCCATGTAGAACAGTCGACACCACCAACAAAAAGTCGTTGTACCGATGTTGATGATGCGTTTCGTCGAGATCCTCCGAAGATCGGACCTAATAGGTGAGGGGCAAAGATCGTCCAACCCGCGTAGAGACCTAAGACGCAGAAAAATCAGATAAGAGAGAAGACTCAAAAATCGCGAAGTTAAGAGGAGAAAGAATTTAGATAAGGAGAAAAATCGGAGCTAATCAGAACTATCCAACGAATTTAGAAAATAGTTTTTGACACTAGGTTATCCTATGGGCTGGACTAGTGGGGTACCGTCAACCTGAGGCTCTGATACCAACTTGTGAAGCCCCGGAACCGGTACCATGAGGATCCAAAAATATGCATTATGATATGATGATGCACAAAACAAAAACAATGGCGAATCTAATAGGGGTATTTTCCTTGGTCGCTACAAGAGTCCTCTCCGGATTCAGTTACAATACAGAAGGATTATATCGAATATTTCTATATTTGAATCTTTCCTTGCCCTGCACTTCAAGAAACCGTCACCTTCCATCTTTCCTCCGCGCAACCGACGTCTTGGACCTTCTTGGGCCGCGGTGCTCCAGATGGGCCCCTTGTTGGGCCAAAGGAGGTAGGGAAACATCGAGTACCCAAAGGGTAATGCCCACATCAGTAGGCCAGCGCATCATCGTCGTCATCATCGTCGTCCTATGGAGGCGCAGGAGGAGCTGGCGGCTGTAGTATTCGACGATGAGGCGGTGGTGGCTGCTCGAACGAGAAGTCACGGTCGCCGAGGAAGCTCACCTTCCTCCTCGGTCTCGCGCCAGGTGTGCTATTGATTTGACTCCACGGCGAAGGCATGATCGTCTCGGAGGTCCGACGGCAGGTACCGGCCGGATCTCGGCGCTCCACTCCGGCTCGCGACGGGGCACGGGTGGGATAGGCACCCGGCGGCAGCTGAGCCGCCAGCCACTACCAGGCAGGTGGACGTCCCCCCAACGGTTGCACGACACCCAGTTTGCGTGCAGCACACGCGCCATATCGACGGGGAGCGGCACCCTGTTCAACCGTGTATGCTTCTTGACGCCACTGCTGGATGACTCAGAGTCGTACTTCTTCTTCCCCATGGATGCGGCGGCGCACGGAGGTGAGGGTGGGAGCGGAGGTGTCGATGGCGTGGGCGATGGCATGGACTATGCCGGTCGCCTTTTAAAGGCCGGGGGCGTGCGCGGGGCACAATGCCATTGCTGGCGGCGCAGAAGTCCAGCCGCCGCCCGCTGGTGCGTGTGCAGAAGAGGCGGCGTTATTGATGGCGAAGGCTGCAGCGTAGACGCAAAAGCGAAGACCGCCAAAGCGATGGCCGCGAAAATGATGCGTCGAAACAGGGCTCTAGGTCGCTGCCAGCCAGACCCGTGGGAAAAACGAGCAATCACGAGACGCGACCGCACAGCGTCCGCGGAGACACATCCGAGACGCAAATATGCGCCGCGTTTGCGTCTCCTCGAACGGTCCAACCACTATGCATCGGGACACTGGGCCTAGGTGCAGACACCTTTTTCGACCATAGGGCGCAAACGGTCACTCCACATTCGTTTTGCCTTGGCTTGTTGGAGATGCTCTAAGAACCGGTTGGTCAGCAGCTTTGCCTAGCGCCTCCTATGGAACCTGCAAAGTTGGACAGTTGGACTGCGGCCAGCTTCTTTCCTCAGTGCATATTAGAGCATATTTAACGGATGCTATATTTTTGGACGTCATTTTTGATTTTTTGGCACCACTTTGATCATTTCTAAACACGAAACCATCCGTAGGTAATTCAGGTGCCCAAAAACAGGGCTAGCAAGAGAAAGAAAAACAGTTTTTCAGATGCCCTAAAATAGGTCACATAAATACGAGTTCAACGACAATAGTTCATGCATATTCAGAAGCATACACACTAGTTCATACATATTCAGAAAAGAAACACATTTTTTGACGGGAAATTGGCGGCACACAAACTAAAAACTAGATAGATAGGAACTACATAGGCGAATTGGAGTATGTACAATAGTGATATCTTAGAAGTCACACGTAGGATAAACACTGAGGTGGAGGAATGAGAAAGATGAAAAGATACTTTATCTTCTCTTAGCTAAGGGATCGTCTCTTAGCATAATCTTTTTCATCCTATATTTAGAATGTCTCATTAGTAAAGATAAAACTAAATAATAATGCGTTGCACATCATGTTTTATTGTTATATCTAGATTATGTGACAGAATTAAGATAAGACAGTCTTATCAACCATTGCAAATGCCCTTACTTCCTATCCTAGTCGCTATCGCTATCCACATCCTTAGCGAGGAGGATGTCCAATCACATATTGTCATTTTCGTCGATTGTCTACGGACCGCGTACTACGCCTCAATGTCTCCTCCTCTCCTCCGACCTTTCCTCCTTCCTCTTAGCCTCCTACCTACGCCAGAAATCTAGCTTGAACTACACGTCTTCCAGGTGGTCAATCCACCACTGCACCATGGACCCCTCGTCCGCCTCGGCGACAACAAGATACCTCTACGCCTGGCATTGCTGCCGCTCGTCTTCGCGCGATAGAAGGCGCGGCTGCAGAGCGTACATCTCAGCTTCAGCTCATTTCAAGTTGAGGCGGTGGCAGCTGAACCTCCACGCCTCGGCGTCAAAGCCATGTGCGGTCTCGTGCTTGCTATCGAAGTTGCCGAGCCACATGCGCATGCCGGCGGCCATGATTTCGTTCGCAAAATTTCCCGACGGCCGCGTGTGCATGCCGTACTAACTGATGGAGCATAGGGGGCCGCGGTGACGAGGGATGCATCTCGATTGCTGCGGCTAGGGTTTGACGGTTTTGGGCGAAATCAAGCTGAAACAGTCTGTCCGGGGCTCGGCGGCTGCATGGATAGGCCTGATCTACATGTAGGGCGGGAGGGAAATGTGGGAATCGGCAGTGGTGCGGGGAAGTTTTAGGGGTTGTTCAGGTGCGATCAAGCGGCTGGAATTTGCGGCAAACAGCAACATGCGCCGTATACATGCAGCGCAGGATAAGGTTGTTTTTTTATAAATGGAATATATTATTAATATCAAAAGATACTAATTACACCCAGCCTCGTCCCGTCCTAGTGGTAGAACGGATGCACAAAGCCAAAAAAAAGAGTAAAGAAAACTAAAAAATAAAGGTCCCACTACAGCATTCTAGAACTAGTAACAACAATATAACCATCACCGTGACAACATCCCGGATAGGGTTGTTTAGGTCACGACCAGATATTTTTTGGCAGATTTTAGGATAGGACATCTGCTACTGCTAGAGCTCTGCCGCGTGTATTTTGGCCGCGGCCGTATATGGCATCTGTTAAAGTAGTACGATCAGATGTGGTTAACATTTTTCATTTCCAAATATATTGGAGTATCGACGTAGATAATCCCCATGTAAAAAAGTGCATTTTGTGCTTAGACAAATTAAATACTAATCGAAACGAATGTATTAGTAAATAAATCTAAAATAATAATGTATCCCTTAAATATTGTGAATAGGAAGGCCCTAACAAGTTACAGGCATAGCCATAGCCCATAGGTTTATTCAGATGAACAGGGGAAGAAAAATCGATCACGATCTCATGGGTTTCATGGGTGATCGCCGGTCGGTCGTCTCTAGCGTTGGGCTACGCACCACTTGACGTATTCGTTGTCGTCCGCCCTACGCTTGCGCCGATGACGGCGGCGAGGAGCGCCATACCCTCCTGGTGCCTCATAGCCCTCCTCCTCCGACTCGTCCCCGTCTTCCCAGGCGTTGAGCTCGTCAAGCGCCAGCCACGAGTTACCAACCTCCGTGACGCCGACGTCGCACCGGATGACGATGCTGTCATCGCGGATCAGGTGCTCGCGCCTCTCCAGCTCCTCCTTCCTGATGAACTCCTCGTGGCCGCAACCCGGCCCCGGCTCCTCTGGTCCTGGGCTCCGCCGCGGAAGTGGCCCACCGACCTCGCGTAGTGGTTGACCTCCGGGCCGGGGACAAAGGATCCATTCCCGGCGGGGAGCTCGTAGGCGGCGCTGCCGCCGTGGTCCAGCAGGCTGAACTTGTACCGCGCCTGGAGTGCCCCCTCGACGCGGTCGGTGCGCTGGAGGTACACAGACACTGGTGGAAAAAGGGCCTTTGGTCGCGGTTCGCAACTGCCATTAGTCGCGGTTGCGCAACCGCGACCAAAGTGGCGCGACTAAAGCCCCCCCCTTTTGTCGCGGTTGCTTACGAACCGCGACTAAAGGCCCGTCCACGTGGGCGCCAGGCGACCGTCGGGGCGGAGGCCCTTTAGTCGCGGTTCTTCTGGCCGACCGCGACTAAAGGCCGCCGCACGTTTAGGGTTTTAGGCCCCCCCTAAACCTGCCCCCCCCCCCCTAAACCTGTTTTCTGTTTAATTTGTATTGTTTTATTTCTTTTGTGCTTTATTGTAATTTTGAAGGAGTTTCACATATTCTACGGTACTACATACATGCATGCATATGAATGTACAATTTCAAACAAATTTGAAATTAGAACCAAAAAGAATTCAAGAGGAATATACAATATATATTCAATATCATCGGATGACCATATACAAGTTTGAACAAGTTTCCATACATAATTTAATGCATGTATAGTTCTATGTCCTCGTAATGGTGTTCTCCTTTAGGATCGAGGACTTCCCTCCTGAACCATCCAGCTAGTTCCTCTTGAAGTGGTCGGAAGCGAGCTTCTGGACTAAGCATCATCCGGAGGTTATTCCTCTGAGCATTGGTATCACTCGGAACGCGCTCAGTGGTGTATCTCCGGATCATCTCACAGACATAGTATCCACATAGATTGGTCCCCGGTGGCTGAATATCGCCACCATTCTTAGCCTTTGACCGCATGAAATGTAGCTCTTTTTTGAATTCACCGACCTTTGTATCTGAGAACCGTCTCCAAACCCTACGAGGCAAAGAAAATTAAATGAACAAGAGAGTTATTAGTTAATTACTTGAAGCTTAATTAGGAAATGAACGAAATAGGCCGATCGATATAGAGCGCAAATGAATGAAAACAATTACTTTTGAAGCATTTTTCTCATGTCGGCCCAAGTCGCCGCATCCATATTCGGAGAGTCGTGGATGAGACATTCTGATTTGTCAATTTTAATTACTAGCAGAATCCAGTGGAACCTGCGGACAAAATACATGCACAGTACGTCATGCATAACTCATCGATTAGCCGGCCACATACCATGCATGGAGTAAACAAAAGAGAATGTGCTCAAGACATAAACACTCACCCAAAATGGTAAGAAAATAGAATATCACTTTTGAGTTGCTGCTTTGTAAGAAACCACCACAGGTCTGCCTCCACGTCGGTGGGGTGATGTTGTAACGTATATCCATTAACGATGTGTGGGTCAATGAACCCAACATCATGGATGTTCCTTACTCTGCATTCCTTAATCTTCAATCTGCATATATAATAGCGGACACAACAATATAGTTAGGACATATATATTGTGCAGGCAATATGAACGAGATGGGGTAGAAATAAATCACTTACGAACGTAGCAACCGATGATAGATTTGTCGAGCTCGCGCAGATTGAAAAGCTGGAACAATTCACTCAGATGAATTTGTACAGAGTACTGTTTGAAGTGATGCTCATATCCAACTTCCGCAAAAATATATTCTTTGGCGTTTTTATTTTTTATGTAACCCTTATACCATTTCAGCAGACCTCTCATTTGTGGAGGTAGATCCTCTTCCTGCGCAGGCTCGACGAGAGGCCCATTCTTCACATATGTAAGTACTACCTCATGCACTGGCGCCTCATCAAGGCCTAACAGTTCACGAAGAGTAATACCTAAGTTGGCCGCTTGTTCTCTCGGCACTCGTTACACTCAATCCCTGTGCTGCCGCAGCTTCTATGATTTCGGGGGCATCCGGACCGGCAGCTGTCACTATAAGCGGGGCAATCGATTGTTTACTTTGTTCCCCGAGCTGGGCAACAACTCGTTTCCCGCTTTGTGCACTTTGTAATTCCGCTTTATCGGCCTCCTTCCGCTCTCTCTTCTCCTTGAATATGCGTGCTCGATTCTTTAGTTCACGTGCATAGTCGTCAGGCAGATTCTTTGCGGCTTGGGACGGTGTGTTCAAAAATGACTTAGCCCACTTCTTTTGCTCATCAGAAAATACTGGCTTGGGCTCGGGCTCTCTTTTCTTCTTGCATCTCGCCTTCCATTTCTCTAAATCAGCAGCCGCGCCCGCCTCGACTTCCTCGGCACTACATTCCCAAGGCCTCGTGGGGAGAGGCTTCAGTGATACCTCCGGTACCTTTGTTTTCTTAGGTACGTAAGGGTCCGGGTTAATAATCCAGGACTGCCGCTTCTGCTTCTTCGCCGGAGGTGGATTGGGGGGCAGTGTTCGCTTACCCGCCCGGGGCGGACTAGGGGCGGTGGCTGCTTACCCGCCGGAGGTGAATTGGGGGCGGCGTCGGCCCTCGTGAAGGAGGTGTAGGTGAAGAACCACCACCACCACCGCCACCGCCGCCACCACCACCACCGTAGGGGGTGGACTTGTTGGCGCCTCGCCCGGAAACTTGATAAACTTCTTCTCGCCATAGAATGAACTGGCGCTTGACATCTCCAAGCCTTGTCGCCCCTTCAGGTGTAGCAATGTCAATGTCCAGGTCTTCAAACCCTTGGACTATGTCCTCCACCGTGACACGAGCATAGCCATCTTGAATGGGGTTGTTGTGGTGGAGTTCTCCAGGTGGTAAAGCACTGCCGATGGCTACCTTCATGGACATGTTCCCGATAGGATAATACAGATGACATGCTTTCATCCCCTTTATATCGTCCACGGGGTAGCGAGGAGGCTCCGGTGCAGTAATTTCGACCACCAGAGGCTCCGGTGCAGTAATTTCGATCGTCGGTGCACCAGCCGATGGGGCCTCCGTGGAAGCCACGCCGCTTCTCCGCTGCTGGCCGCTTCCGAGATCCAATGGATGATCTTCATGCTGCGCCCGAGCTGCATCTCTTTCGGCTACTAGTACACTCACGGTTTTCTTCATGACATCCATTTCCGATGCCAACCGCGCCACAACATCTGCTTCCCGATCCATCTTTCTCTTACGGCTTCTGTAACCGTACGGGTCGTGTAAAATGTATTCCCATTTATCTCGTACCCTTGGAAAGTCGTTATAGTCGAAGATGGTGTCTTGGCCAACATGTACAGCTGATCTACAACATGTTCGTCATTCATTAAATGTTTTCTCAACCAACTGCCGAAAGTCTCCATGTGGGCCTTCCTAATCCAGGATTCAGGCTTCCCAGGGTTGTCCGAGCGTAAAATATTCTTGTGTTTCTCAAAGTACGGAGCCACCAAGCTGGAATTGGTCAGAACTGTGTGGTGTGCTTCAGTCAGAGAATGGCCGTCCATACATATCGTTGATTTCCTTCCGATCGTGCCTTTTCCACTTAGTCTCCCCTCGTGCCGCGATCGAGGAAGACCAATCGGCTTAAGGTCAGGAACAAAGTCAACACAAAACTCAATTACCTCCTCATTTCCATAGCCCTTGGCGATGCTTCCTTCTGGCCTAGCACGGTTACGAACATATTTCTTTAATATTCCCATGAACCTCTCGAAGGGGAACATATTGTGTAGAAATACAGGACCGAGAATGGAAATCTCATCGACTAGGTGAACCAGGAGGTGCGTCATAATATTGAAGAAGGATGGCGGGAACACTGATGGCGTGTATTTCACACGTTCGTTGGGCAACCCCAAGAGGAAGGTATGATGCGCACAGCAGCAAGTTTTCCCTCAGAAAGAAACCAAGGTTTATCGAACCAGGAGGAGCCAAGAAGCACGTTGAAGGTTGATGGCGGCGGGATGTAGTGCGGCGCAACACCGCAGATTCCGGCGCCAACGTGGAACCCGCACAACACAACCAAAGTACTTTGCCCCAACGAAACAGATGAGGTTGTCAATCTCACCGGCTTGCCGTAACAAAGGATTAACCGTATTGTGTGGAAGATGATTGTTTGCAGAGAAAATAGTAAAAACAAGTATTGCAAGCAGATTTGTATTTCAAGTATTAAAGAATGGACCGAGGTCCACAGCTCACTAGAGGTGTCTCTCCCATAAGATAAAAGCATGTTGGGTGAACAAATTACAGTCGGGCAATTGACAAATAGAGAGGGCATAACAATGCACATACATGACATGATAAGTATAGTGAGATTTAATTGGGCATTACGACAAAGTACATAGACCGCCATCCAACCGCATCTATGCCTAAAAAGTCCACCTTCAGAGTTATCATCCGAACCCCTCCAGCATTAAGTTGCTAAACAACAGACAATTGCATTAAGTATGGTGCGTAATGTAATCAACAACTACATCCTCGGACATAGCGCCAATGTTTTATCCCTAGTGGCAACAAGACAACACAACCTTAGAACTTTCTCGTCATCGTCCTGGTGTCAATGCAGCATGAACCCACTATCGAGCATAAGTACTCCCTCTTGGAGTTAAAAGTAAAAACTTGGCCGCAGCCTCTACTAGAAACGGAGAGCATGCAAGATCATAAACAACACATGTGTAATAACTTGATAATTAACATGACATGGTATTCTCTATCCATCGGATCCCGACAAACACAACATATAGAATTACGTATAGATGATCTTGATCATGTTAGGCAGCTCACAAGATCCAACAATGAAGCACAATGAGGAGAAGACAACCATCTAGCTACCGCTATGGACCCATAGTCCAGGGGTGAACTACTCACTCATCACTCCGGAGGCGACCATGGCGGTGTAGAGTCCTCCGGGAGATGAATCCCCTCTCCGGCAGGGTGCCGGAGGAGATCTCCGTAATCCCCCGAGATGGGATCGGCGGCGACGGCGTCTCGCAAGGTTTTCCGTATCGTGGTTTTTCGCATCGTGGGTTTCGCGACGGAGGCTTTAAGTAGGCGGAAGGGCAGGTCAGGGGCGTCACGAGGGGCCCACACTATAGGTCGGCGCGGCCGTGGCTTGGGCCGCGCCGCCCTATAGTCTGGCCACCTCGTGGCCCCACTTCGTGTGTTCTTCGGTCTTCCGGAAGCTCCGTGGAAAAATAGGGCCCCGGGTCTTCGTTTCGTCCAATTCCGAGAATATTTCGTTACTAGGATTTCGAAACCAAAAACAGCAGTAAAACAGAACCGGCACTTCGGCATCTTGTTAATAGGTTAGTTCCGTAAAATGCACGAATATGACATAAAGTGTGCATAAAACATGTAGGTATCATCAATAATATGGCATAGAACATAAGAAATTATCGATACGTCGGAGACGTATCAAGCATCCCCAAGCTTAGTTCTCGCTCGTCCCGAGCAGTGTAAAACGATAACAAAGATAATTTCTGAAGTGATATGCCATCATAACCTTGATCATACTATTTGTAAACATATGTAGTGGATGCAGCGATCAAAACAATGGTGATGACATGAGTAAACAAGTGAATCATAAAGCAAAGACTTTTCATGAATAGTACTTCAAGACAAGTATTAATAAGTCTTGCATAAGAGTTAACTCATAAAGCAATAAATCAAAGTAAAGGTATTGAAGCAACACAAAGGAAGATTAAGTTTCAGCGGTTGCTTTCAACTTGTAACATGTATATCTCATGGATAATTGTCAACATAGAGTAATATAACAAGTACAATATGCAAGTATGTAGGAATCAATGCACGGTTCACACAAGTGTTTGCTTCTTGAGGTGGAGAGAAATAGGTGAACTGACTCAACATAAAAGTAAAGAGAATGGTCCTTCAAAGAGGAAAGCATCGATTGCTATATTTGTGCTAGAGCTTTTATTTTGAAAACATGAAACAATTTTGTCAACGGTAGTAATAAAGCATATGAGTTATGTAAAGTTATATCTTACAAGTTGCAAGTCTCATGCATAGTATACTAATAGTGCCCGCACCTTGTCCTAATTAACTTGGACTACCGGATCTTTGCAATGCACATGTTTTGACCAAGTGTCACAATGGGGTACCTCCATGCCGCCCGTACAAAGGTCTAAGGAGAAAGCTCGCATTTTGGATTTCTCGCTTTTGATTATTCTCAACTTAGACATCCATACCGGGACAACATGGACAACAGTATAATGGACTCCTCTTTAATGCATAAGCATGTGGCAACAATTATTATTCTCATATGAGATTGAGGATATATGTCCAAACTGAAACTTCCACCATGAATCATGGCTTTAGTTAGCGGCCCAAAGTTCTTCTCTAACAATATGCATGCTCCAACCATGAAGGTGGTAGATCTCTCTTGCTTCGTACAAGACGGACATGCATAGCAACTCACATGATATCCAACAAAGAATAGTTGATGGCGTCCCCGTAAACATGGTTATCGCTCAACAAGCAACTTAATAAGAGATAAAGTGCATAAGTACATATTCAATACCACAATAGTTTTTAAGCTATTTGTCCCATGAGCTATATATTGCAAAGGTGAATGATGGAATTTTAAAGGTAGCACTCAAGCAATTTACTTTGGAATGGCGGATAAATACCATGTAGTAGGTAGGTATGGTGGACACAAATGGCATAGTGGTTGGCTCAAGTATTTTGGATGCATGAGAAGTATTCCCTCTCGATACAAGGTTTAGGCTAGCAAGGTTATTTGAAACAAACACAAGGATGAACGGTACAGCAAAACTCACATAAAAGACATATGGTAAACATTATAAGACTCCATACCGTCTTCCTTGTTGTTCAAAACTCAATACTAGATGTTATCTAGACTCTAGAGAAACCAAATATGCAAACCAAATTAGCAAGCTCTAAGTATTTCTTCATTAATGGGTGCAAAGTATATGATGCAAGAGCTTAAACATGAGCACAACAATTGCCAAGTATCAAATTATCCAAGACATTTTAGAGTTACTACATGTATCATTTTCCAATTCCAACCATATAACAATTTAACGAAGAAGAAACTTCGCCATGAATACTATGAGTAGAGCCTAAGGACATATTTGTCCATATGCAACAGCGGAGCGTGTCTCTCTCCCATAAAGTGAATGCTAGGATCCATTTTATTCAAACAAAACAAAAAACAAAAACAAACCGACGCTCCAAGCAAAGTACATAAGATGTGGCCGAATAAAAATATAGTTTCAGGGGAGGAACCCGATAATGTTGTCGATGAAGAAGGGGATGCCTTGGGCATCCCCAAGCTTAGACGCTTGAGTCTTCTTAATATATGCAGGGGTGAACCACCGGGGCATCCCCAAGCTTAGAGCTTTCACTCTCCTTGATCATATTGCATCATACTCCTCTCTTGATCCTTGAAAACTTCCTCCACACCAAACTCGAAACAACTCATTAGAGGGTTAGTGCATAATAAAAATTCACATGTTCAGAGGTGACACAATCATTCTTAACACTTCTGGACATTGCATAAAGCTACTGGACATTAGTGGATCAAAGAAATTCATCCAACATAGCAAAAGAGGCAATGCGAAATAAAAGACAGAATCTGTCAAAACAGAACAGTCCGTAAAGATGGATTTTATTAGGCCACCAGACTTGCTCAAACGAAAATGCTCAAATTGAATGAAAGTTGCGTACATATCTGAGGATCATGCTCGTAAATTGGCGTAATTTTCTGAGCTACCTACAGGGAGATAGACCCAGATTCGTGACAGCAAAGAAATCTGGAACTGCGCAGTAATCCAAATCTAGTACTTACTTTTCTATCAAAGACTTTACTTGGCACAACAAAACATCAAAACTAAGATAAGGAGAGGTTGCTACAGTAGTAAACAACTTCCAAGACACAAATATAAAACAAAAATACTGGAGTAAAAACATGGGTTGTCTCCCATAAGCGCTTTTCTTTAACGCCTTCGCCTAGGCGCGTAAAGTGTATCTCAAGTAACATCAAGAGATGAAGCATCAACATCATAATTTGTTCTAATAATAGAATCATAAGGTACCTTCATTCTCTTTCTAGGGAAGTGTTCCATACCTTTCTTGAGAGGAAATTGATATTTAATATTACCTTCCTTCATATCAATAGTAGCACCAACGGTTCGAAGAAAAGGTCTTCCCAATATAATGGGGCAAGATGCATTGCATTCAATATCCAAGACAACAAAATCAACGGGGACAAGGTTATTGTTAACCATAATATGAACATTATCAACTTTCCCCAAAGGTTTCTTTTTAGCATTATCAGCGAGATTAACATCCAAATAACAATTTTTCAATGGTGGCAAGTCAAGCATATCATAGACTTTTTTAGGCATAACGTAAATACTTGCACCAAGATCACATAAAGCATTACAATCAAAATCTTTGACTCTCATTTTAATGATGGGCTCCCAACCATCCTCTAGCTTTCTAGGAATAGAAGTTTCAAGTTTTAGTTTCTCTTCTCTAGCTTTTATGAGAGCATTTGTAATATGTTTTGTGAAAGCCAAATTTATAGCACTAGCATTGGGACTTTTAGCAAGTTTTTGTAAGAACTTTATAACTTCAGAGATATGGCAATCATCAAAATCTAAATCATTACAATCTAAAGCAATGGGATTATCATCCCCAAGGTTGGAAAAAATTTCAGCAGCTTTATCACAAGCAGCTTCAGCAGCTTTAGCAGCTTGTGTAATTTTGCGCGCTTTGCACTAGGAGTAGAAGCATTGCCAACACCAATTATTTTATCATGGATAGTAGGAGGTGCAGCAACATATGAATCATTAGCATTGCTAGTGGTGGTAATAGTCCAAACTTTAGCTACATTTTCTTTTTTAGCTAGTTTTTCATTTTCTTCTCTATCCCACCTAGCACGCAGCTCAGCCATTAATCTTATATTCTCATTAATTCTAACTTGGATGGCATTTGCTGTAGTAACAATTTTATTTTCAATATCCCTATTAGGCATAACTTTCGATTTCAAAAGATCAACATCGTAGGCAAGACTATCAACTCTAGAAACAAGAATATCAATTTTATTGAGCTTTTCCTCAACAGCATTTGTTAAAGGCAGTTTGTGTACTAATAAATTCTTTAAGCATGGCTTCAAGTCCAGGGGGTGTATTCCTATTATTGTTGTAAGAATTCCCATAAGAATTAGCATAACCGTTACCATTATTATAAGGATATGGCCTATAGTTATTACTAGAATTGTTCCGATAAGCATTGTTGTTGAAATTATTATTTTTAATGAAGTTTACATCAACATGTTCTTCTTGGGCAACCAATGAAGCTAATGGAACATTATTAGGATCAACATTAGTCCTATCATTCGCAAGCATAGACATAATAGCATCAACCTTATCATTCAAGGAAGAGGATTCTTCAACATGAATTTACCTTCTTACCTTGTGGAGCTCTTTCCGTGTGCCATTCGCAGTAATTAACCATCATATTATCAAGGAGCTTTGTTGCTTCACCAAGAGTGATGGACATAAAGGTACCTCCAGCAGCTGAATCCAATAAATTCCGCGAAGAAAAATTTAGTCCTCGCATAGAAGGTTTGGATGATCATCCAAGTAGTCACTCCATGGGTTGGGCAATTTTTAACCAGAGATTTCATTCTTTCCCAAGCTTGAGCAACATGTTCATTATCCAATTGTTTAAAATTCATTATGCTACTCCTCAAAGATATAATTTTAGCAGGGGGATAATATCTACCAATAAAAGCATCCTTGCATTTAGTCCATGAATCAATACTATTCTTAGGCAGAGATAGCAACCAATCTTTAGCTCTTCCTCTTAATGAGAAAGGGAACAATTTTAATTTTATAATGTCACCATCTACATCTTTATATTTTTGCATTTCACATAGTTCAACAAAATTATTGAGATGGGCAGCAAGCATCATCGTAACTAACACCTGTAAAATTGCTCTCGCATAACAAGATTAAGTAAAGCAGGTTTAATTTCAAAGAATTCCGCTGTAGTAGCAGGTGGAGCAATAGGTGTGCATAAGAAATCATTATTATTTGTGCTAGTGAAGTCACACAACTTAGTATTTTCAGGGTTGGCCATTTTAGCAATAGTAAATAAAGCAAACTAGATAAAGTAAATGCAAGTAAACTAATTTTTTTGTGTTTTTGATATAGCAAACAAGATAGTAAATAAAGTAAAGCTAGCAACTAATTTTTTTGTGTTTTGATATAAGTGCAGCAAACAAAGTAGTAAATAAAATAAAGCAAGACAAAAACAAAGTAAAGAGATTGAGAAGTGGAGACTCCCTTGCAGCAGTGTCTTGATCTCCCCGGCAACGGCGCCGTAAAAGAGCTTGATGGCGTGTATTTCACACGTTCGTTGGGCAACCCCAAGAGGAAGGTATGATGCGCACAGCAGCAAGTTTTCCCTCGTAAAGAAACCAAGGTTTATCGAACCAGGAGGAGCCAAGAAGCACGTTGAAGGTTGATGGCGGCGGGATGTAGTGCGGCGCAACACCGCAGATTCCGGCGCCAACGTGGAACCCGCACAACACAACCAAAGTACTTTGCCCCAACGAAACAAAGTGAGGTTGTCAATCTCACCGGCTTGCCGTAACAAAGGATTAACCGTATTGTGTGGAAGATGATTGTTTGCAGAGAAAATAGTAAAAACAAGTATTGCAAGCAGATTTGTATTTCAAGTATTAAAGAATGGACCGGGGTCCACAGCTCACTAGAGGTGTCTCTCCCATAAGATAAAAGCATGTTGGGTGAACAAATTACAGTCGGGCAATTGACAAATAGAGAGGGCATAACAATGCACATACATGACATGATAAGTATAGTGAGATTTAATTGGGCATTACGACAAAGTACATAGACCGCCATCCAACCGCATCTATGCCTAAAAAGTCCACCTTCAAAGTTATCATCCGAACCCCTCCAAGCATTAAGTTGCTAAACAACAGTACAATTGCATTAAGTATGGTGCGTAATGTAATCAACAACTACATCCTCTGGACATAGCGCCAATGTTTTATCCCTAGTGGCAACAAGACAACACAACCTTAGAACTTTCGTCACTCGTCCTGGTGTCAATGCGCATGAACCCACTATCGAGCATAAGTACTCCCTCTTGGAGTTAAAAGTAAAAACTTGGCCGTAGCCTCTACTAGAAACGGAGAGCATGCAAGATCATAAACAACACATGTATAATAACTTGATAATTAACATGACATGGTATTCTCTATCCATCGGATCCCGACAAACACAACATATAGAATTACAGTATAGATGATCTTGATCATGTTAGGCAGCTCACAAGATCCAACAATGAAGCACAATGAGGAGAAGACAACCATCTAGCTACCGCTATGGACCCATAGTCCAGGGGTGAACTACTCACTCATCACTCCGGAGGCGACCATGGCGGTGTAGAGTCCTCCGGGAGATGAATCCCCTCTCCGGCAGGGTGCCGGAGGAGATCTCCGTAATCCCCCGAGATGGGATCGGCGGCGACGGCGTCTCAGCAAGGTTTTCCGTATCGTGGTTTTTCGCATCGTGGGTTTCGCGACGGAGGCTTTAAGTAGGCGGAAGGGCAGTCAAGGGGCGTCACGAGGGGCCCACACTATAGGTCGGCGCGGCCAGGGCTTGGGCCGCGCCGCCCTATAGTCTGGCCACCTCGTGGCCCCACTTCGTGTGTTCTTCGGTCTTCTGGAAGCTCCGTGGAAAAATAGGGCCCTGGGTCTTCGTTTCGTCCAATTCCGAGAATATTTCGTTACTAGGATTTCTGAAACCAAAAACAGCAGTAAAACAGAACCGGCACTTCGGCATCTTGTTAATAGGTTAGTTCCGTAAAATGCACGAATATGACATAAAGTGTGCATAAAACATGTAGGTATCATCAATAATATGGCATAGAACATAAGAAATTATCGATACGTCGGAGACGTATCAAACACCAACTCGAAACCGACAAGACATTGGATCACATCGTTCCGTAACCGTGGTAGAACTTCTGGATTGATTACCTTTCCGAGAGATTGCATTGAGGAATGCACATAGCTTCACAATGGCTACTCGAACATTTTTCCGGCAGGAGCCCCCTCAAAGCAATCGGAAGCAATTGCGTCATAATAACGTGGCGATCGTGAGACTTCGGGTTTTGGAACTTTTTCTCCGCCATGTTTATTATTCCCTTTATATTGGACGAGAATCCGGACGGGACCTTCATACTCGCTCGTGCATTCAAAAAAGATGACCTTCTCTTCTTTGGTGAGAGCGTAGCCGGCACGACCTTGAAACCGTTCCGGATGCCGGTCATCGTGGTCTTTCAAAATTTGCTGGTCCTCGCCGTGCTTCCTTTGTATCATTTGACTTCCCATACACGCCCAAGAAGCTTAGGAGGTTCACGCAAATATTCTTCGTAACGTGCATCACGTCGATTGCGTAGCGGACTTCTAGGACTTTCCAATATTCTAGCTCCCGAATATAGATTTCTTCTTCCACATGGCTGCGTGCTCCGTCGCCTCCCTTCGGAACCGATTGTCCGCCAGACCCTTTCCAAAGATGACTTTCAAATCCTTGACCATATCAAATACCTTAGCACCAATGTGTTCCGCAGGCTTCGGCCGGTGATCTCGCCTTGCCGTTGTAATGCTTGCCTTTCTTTCTTACTCGGATGACCTTTCGTAAGAAATCGACGATGCCCAAGGTACACGTTCTTCTTACAATTTGGCAAATGTACACTTTCAGTCTCATGTAAGCAAGTGCGTGCATGCATTGTATCCCTTATTTGACGAGTCCCGAAAGGTTACTAAGAGCAGGCCAATCGTTGATGGTTACGAAAAGCAACGCTCGTAGGTCAAATTCCTCTTCTTTGTGCTCATCCCACACACGGACACCAGGTCTGCCCCACAGCTGTAAAAGTTCATCAACTAATGGCCTTAGGTACACATCGATGTCGTTGCCGGGTTGCTTCGGACCTTGGATGAGCACTGTGTTATCACCGGAATTTGACCGAGTCAGAGGTGGGCCGCGATCAAGATGGGTTTGAAGAATATACATGGAAGAGATACGTGAATCGGCCTTGTGTACCAAGTTTGGGCTAATTGCCCGTGTATCTGTAACATATTAGGTTACGTGTCGGTTAGGAGTTAGAGTTTTACCCGTGCACGGTTAGGTGCACGCCTGAATTAGAAAGTCCCTTGGACTATAAATATGTATCTAGGGTTTATGGAATAAACAACAACCAACGTTCAACACAAACAAATCTCGGCGCATCGCCAACTCCTTCGTCTCGAGGGTTTCTCCGGTAACCACCATGCTGCCTAGATCGCATCTTGCGATCTAGGCAGCACAAGCCTACCTACGTTGTTCATGCGTTGCTCGTGCTGAAGCCTTTTGATGGCGAGCAACGTAGTTATCTTAGATGTGTTAGGGTTAGCATTGTTCTTCGTATCATATGCTGTCGTAGTGCAAACCTTATACATCTAGCCGCCCTTACACCTATCTTAGGTGTAGGGGCGGCTCCCCGCTTGATCATTGTTTAGTAGATCTGATCCGTTACGGTTGCTCCTTGTTCTTCAAGGATTAGTTTAATATCCGCAATAGTTAGGCCTTACAAAGGGTTGGAGGATCCAGCGGCGTGTAGGGTGTAGTTTGCTAGCCCTAGACAGGACGTTCCGGGATCAACCTCGTGTTGGTTTTTAGGCCCTGTCTAGGATCGGCTTACGATCACCGTACGCGAGCGCGAGGCCCAATCGTGAGTAGGATGATTCGATTATGCGGTGAAAACCCTAAATCGTCGTAGATCGCATTAGCTTTATCTTGATCAAGCAGGACCACCATATATTCGGACACCTTGTACGAATCATGGGTGGATCGGCTCTTTGAGCCGATTCACGAGATCACCCGAGAGCCGATCGAGGCTCGTATTTAATGTTTACGTGTATGCCATGCGAGAAACTAAGCGAGGCATCATCCAACACCTTCCCCGACTGGTATAGGTCAGGTGGCACGCCCTTGCGACAGCATCGGACGTGTGACCAGAAGGCTTTGCGGGCCGTCGCTCTGAGGGACTGGGGCCAGCCGCAGCCCTAGTTGTTCCCGGCTCTACGGTGTTGTCAGCCGCTGCCCGCCGGTGGGTTTCTGACCGCAACACATTCTGGCACACCCGGTGGGACAATCTTCGACATCCGCCGCATCGCCATCTACATCCGAGATGGCGGAAAGCACTCCGGTCAAGTACGAGGATCCGACCGACGAGCTCAAGAAGAAGCATGACGAGATCAAGGCGGTCCTCGAAGCCGAACTCATCGGCTCTTTCCACGTAACCCGCTCCCATGGCGTCAGGTGGAAGGGGTTCTCACCCGAAGGCGCACTCGATGGAGTGGACCTGTCCGCCCCGTCCGAAGAACGCACCAGTGTCGCCGCGTCAGGAGATCAATTACATGGTGGCTCATTCGCCGCACCGTCACTCGGGAGCCCGGTGAAAACTTTGGAGCGTGTCGCTCTGCGCGTGATCCAGGAAATCATGAGCCATCAGTATTCTCCGTCAGGACCAGCTTTGGGGACCTACAAAGGAGAAATACCAATCCGGTCCCGTCCACCGTTGCCATCCGCATTGGCAGCACCAAGAGCGCCGATTTCACCGGCGTCCGCCGTTAACATGGTGGAGTATACTTACCATGGAGGGTGCCACCGATCTCTCGTGCAATATCAACATGGTGGGACCTGGGCACCACTGCGGTAAGGACGGAGATGAGGGCAGCCTGCTCTCATAGCAAAGACACAGAGGAAGCCGCTCCACGCGATCGGCTCCGCCAAGACGGCAAGCACTACGTCACAGAGGGAGAAGTGAAGAACATAAGATATCAGCGACCTCTCTCTGATCACCTCCTCAACAAGTACGTGAGTCAGTACGACCAAAGCCGACGATACAACGACGATGATGAAACAGATCGTCTGGCTAGGGACGACAAGAGACGTCGTCGGCATGATCACGACGAGGAGCGGTATGAGCGCCACGCAAAGGAAAAGTCAAGGGAGCAAGACGACGAGGATAGGCACTGGGACTGCCCCTTCTTCAGACACTGCTGGGATTCAGGAATGAGCCGATTGCCAACAATCGGCAATTGCCCAGAATGTAAACAAAGGAAGAAGGATGCAGCCTAACGTGTCCGTGTTCAAGCGTCTAGGGCCTCTCCCGCCTTGGAACAAGCATGCTGAGTCCGCTCGGGTGGAAGATCTCGAGGAACTAGAGGACGATGATGAAGAAGATAAGTATCATCGGCCAAGGTGGTGCCCTGATGGGCTCAGCCGTTCCCAGAAGAGAAGGGTTCAGCGTCTACGTGGGTTAGAAGAAGCCGAAAGGTTATACCTGCACACGTTGAGGAAGGCACGGCCTGATCTGGCCGCCAAAATTCAGCGAACCCTGGACGAAGAAGGTCGGCCACAAAGAAAAGAGTGGCGCCCCAAACAAAGGAAAGCCGATGATGAGACATCGGCTGGCACAAACATGGTGCT
Organism: Lolium rigidum; assembly: GCF_022539505.1. Taxonomy (NCBI): domain Eukaryota; kingdom Viridiplantae; phylum Streptophyta; class Magnoliopsida; order Poales; family Poaceae; genus Lolium; species Lolium rigidum. The sequence goes on from NC_061511.1 coordinate 60,940,804, forward strand.
CATCCTCCCAACGGAGTTTACTGCTCGAGGATTAAACGATGCACTCAAGGTGGACGACGGCGAGCGCATCGACATGACAGAGGATGAAGTTAGGCGGGTCGTATCCACTGGCCTAACCATGTAGCTGGAGCAAATCAATGAGCAAACGTGGCGAGGCTGATCCTTGTGATCGGCCCCAAAAAATTTATGGAGGAACATTACAAAACCTTCATCGAGCAAGCAACGTGGAGGCCGATTCCAGCAATCGGCCAAAATTATCCTCACCATCCATTCTTGCCAGGGTTCAACATTCGATCCAACAGGGAATCCCTGAAGAGCCGATACCATCAAGTCCCTTGAAAGAATCGGCTCGGGAGGGCACCTAGGTGGATAAACACGAGGATATGCAGTAGAAGCGTCTTACAATGCCCAGCAGCCTAAGATATCCTTTGATGATGGGTATTGAAGTATGGGGGCCGATACATAAATCGGCCGTAAAAAATTCAAAATTTTTTAAGCACAGCCGCTGCGCAGACATCGACTTAAGGATAGGAAGCCGATGCATGGCCATCGACTCAAGTTATAAGCAGAGACTCAATGGAGTAGGAAGTGGGCCACGAAGAGAGACTTTTGCGCGTATTCAAGTCCGCAACATCAGCTGGGGCAAGTTTGAGGGATCATGTCCCTGACCAATGCCAAGAGAAGCCTGGACGTGCAGATCAGGTTAAGGATGGATTGCATCAGATCCGCCAAAGGAAAGGAGCCGATCTGACCAGCAAGGCGCAAGAAGTGGACTGAAGAGGCTCGGGGGGCAGCTCACCCTGAAGGCTCTCTGCTCTGGGAAGCCGATTTTTGTTGAAATCGGCTGGCTCTGCGTTATGACTTGAGGCCAATGGCGGCACATTTGGCTGACTCACTACCTTTCTCGCCTTGACTGAGGCTCGGGGGGCAGCTCACCCTGAAGGTTCTCTGCTGGGGAGCCGATTTTGTTGAAATCGGCTGGCTCTGCATCATGACTTGGAAACCGATGGTGACGCGCTTGGTTGGCCCGCTGCTGTTCTCGCCTTGATGGAGGCTCGGGGGGCCACTGACTGCGTAGATATTCTGTGCTTAAGAAGCCGATTGAGATTTCATCGGCTGACCCTGTATCGCAGCCTTCTCCAAAAACGCTGAGCTGCTTGCAGAGGAAGACTGCTAAGGCTACGGAGGGGAGCTGGAAAGGGAGGCCGTCGTCTTTTACAGGTTTTGGACCGTCCTGTTGCTACAAGAAAGGGAGGAAGACTGGATTCTCAAAACAGCCGATGAACAGTCATCGGCTATAGATTTGCGGAGTATCGAACCACAGTCTGAATTTGAGAAGTGCTTGACTGACGGTCTAATCGATATCTGAGTCCGGCTTCATGGGCGTCTAAAAAGAGGAGGGGTCTGATACGTTGCTATCGGCCTTGGTGAGGCAAGCTGAAGGGTTGAAATTGAACTAATTGAAAGATAAATCGGGAGAACAATTTTCATTAGTTCAAAGGAGCAGCTTTACAAGAAAGAGCCGATGGCTCTCAAAAGAGGGATCTGGTGCCTAGTGCACTGCTACTACTAGTCCTACTCTACTAGTCGTCGTTGTCCTCATCATCGCCGTCGTCGATGTCGTCGGCGCCGCTCCCGAGAAGCTCCTCGTCGCTCGCTGCCCCAGCCTTTGGACGGAGCTTCGTCTTCCTCGTCATCATCATCATCCTTGCTGTCCGCCCAAGAGCGGAAGCGCTTCGTCGGTGGGTACCCAGCGGAAGAGGAGGAATCATCTACCTCCTCCTCCTCTTCTCCTTCCTCGTCGTCATCGTCGTCTTCGCTGTCCGCCCACATTCGGGAGCGTTTCTTCGGCGGGAGCTTGGCGGTGGGGGAGGCCTTGGTCTTCTCTACTCCTCCTTCTTTCTTCTCCTTGTCAGAGGAGATGGGGTTCGCCCCGGAGTGGAGGTCGTCCTCTTTCTTGTTCTTCGGCGACGATTGGAGGGGGGGCCTCGAGGAGGAAGAGGAGGACATTGCTACTGGGGGAGAGGGTTTTTGGCGCCGGTGGACGGAACGGAGCAAGGGGATGGAGTGGTGAACCGTTTGGCACAGATAAATAAAGGGAGTGTAGTGGAGATTTAATGCCATGACGGTTCTCAAGGACGTTTTGCCGAAATTATCAATTCGTGCAGAGAAGCTCAGGAGGCGAGGCGAAATGATGGAAGATTCTGCGGCAGCTCGCTTCTGCCACGACATGACCCGACGAAAGAAAAGCGTAATGATTTTGGAAATGTCATTTCCAAAACCAGGGGGGCATGTGTTATCACCGGAATTTGACCGAGTCAGAGGTGGGCCGCGATCAAGATGGGTTTGAAGAATATACATGGAAGAGATACGTGAATCGGCCTTGTGTACCAAGTTTGGGCTAATTGCCCGTGTATCTGTAACATATTAGGTTACGTGTCGGTCAGGAGTTAGAGTTTTACCCGTGCACGGTTAGGTGCACGCCTGAATTAGAAAGTCCCTTGGACTATAAATATGTATCTAGGGTTTATGGAATAAACAACAACCAACGTTCAACACAAACAAATCTCGGCGCATCGCCAACTCCTTCGTCTCGAGGGTTTCTCCGGTAAGCACCATGCTGCCTAGATCGCATCTTGCGATCTAGGCAGCACAAGCCTACCTACGTTGTTCATGTGTTGCTCGTGCTGAAGCCTTTTTGATGGCGAGCAACGTAGTTATCTTAGATGTGTTAGGGTTAGCATTGTTCTTCGTATCATATGCTGGTCGTAGTGCAACCCTTATACATCTAGCCGCCCTTACACCTATCTTAGGTGTAGGGGCGGCTTCCGCTTGATCATTGTTTAGTAGATCTGATCCGTTACGGTTGCTCCTTGTTCTTCAAGGATTAGTTTAATATCCGCAATAGTTAGGCCTTACAAAGGGTTGGAGGATCCAGCGGCGTGTAGGGTGTAGTTTGCTAGCCCTAGACAGGACGTTCCGGGGATCAACCTCGTGTTGGTTTTTAGGCCCTGTCTAGGATCGGCTTACGATCACCGTACGCGAGCGCGAGGCCCAATCGTGAGTAGGATGATCCGATTATGCGGTGAAAACCCTAAATCGTCGTAGATCGCATTAGCTTTATCTTGATCAAGCAGGACCACCATATATTCGGACACCTTGTACGAATCATGGGTGGATCGGCTCTTTGAGCCGATTCACGAGATAACCTCGAGAGCCGATCGAGGCTCGTATTTAATGTTTACGTGTATGCCATGCAGGAAACTAAGCGAGGCATCATCCAACACCTTCCCGACCAGGTATAGGTCAGGTGGCACGCCCTTGCGACAGCATCGGACGTGTGACCGAGAAGGCTTTGCGGGCCGTCGCTCCGAGGGACCGGGCCAGCCGCAGCCCTAGTTGTTCCCGGCTCTACGGTGTTGCCGGTCGCTGCCCGCCGGTGGGTTTCTCGACCGCAACACACCGGCATCATAATGAACTTCCGCTTCATGCACAACCAAGGAGGAAGGTTGTAGATGCATAGAGTCACGGGCCAGGTGCTATGGCTGGAGCTCTGCTCGCCAAAAGGATTCATGCCATCCGTACTTAGACCAAATCTTATGTTCCTTGCGTCAGCCTGCAAAATCTTTGAACTCTCTCGTCGATCTTTCTCCATTGCGTTCCATCTGCGGGGTGTCTCAACTCCCCGTCCGACTTACGGTCCTCTTTGTGCCATCGCAACAACTTGGCATGCTCTTTGTTCCCGAACAGACGTTTCAACCATGGTATTATAGGAGCATACCACATCACCTTGGCGGGAACCCTCTTCCCGGGTTTCTCGGCCCTCAACATCGTCACCGGGGTCATCGCCTCGATCTTATAACGCAATACGGTGCATACCGGGCATTCATTCAAATTCTCGTATTCACTCGCGGTAGAGGATGCAGTCGTTGATGCATGCATGTATCTTCGTAACCTCTAAACCTAGAGGGCAGACAACCTTCTTTGCTTCGTACGTATCGGCGGGCAACTCGTTATTCTTTGGAAACATATTCTTCAACATTTTCAGCAAGTTTTCAAATGCCGAGTCAGCTACACCTGCCTGTGCCTTCCATTTCAGCAAATCCGAGTGTGCAGCCCAGCTTTTTCGGACCATCATCGCATCCGGGGTACAGCGCCTTCCCGTGATCCTCTAACATGCGATCCAAATTCTCCCTCTCCTTTTCGGTTCGCAGCGTCTCCGTGCATCAGCAATGGTCCGACCAAGATCATCAACGGGATCATCACGTGCCTCTTCTTCACCTTCCCCTTCACCTTCCCCTTCACCTTCAGCATCCTCCATGAAAGTATCACCGAAATGAGGAAGATAGCTTTCATCGATGAAATCATCCCCTTCTTCATCTTCTTCCATTATAACCCCTCTTTCTCCATGCTTGGTCCAACAATTATAGCTTGGCATGAAACCGTGCCGAAGCAGGTGCATGTGAACATCTCTTGAGGAAGAGTAACCCTTCTGATTCTTACAGTTAACACATGGACAGATAACAAAACCCCCCTACTTGTTCGCATTAGCCACTAAGAGGAAATCTTTCAAACCCGTACTGAACTCGCCGGAGAGTCGGTTACCGTACATCCATTCCCGATTCATCTGCATTATTATAATATAAAATATATAATTAACCATCATGCATTTGTTAAACTAACTAGCTACAAACAATATAAATTAAACAATGAACTACACACATGCATATTTTATCAATGACACATCAAAGGTTCAAGTTGCTAACCGCAATCGAGGAGGAAAAAATAAATGAGAAAGCTCAAGTGTGGCTCCAACACTTCATATCATGTTTGTTTCATGCTCTTGGGGCATTTCATCAAACACCTTATGTGCATAAGAGGAACCAAAAGAAAACCTAACACTCACTTGTGAAGTTTGTGAAGAGAATGGCTCCAAATGGCTAAGTGTTGGCTGCTGGATGGGTATATATAGGGAGGGGCTTTAGTCCCGGTTGGCCTGGCCAACCGCGACTAAAGGCCTTCGGGCACCTTTAGTCGCGGTTGGCCTGGCCAACCGCGACTAAAGCCCACCACGTGCACCAGCTGGCCACCGTGCGCCTGGGCCCAGGCCTTTGGTCGCGGTTCGCCACACGAACCGCGACTAAAGACCCCATTAGTCGCGGTTCCTATAGCTTCGCGACTAATGGGGCTTCCCGGAAGCCTGTTTTTCTACCAGTGAGAGATGGCGTCGTGGTTCGCGGTGGTGTCGCGGCCGTTGGGGTAGTAGTCCATGCGCCAGGTGTGGCCGCCGACGTTGAAGACGTTGCAGGAGAGCTTCTGGCCGGCGAGGATGGTCTTGGTGTGCGAGTAGCCATCGATGCGGAGAAGGTGGAACCCGTTCGCCTGCCTGGCCAGGATCCTCGTGGCCGACCGCGACAGACGACCAAGGCCGGCGGTGGACATGGTCGACTGATCGGAAAACTACCTAGCCAGCGGCTGTGGGAGATGATAACATCGGCAGCGGCAACCGACGATACAATCCCGCAACTTTTGTTCCAAGGCTCCAACATAACTGTCCCTATTTTTCAAGACTGCAGGCAACAAATTATCTCCTTTTCAGTCTCATCCACGTAAGGTAACTGCCACGTACCAAATTCGTATATATCCCCTTTTTTTTTTAGAAACACGCAGACGCTCTTATACATGTGCATACAGCCACCTCTATGAACACGCACGCACACCCTATTCCTATGAGCACCTTCGAAAGACTGACCTGATCTTGAAATTGACCATGGGTTGCAACTTGTTGTTTTAAGTTGAATATTTAGACGGCTCATAGAAAAAATTATACTATAATAAAAACGTCGATGCGAATAAAATTTAGCCCATCTTTTTGGACCTCGGGGTCACCCCATCTGATCTGCCTCACTCCCCTCGTTCTCTTGGCTCAAGCAATCGACCCGTGGTGACCCATAGGTGCCACCATTATCTTCATCCCCGCCTCGTTCTGTCAGCCTCCGCCGTCAAATCGCCTGCACTACGGCCTTTTGATCCTCTCCATCGGTCCCTAGGGCACATGATCGTCCTTCTGAAGCTGCTGAAATCTCCCCGGTGTGCGTCCCAAAGAGTTTCCCCAACATGTCCTCATGCCGACTGCCAACTGCCGCCGCAATTGGCCGTACCATCGTTCCCATGCGTCCCCGAACCCAGTGACCATCTCTTGGAGATCTAAGTGAGGTTCTAATCTCTTGTGATTTTTTAACAATATTTTTTTCGTTAATTCCACGAATAATAGTACACTTTGAACTTTTTCAAGAATAATACAGCGTCGGTATAGTAACCCAATTAGTACTTATCGCGCAAGGCTAGCCTGACTAGTCAAGATTCGGTGGGTCAGTGTGTGCGATATAGCAGGCGAGAAACGTATCGGTAAAAGCTAACCCGATTAGTACCTATTGGGAAACTGTTTCTCAACTGCCCCGTACTTCATGCACTAATCGGCCGGAAAAGCTAATAACCCGATTAGTACCTATTAGGGAACCGTTTCTGCCCCTTTTTTATAATATTGCCTAGCCTGCTCAGTTCAGCGGCGGGCCCATGGAATCTCGGCCTCTCGGAAACTGTTGCCCGATTTACCCTTTCGAGAAATTAAACGCCTCCAAGACGGTGTATTATTTGTGAAATTGAACGAATATTATTTCTAGAAATAAAGCAAAAAATATTATTAAAAAAATCGCCTAATCTCTGCACCTCTCCCCGGTCCATCTCTTAGCCTCTATGAGTCCAGCGCCGAGCAGTATCGTTCGCAGCCGTGAAACAACGAGCGAAGTCCGGCAAGTTCATGGGCTAGGTTTAGTGGGATTTTTTTAGATGTCGTGAGGGGATTGCGTAGAGGAGAGTCGTACATGTAGGCGGATGTTTGTGAGAAGGAGGCAATAAATTCAACGGAAATCGAACTAGCAAAATAATAATGGATTGCTAGTAATTAATTCATGGCAAAAAATATTCATACATTTTGTAAAGTCAAACATCTTAAAATTTGACCAAATTTTTACACAATATAAGCAACATATGTGACATCGAATTACAATATTATTGAACTATATGCCAAGATAAGTCTAGCGATATTAATTTAGTGTCCTAAGTATTCAAAGTTAATAAAGTGCAACCTAAAACATGTCTAAATTACATAAACATATATTTATGGACTCGGAGGGAGTAAAAAAAAGATATGCGGAAGAAAAGGTAAAAAAATGCCTGGTGCATTATTAGGCCAGGCCCAAAAGAGGAAGTCCTGGTAGAACTGAAGAGAGGTTGTTGGGCCTTCGGTACCTGGTTTCATTACGGTAGTGTGGTCATTGTTTGTTTTCTTCAGAAAATAGCGTGGTCATTGTTGATTGAAAGAGACAACGTATAAACAAGTTCTTGAAAGTTTCGTGCTAGTACATATTCTTCACTGACATACACCTAGATACACTATATTTAGAGAAATTTGAGACGTATTTTATGGGACAGACGGAGTAGTTATTTAACTACATCTCAAAGGAAAAAGTGCAACATGGTTTATTGGTCTTGTTTGTAAATTGTAATGTTCCATTGGAAGAGATAAAATTGGAAAATAAATCACATTCTCTTAGCTGAAAGATGATTTCTCGGTAAGATATATAAGTTTTTGTTTTCGTTATACGGGCCGGATGCCATATGTTAAGCGGTGTATCCCAATTTAATTTTAATAAACCAATAATTTGACAATTGTGCGAACATTAATTGATATAACATGTTTTTCACCTTATCTAGAAGGCATGCGATGTATAAACAAGACTATCTCATGGACCAGTTATGCATGGTCTTATATTCTCGTGTAAAATAATCAGCGAGAAATGAATTACAACTTTCATGCTAACCACACTACTAAAAAGTTTAAGCATGTTAATTCGCAAAAAAAAGTTTAAACATGTTTAGCTGCAGCTCTTCCGAGGCTATCTGCCGTTTTGTCACTCACCCTGACTTGTGGGCCTGGGTAATGTGGTCGTTGTCATGCTATTCATCCCCAATCCCTTGTCTCTCTCTTTTCTCTCTCGTGCGACTCCTCTCCATCACCGTGTTTCCGCCTACTCTTCCTCGTTTCCCACCATAGCAACTACACCACCACTCGCCATCAATACCGCCGCCGCTCCCCGTTGTCTACACTAGTGTCGAGGACCTCCGTCGGTGCTCGAAAATCGAGTCCAGATGACCTTCTCCTAAGAGCACATACATGCTAGTTTAGATTACTTCCAATACTCCAACCTAACCCTCCTGTGACCCCATGCGGCGAGGATGTTGCACCGCCCGGTTGTCCCACCCTCCTCTCAGCCACCCCACCCTCCTCTCCTCCTTTGCCGCTGTCGAAGGTGTCGCTGGCAAAAGGTTATGTGGCGTGGCAGCGCGGGGTGCCCGCGAGAGCGTCCAGAGCAGCGAGGTGGCACCATCCCGACCTATGCAACTTGCTGTGATGCACGGTGACGACAACTAGAGATGTATTCGCGGGAGCGAGATGGGCGTGTTGGGCCCGTATGGGCCTAGATCTCGACCTTCTACACCTACCGACAAAAATGACGGCCAGCGGCGCTGCCACATCATCTTGGCGCCGTGGCGGCGGCCCCGGACATGGCATCGGCATCTTCCTCCTCCGAAGGTGGAGGCCACATTGGGATCTGGCGTGGGGGATCTTGAGATCCCACACCGATCTTTGGCGGTGTTGATGCAGTCGATGATAAGTTTGGGGTGATGTGGCATCCGTTGAAAACCATGCCTCAACCTTGGTCTTGGTGGACTACAATGATGTCGCTTGGTGATGTTACCTTATCGAAGGCACCACCTTTGCTTTTTATTGTCACTACTCTCGGGAGAGGCAGATCTTGCAGGTTCTGCCGGTGGGTCGCCTGGGGGCGACCATCTTGTCTTCAATAAACGTGGCAATCCTAGGGGCCCTCTCAGGCCAAGACGGAGATCTACTTGATGCATGTCTTTATTGATTTGTCTGAAGTGTCGAGTTCCAGAAGGCTTGGCCAGCGAACTGCACTAGACGAGTAATCCATGAAGATTGCTAGGTCGGATGGGATTCGGTTGTGTGCAACCATGTCTTTTATGACTGTTTGGTTTCAGGGGGAGCAATGCAAAGCTCAGCAGTCTGTTGCAAGCATGGGACTTGGCTTTAGTTCCATGGTGAAGTATGTGGCGGACAATGACATGGAACCTGTGATCTGAGGGCTAGTAATGGTGGTTTGAGTACCAGTGGCGATGGAGACTTGGCTTAGTGATTAGTAACTTGGAGCTGCCGCATCGACAAGTGGGGGCGACAACACATGAGAAGTTCACAATCTAAACTTCAGGGTGCAGGCCCAAGGTCTGGCCTTAATTGGTTGTGTCTGCCAATATCCTTGTTGAAGGCATTGCTTTTGAGAGCAAGAAATTTCTCCAAGGTGAAAACCTATGATCCATGATCAGGGCGACGACGACTGATCATGGCGATAGGTACGCATGTGCGTTATTCCCTTCTTGTAGGTGTCGCTATTGGAGAAGATAAATTTCTGGTGGTGTTAGGTCTACTGCTAGAAGCAGTAGATCATTGTAGCGGGACTTTTCTTTTCATAATTATTTTTCTTTTTTAGTTGTGTGTATACATATTTTTTATTAGGGCACTACGTTGTTGCAGATGCAAAGTGCAATTGGTTTCGTCGCGATATTAATATATTTTCTTTGTCCGAAAAATATGCTAAGCAGACAAACGAATTGTTGGTAGGAAAGGAGAAGTGTACAAGATAAGATTATCAGAACCATATTGCTCTGGCATGCTGCTGTGCCTACTTTGACGGGCAGAAAAGCGGGCGAGCGAGACCTAGCGCCATGCATGTGGCAGAACATGGCGGCACATGTTGTCATTACGCTTATGCGACATGATCATAGATTCATAGATTCGCCCTTGAACTAAACTAAGATCAGATAATAAATTCAGGAACAATAATTCAGCAAAGTGTTCCTCCCAATTCATTATAGCTCGTGGTATTGCGCACTTGGTCTGAGCCAGAGGTCTTTCCGGCCCTCCAACATCGCCGGATATCCATGAGGCTCCAAGGGAAGGGCCGGCGTCTACAAAAGCATCGCTAGTTTATTGGGTTTTGGCGGCTCCAAATTTGCAGGGTGCCACATCTGGTTGGTCTAGCTCTACCTCTAGCCTGCCAGATCAATGTGTTGTTACTCATGAGAACCTAGCGAAAGCCTTGCGTTGATAGGTTGGTTGTGGACACAAACAATGGGTGACGCCGTACTGTTTCCTCATGAGAACCTTGGAGACACTGCATGATTTGGTGTTGACCTTTCGTCCTCCCGGGAGGTTGAAGAAACTGCATATTCATGTACCATTTTTTGATTTGTTGATAGCCGAAAAGTTGGCTACCTTAAGTGGTGTGGCGACTTTGCTCGTGGGTAGCAGCCTTGGATCCACAGGCACTGTGACTTGTGTGGCAATAAATGTTGATGGTGGCAATTGAAACTGGGTTATAATATGTCCTTGATTGATGACGAACATCATATGTTTTTTTGTTTGACAGAACGAACATCATATGTTCATTTGTTTTACTACGGGAAAAAGTCAAGGTGTCGATGGCCAAATTCTGTGACGATGGAAATTTATCGGGACCGTTGGCACATGTCCCGAACATGACAGGCCATGACGATGGTCGTCGGCACAGAAAAGCTTGTGCCGATAGGCACCGTGGACACAGAAAAAGGCCATCGACACAGGCATGGGCTAGCCGCCGGCACAGGTCCTCCACCGTGACGGCGGCAAACGACGTTAGGAGAAGTCTCTGTGCCGATGGCAAAGCTGACGGCACAAGATCTTTTTCCCTCCACGCAGACACCCCCCCCCCCCCCCCCGTGGATCGATATCGCCTTTTTAGTTTTAGAAAAAATAAAAGAAAATGATAAAAATTTCAATTTTTTTTGAAATGTCCATGTGTTCTATCATCTAGTTGCAAGAGAATTCAACAATAATGAATTCCAACATTTTTGCAAAATTGTGTCATGTATCGGTAAAAATAAATTCACCAGGGTTTACCCGATTAGCCAATTTTTAGATTCTCAAAATTTCAAATGAAAATATGAAAGCATGAGGATTTAAGTTTTTGATAGAAATTCGGGATTTATATATTTCTCTTTTTGTTAAAAAATTAACATTAATAATTGAAATTCTGCATAAAGATTATTATTATTTAATCATTGATGTTAATTTAGATAATTGTTTAATGTTAGAAATTATGAAGAATTGTGATATCACGGTGTAAGGGTTATTAGGATTGGTGTGGTAGTATTATCAACAAGTTGTTAATTCTATCTTAGAAGCTCAACCCGAAGGAATGAAGAAGTTAAGCGTGTTAGGGTTAGAGTAGTGTGAGGATGGGTGACCAATTGAGAAGTTGGAACATTAGTGTAATTTAACTTAACATTAAGTATAATTAGAGTTAAAAAATATCCATTTGAGAGGTGAAGAAAATTTGAATTTTCTTTTGAAAAAATTCAAGCCAGATTTCCAAACAGCAATTAGTTCTATGCCGTCGGCATAAGTTGTTGTGCCGACGGCCAACCTGTGCCAACGGAAAATGGGTCTGTGCCGAGTTTTATTGTGCCGACGGTGGCCATCGATACAACCTATACCGATGGCTAAATTGTCCTGTGCCGACGGTTGACACCTTAACTGGTTCCCATAGTGTTTGTCCTTGAAGACTTCTTGCCATGCAGTGGTGAAGGCGTATTTGTACTGCCAGCGTGAATCGGCAGCTACAATGCCCAAGACATGTAGGAACGGTGTTTGGTGATATCCACCCGCTCTATTCTCATTTCATGTAACGTCTTGTTTTTTCTCATATATCTTTTCTTTTTTGCGAATCAATGAGAGCTTTATTAATTAATTGACGGGATTACAATCACTCAATAGAGTGCTAATCAGAAAATCTGTGTTATAGTTGATCCACATGCATCTTCTCCTATCAGAACTAGCTTGCTTAGCATATAAATGAGCTACTTGATTAGCATCCCTTCCAATATACGACACACTTAAACTAGGTAAAACTCTCATAATCTCCCTGATCTCATGACATATAGCTTTTAAGTTCTGATCTAATTTGAAGTCCATCATTTATCAAGTTAACTACCTCTCCTATATCACGGTAGCACGATTTCTTCTTCAAAAGGATAAGATGGTACTACAATCTGAAAGGCAATGATTTGGACATACATGTGTGATGTATTTCTATGATAAAAGGCACGGACTCTTATATTACCAAACGGAGGTAACAACTCAGTCTAGGTTTATAGTTACTAGTGAAATTATATGACTGCCAATATATATACTCCCTCGTCCTTACAAAATAGGTTTGCTTAGCATTGAATTGTAAATTTTCACAGTTTACACATGGACTCACATGATTTTCCGCACGAGGTGAATTGTGTGAGTGGGTAAAATCTGAATCATTAGAGGAGTCAAGGCAAATTGAAAACCAATCAACTGCTTGTTAGTCTTTGGAAGATAAATGGCAATTTCCAGCATATATTTGCAACTTTGTCAAACAATACTCTCCACCTTTACAAAGAATTCCCCCGCAAAAAAAAAAAAACCTTTACAAAGAATTGTCTCCTTGTATTTGGCAGATATATGGAAATTTCCATTGCTAGCTACCAATGGTATCGAGGGAGTTGGTATCTGTTTAACTACTTCATCCGATTCATATTAATTTTCAGTAATATAGATGTATCTAGATCTAAAATGTGTCTATATGCATCCATATTAGCGACAACTAATATGGATTGGAGGGAGAAATATACCTGTCACATGGTATGGATTTTCATCACTGCCACTAAATAGGAAATGTTTGCCTAGGATCAATGGAAACAAGGTGAATAACCTCCAATATAACACTAGACAGAACAGGATTTATGGTGTACGGGTTGAAGCCTTGGTTTAATGTAAACAGAAACAAATCCTCAAGCTTAAACCCAATTATCATCTTAGGATCGGTTGTTGCACATCATCACGAAAACTCAAAAACAGTGGCATGCATGTCAACTACACTAACCACGAAAAAAATACTAAGAATTTACAATAAGGAAACGTTAACTATGCTAGAAGCTTTGACATGTTTACTATAGCAACTACACTAACCACGAAAAAAATACTAAGAATTTACAATAAGGAAACGTTAACTATGCTAGAAACGTTAACTATGTAACAGTGCTTTTTGCCTGGAGTTTGCTGGATCGGTGGTATTCGGTCGTGCGCACCCATGCTTTTATTCCGACCGATTGGTTCTGGAGGGAGCGGCCCGAAGCTCTTTTTCTGTGTTGACATCAAGTGACTATGGATCCATGATGAAAGTCGGAAGAAGAGAAGTTCATGAAGGCTGGAGGGGAGGACTAGCTAAGGGAGGTTCAAGTCTCCGCGCTGTTGAGGAACTTGCATGGTGTTCCGGGCTTCACAACAGCGGTATGAAAGTGGGGGTGACAACACAGGTGAAGTTCAGAGTCCTACCTTTCAGGGTGAAAACCCAAGGTCTGACCTTAACTGGTTGTGCCTGGCAATGACCTTGTTGGAGGCATTGTTTTGAGAGCGGGGACTATCTTCGGGGTGAAAACCTAAGATCGTTGATCGGGCGACGACGGTGTTAGAGCACCTGTTTCCTTTTTGGAGGCGTCGTTTTTGAAGAGTCTCGTATTTCAGGTGTTGTTTTGGCGGTGGATGTATTGCTTGTTGTTAGGCCCGAGATATCGTAGCGGGACTTTTGTTTCTTAGTTTTCTTTTCCTTTTTTTGGCTGTGTGCATCCGTAGTGCCATTAGGGTGGTGCGTTGTTGCAGAGGCTGGGTGTAATTGGTATCTTTTTGATATTAATATATTCCCTTTATCGAAAAAAAAAACTATAGTAACAGCGGAAATTTTATCATGCTAATAGTGACCATTTCAACATATATACTAAAAGTGGCAAGTTCATCATATTAATGGTGGAAATACTATCATATTAACTATCAAGAGTTGTATGGCCTGATGGCCGGTAGCAAAAGAGTTTATAGCTTGGAGTCCGCAGGAGGTCAGCTTGTCGTCTACCGGTTTTGTTAATGGCTCTTCCAGAGGGAATCCTCTCAGGGGAATGGCGGATAAAGACATAACCATCGGCCATAGATCGGGACGCGAAGGGATTGTGGATCCCTCCCACTAGTAGAAAACCTCTCATCCATCTAAGCCATTGGTACCGGTTCCCTTACGAACCGGTACCAATGGGGCCATTTGTACCGGTTTGAGGGCTCAGGTGGGCGAGGAGCTTTGGTACCGGTTTGGGAGGGGCTTTCGTACCGGTTCGTGTTAGGAACCGGTACGAAAGGTCTTCGGCCAAAATTCGGACGCGTGGTGGGGTCCGGGCTGGACCTCCGGTACCGGTTCGTAACACGAACCGGTACCAAAGGGTACCCAGACCATATCAAATCGCCAGATCGCCCGAGCCCCCTGTTGTGGCTCTCATTTTTCTCTTCTTCCTCACACTCTAAATTTTTCTCCACCTCTCACACTCCAATAATCTTTATTTTTCTCCACCATTTTAACAAGATTAACGACCTCCATCTATCCAAGGGTTAGCAATATCATCCTTTCTTCCGGCGTTCCTAATTTAGCTCATTTCTTTGGTAGTTTAACTCGTACTATTTTTCTAGTGCTAGCAAGGTGTTTGATGAAATGCCTAAGTTAGGGATTTTACTTTTTTATAATCAATTTGAGCTGAAATTATGGTATATTTTGTAGGTTTTAATTAGTATCATCCCCGTCCTCACCGCCGTCGATCGCTAGCGTCGTCCCCTAGCCGGCACCGTACAACCTCGGTGAGCCTCTTCTTTTTATAAAAAAAAACTTAGTTTTATGTGATGAACTTGAATATTAATTAAGTTGGTCACTCATATATCCATGATGTTGTGTACTTAATGATTTTTGATATACATATAAAATGCGGATGAGTCGACAATGGATGTACGGTGACCGGTGCCATCCCGAGTTCATTACTCGGCATGCATTATTTTCTCAACGTGGCTGAGGCAAACAGGCGATCGAATGGTTTCATGTATTGTCCATGTAGTTCCTGTAAGAATATGAAGGATTACTCTACCTCGAAGACCCTTCACGTCCACCTGCTGGAGAATGGTTTCATGCCCAGCTATAATTGTTGGACCAAGCACGGAGAAAGAGGGGTTATATTGGAAGACAACGAAGAAGAAGAGGATAGTGACAACTATCCCTTATTCAACGAAGACGGTGGTAGTAGAATGGGGGAAGACGAAGCTGAAGAAGAGCTCATTTTCGATGAGCCGATTTTTGATGACCCGGATGACGATTTGGGTCGGGCCATTCTTGATGCGAAGATGAACTGCGGAAATGAAAAGGAGAGGTTGAAGTTGGAGAAAATGTTAGAGGATCACAACAAACTGTTGTACCCAAATTGCGAAAATGGTCGGAAAAAGCTGGGTACCACGCCGGAATTGCTGCGATGGAAGGCGAGAGAATGGTACTTCCGACAAGGGATTTGAAAAGTTGCTGAAAATAATAAAGAAGATGCTTCCAGGGGAGAACGTGTTGCCCTCTAGCACGTACGAAGCAAAGAAGGTTGTCTGCCCTCTAGGATTAGAGGTGCAGAAGATACATGCATGCATCAATGATCGCATCCTCTACCGCGGGAGTACGAGAATTTGAATGCATGCCCGGTATGTAGTGCATTGAGGTATAAGATCGGGCGAGATGACCCCGGCGATGTTGAGGGTGAGTCCACCCCCGGGAAGAGGGTTCCTGCGAAGGTGATGTGGTATGCTCCTATAATACCACGGTTGAAACGTTTGTTCCGGAACAAAGAGCATGCCAAGTTGTTGCGATGGCACAAAGAGGACCGTAAGAAAGATGTGATGTCTGAGACACCCCGCCGACGGGTCGCAGTGGAGAAAAATCGACAGAGAGTTCAAGTCATTTTCAGATGACGCAAGGAACTTAAGATTTGGTCTAAGTACGGATGGCTTTAATCCTTTCGGGGAGCAGAGCTCCGATCATAGCACCTGGCCGGTGACTCTATGTATCTATAACCTTCCTCCTTGGTTGTGCATGAAGCGGAAGTTCATTATGATGCCGGTGCTCATCCAGGGCCCGAAGCAACCCGGCAACGACATTGATGTGTACCTGAGGCCATTGGTTGAAGAACTTTTAGAGTTGTGGCGTGACGAAGGTGTACCTGTGTGGGATGAGCACGAACAAAAGGAATTTAACCTTTGAGCGTTGTTATTTGTAACCATCAATGATTGGCCTGCTCTTGGTAACATTTCAGGGCAGTCAAACAAGGGATACAATGCATGCACACACTGTTTAGGTGAGACTGATAGTATTTATTTGGGAAACAAGAATGTGTAACTGGGGCATCGTCGATTTCTTCCAAAACAACATCACGTAAGAAAGAGAGGAAAGCATTTCGGAGGTGAGGCAGATAACCGAACGAAGCCTACCCGCCCTAATGGGGAAGTTATATATGATATGGTCAAGGATTTAGAAGTGATCTTTGGAAAGGGTCCCGGCGGACAATCTGTTCCGCATGATGTTGACGGACACGTACCCATGTTGAAGAAGAAGTCGATATTTTGGGAGCTACCCTCATTGGAAATTCTTAGAGGTTCACTCGCAATCGACGTGATGCACGTGACGAAAAATCTTTGCGTGAACCTGCTAAACTTCTTGGGCGTGTATGGGAAGACAAAAGATACACCGGATGCACGGCAGGACCAGCAAAGTATCCACGAAGGAAACAACCTCGAATCCAGAGAAGTATCAAGGTCCTGCCAGCCTATGCTCTTACCAAAGAGGAGAAGGAGATCTTTTTTGAAGTCCCGAGTAGCATCAAGGTCCCGTCCGGCTTCTCGTCGAATATAAAGGGAATAATAAACATGTCGGAGAAAAAGTTTCAAAACCTAAAGTCTCATGACTGCCACGTGATTATGACACAATTACTTCCGGTTGCATTGAGGGGGCTTCGCCGGAAAATGTTCGAGTACCCATTGTGAAGCTATGTGCGTTCCTCAATGCAATTTCTCGAAGGTGATCAATCCACTTACTCTACAAAATTTACGGAAGGATGTGGTCCAATGTCTAGTCAGCTTCGAGTTGGTGTTCCCACCATCCTTCTTCAATATTATGACACATCTCCTAGTTCACCCGGTCGAAGAGATTGGCGTTCTCGGTCCCGTATTTCTACACAACATGTTCCCCTTTGAGAGATTCATGGGAGTCTTAAAGAAGTACGTTCATAACCGTGCTAGGCCGGAAGGAAGCATCTCCAAGGGCTATGGAACGGAGGAGGTCATTGAGTTTTGTGTTGACTTTATTCCCGACCTTAAGCCGATCGGTGTTCCCGAATCGCGCTATGAGGGGAGACTGCGTGGAAAAGGCACGCTAGGAAAGAAATC
>NC_061511.1:60958394-60968938 GCF_022539505.1 Lolium rigidum
TTGATTATTAGAAAGTATCATGAATTGATCCTATAGTAATTTTGTAGTGCCAATACTACAAAAACAAAACTTTAGATCAAATCTGATGGAAATTGCTTTGGTACAATCAAAGAGAAATCATCTTCCTATATGATCGATTCAACTAGGCATGACATTTCAATCATATGCTTTTCATGTTCCTATATTTTTTCTATCGGGCAGGTACGTATTAATAGTACTTCCGACCAGCGGGACACTATTAGGCATGTGTGT
Organism: Lolium rigidum; assembly: GCF_022539505.1. Lineage (NCBI taxonomy): Eukaryota > Viridiplantae > Streptophyta > Magnoliopsida > Poales > Poaceae > Lolium > Lolium rigidum. Next base: position 60,958,647 of record NC_061511.1, read on the forward strand.
ACTTCGTGCGTGAGTCCGCATCAATCTAATGCAAACAAAGAATGTACATCCGTTTTAAAATAAGTGTTGTGCATGTATCTAGATATAGTTGCATCTTGCGGAAAACCAAAACTGATCCCGGTGCATAAGCACCCGGTATGTATAAAACATATTTAAAAAACTAAAAAAATTAGGGAAAAAATCGCATGTAGAGGGACATGTTCTATGTGTGTACGTAAAGTTTCACATAAAACCGATAATTTTTTTACCCTGTGTAAAAAAGATAAATAATGTCTTGACAAATAGACTATTTTAGCACTAAAAATTTGTCTTCTTACACAGGGCACAAAACATATCAGTTTTTACTGAAACAACTTTGTGAGCATGTAACATGTCAAGATATACACGAGATATTTTTATTTGTAAATTTTTAATATTTGTAAATATGTTTAAAATATATTTCAAATAAAGGGTGCATATGCACCCAGGTGCAGAAACATCATGTCATGTATCTTGATGCATTTTAATTGGCCATATACTCATATATATGTAGACAAAACTATGACGATTATTTTGGAACGGATGGAATATCATATTGCAAATTTAGTTTCGCTACTTGCATGATGCTTGGATGTTTTTTTAATTATTATTAGTGCCCATATAGTTGGACATATATACGCTGTACATGACAGTTTAACTATCGAAATGGTTTGTTGCAACTTCGATGACTGTTACTACAAGTTGTATGAAAATATCGATATCATGAATTCAAGATGATATGATTACAGATGTGGATATTTGCACCAGTATACAGGTTTTGGTTTGTATTGGTTCTATTGTAACAAAAAACCACAAGTTTTGAGGTTTTTAACTCATGGCCCATTGTCAAAGGCAAAGTTGTCATAGAAATGCAGAAGCCATGTGATTAGTCATTTTCAACGAAATTTTGTACACTGTCCGCACAAGTAAGTGACTTACACTAGGATACAACTTCGGCGTCCAATTGCAATTCTTCTTCGGCCCGGGTCTCGCGATTCCCCTCTCCGGAGCTCATCATCTAAGTCGGAGCGACCTTCCCCTACGTGAGGAGCCACCTGTTTGGCATAGGACGGCTTGAGCTTCATGGTGCACTTCGGCGAGGCGATCTTTATTTGTCCCTTCCTCGGGAAGTCGGAGTGATGCAGGGTGATGATGTTGACGCTGGTGGGAAACCTCGATGAACATCTTTGTGTTGGTGGTGTTTGTTAAACTTTTGTGGGTAGCCAGGGTGATTATTCTAAAAAAGTTTGAGCAGTTTTTTCAAGGCATTGTTCCTTTAGAGGTTTGGAAAAGTTCTGCCAAATTTGGTGCAAATTAAATTCAAAATTTTAAATATTTGAAACAAAATCAGCAAACAAGACGATTTTCCTTCACTGTTCTAGGAAATCCTAAGAACTTTTTCAAGACATTATTAGTTTTGATGCATTTCGCAAGTTTGGCAATCTTTAGTCCATAATATTACCTTCGTTCTAAAATATAAGCCCTTTTTTGAAAGCTAGTTTAGGTTTCTGAAAATAATCATATATTAGATGGAAGTATTATCAATTTAAAATGCATGGAAAAGTTCTATTGCAATAATTTACCTTTGCTTATCCTTTCAAATTTGTTTTTTACCTTTGCTTACTATTTTTTGGACAGTTGAAACTAATATCTAGATAAATAGTGTTTTGGAAGATTTCTTAGTGCAAGTCTAATTTTTGTTCACAATTTAACATTTCAGAAGGATTAAAAAATCATGATTACAAAATATGTCGTCGAGTGAAAGGTAAAATTCGATATCAACTATACAACCCATTTAGGAGAGAATGAAAATATATGTATTAGAGGCATAACCTCTTTCACCAGCTCCGCTTGGATCAAGTGGAGCTAGAGACAATAAATATTAGTTCAGTTTATTGTTGAGTCACTTAACTCTTGGGAACATATCATAGTTTTCGCTTAAAATTTCCAATGGAGCAATTTTCGGGCATTTTCCACTTAATAGTGTTTGTTTCAACAGCCCTAAAAAATGGTGTTGGCGCAATTTCATGAGATTTTCATATATTAATAATTATCAAAGTTAGAAAATCTGGTCTACATGAATCTTTATACTACAAAATTAGGAATTTGAAATATCATGGTAAGTAGTACCCCTCCATTCTATAATTCAAGTCGTTGTCCTAGTATAAATTTTAATTAAAATCATGACAAGAATTATGGAACAAAGGGAGTAGTAACTTATAACGTTGAAATAAAGAAAGAAACTTAACGACTCAAAATTAATACTCTGCCCAATGATCTAGCTAGCATTTGACTTATTTAATTTCTCACCCTATGTATTTGACTTCGAAGAGTCAACAGGGCGAAGCCTGGCCGGCTCCACTGCTTTATCGTCGACGAACGAAACCGACACTAGTTGACCTTCCTCCCATTTTTATGAAAGGGATCCATTATGTTCTTAATAATTTGAATGTGTGGGACACACATTTCAGTTACACCGCCGAATCAATCTGACAACGACGAGACTCACCTACGTCGCGTGTACAATATATGCATGCATCCGGCCAATAGAAGATGTCAATGCTCAAATAATTAAGCAACTTGCTTACAAAATGAGTACTAATATAAATACATAAGCAACTTGCTACCAAAATGATTACTAATACTTAAGCAACTATACTTAACCGGCCTTTCACGTGGCTGTTTGTTTTTTACCTTAAGCCATCATCTTTCTAGAAAATAAAAAATGGTTAGATTGCTTCAATTGGCCTCTAGACACTTCCCAAGCATCTTTGCACACATATATAAAGTTTTCTTCGGAACTCTGCACTATGAACAATATACAAGTAAACAGTCACGGTCTTCTGTGATCAACACTTTAAGTGACCATTTCCCTCTGTCGGCGTGCATCATCATTAGGTAACACTGTCAGAACTCGGAAGTGGTAAGATGACGATTAGTTGATTGATACCGGACACTGAAAAACCGTTAGTAGCCGGTCGTCACGGGGGCTGGTTTTCAAACCTTGTGCTGCGCGCGCGCCTAAAATTTTAATATAATACTCACCGTTTGAATCAAGTGTACTAGCTTAAACGCACATCATTCATGCATCTACAGATCCGGCAGGCAACGCGCCTGCTGTTTGACTGTCAGGACATAAGGACTACATCAATGCAGCAACGTCCAACATTTTTCTCTGTAGCAATCAGGTCATAAAGCCCAGCTCTTACCCCACATTTGACCAGTTTGGTTGCTCACGAACCGTTTCCCATTTTCCGTAAGCTAAAATACGCTCGTCTTGTTGCTCGCGGTCCGCCGTGTTCTGGACTGGCATGAACCTTAAAGCAGCGTCGACATGGTTGCAAGGAACACCCGAATCGAGCGTTTCCACTCGGCAGGCGTCAAAAGAGCAACAACGTGCGCGGGAAACAAGCTTGGTGATGGTGGGAGCCAAACAAAATTGGCTCCGCAGTTTGGCGTGAAATGTAGCCTCACCACCGTGTTTGTTGGTCAACACCTGTGGAGAATTATTCCATCCACACTTTTTCTCTTGGGCAACAGAGGTGACGATTTTGATCCGCAATACCGGCTGCTCCAACATTTCAGATCTCCAACACCGCCTCTGTCACCCTCTCATCATATCTCCGACACCGGTGATGGTGGGTCTCGCAGATCTATGGCACTGGCTTGCCCTCTTCATCTCCATCACCCTCTTTTCCCCATCGTCTCCGGCTCCGTCCGGTCCTTGCCCCCCTCTCGCCCTCCACCGTTATATCATTAGCTCATTATTTTCAGCTTATGGATGATTTCATAGTTACTTATGAAACATCAATTTAATTAGGACAAACATATGAAGCTTTTCATTCAGGCACATCGCCACGTAGCTGTGATTCGGGCCTAGATGCTTTTGATCCACAAGAGAGCGATTGGTCGAAATTATTAGCCCGCCACCACATATACTCCCATGTTGAATACGGCAGATGAATTACATCTACAACCACAATGAAGAGAATCTACCAACATGCTTACAATGAAACGAGGACCTTTTAACCACCTTATGAAGACATGGAGAGTTAGGGGTTGCTTAAAGATAGCATTTACACCTGTGTCGAAGAGCCCAAGTGGCAATGTTCCTTCATGCTCTTGGACATAACCACAGATTTCGAGAGATTGACAACACATGGAGGAGATCGACTGAGAAAATATCCCAGTATTTAAGTTGTGTATTCTATTAGAGAGCTTATATGTGAGATGATCAAGCCACCATCTGCTTGTACTCCCACGAAGAAAAGAGAAAGATACTGATGATTTTGATATTTCAAGGTGAGCAACTCTTCTTACTAGTTCATGACACGATGTATTTTAGCGAGGCCTAAAAAATTGGTCATGTTAATTAAAAGATTGTGTTAGGTTAGGTTAGATAATCATTCATAGAGGGGAGAAAGCACTACACCAGACAAAATGTGCTTACGTATAATGATTTTGATATGAAGCTTGCATGTGTCTTAGTTTGATGGGAAGGATTAGCCCATGGTGCAAGAATTTTTGGCAACAAATTTTCTAGCCTCAAAATACATAAAGGTAAGTTTTACCTAGCTGGTGATGGATATGCTTGCCACCTTGGTATTCTTGCACCCTTAAGGTTAGCAAGATACCATCTGAATGGGTTTTCTTCAAGGTACTACCCCAAGAATGCCAAGAAACTTATCAATATCAGACACTCAAGCCTTAGAGTCACGATCAAGAGGGCATTCACTGCTCCGAAGAATAGATTTAAGATCCCACTCAGAAGGTATTACATCCTTTCCCCGCTAAAGTTAAGCTAGTTCTTCCCTATTGCATTCTGCACAACTAGATCTTAGAGTGGGGTATCGATGATTTCTTCCCAGATGAGAATGAAGAGACACTTGATGACATTTATGGTTGCCATAGCGTCCCTCTCAATGACAATCATGCTTGGAAGAACAAGAGGAAGCAGTGGGCTAGTGAGTTGTGGAATAGGAGATGAAGAAGAGGAAGAAGAAGTGAAGGACTAACGTAAAAGATCATGATGCCGTCCTCTTCTATGAACTACCCCTAATTATGGACTTCTACTTGTTAGTACCTAGGTAATATCATGGTGAACTCATATTTTATATTAGCTATGTTACAACACGAAGAATTGCTATTTTCTAGTAAATCTACTCTTGCATGTTAGTTAAATATGATGTCTGCTGGTTTTCTAAGCTACCAGTTTAGAGTTGTGGGTGGTAAGGTTATCACTTGTGAGCAGTGGTTACCACAACACTAGAATCGTATGTAACCAAATAAGCTAAGTTTGCATCCTCCCAGCCATAATACGATTTTGTTGGCAGCCAAACAAAGTTTACAAAATGAGTGCAAAATTAAATGTTAGCAACCGAATTAGATGCAAAACATGGCTTTGGACTTGGCTGGATAAATCGTGGCTCCATGGAGCTAATTTCCAAATATTCTCAGAAAGGTTGCGAGCAACCAAGTAAGCTCCTTTTCCTATGTGACATGCGCACTATGAAGCAAAAAAGCATAGTGATGGTTAGGGCATCTTCAAGAGGCTCCCTACACCCGAAAACAAAAGTGTTCGTTTTTGTCCGTTCGTGGCGCCCCATGGATAGGTTAGAGCCTTGTGTCCTCCCTCGGTCCGTATCGGGCAGGGGTGCAAAGAGCGTGCCAAAACATTTTCCATATTCCACTCACTGCCATGGATGACACAACAAGGTTAATGCTGGTGCATAGCCTCCCCAACCACGACGTCTCATTTCCATGCAGGCTGCTCAGTTAACGTGGGCTATAAGAAGGACTACGTCGCGGGATGGACGGGCAAACCCTATCTAGCAGCCATGCCTTGCCGCAAAATGATGAACTCGGCCAAGCTCACCCACCTAGCGAGCGAGTGCTACCTGCTGGTGGTGGACAAGGCGAAAACAATGGTGGAGGTCGTTGTCTACGTAGAACCTAAGGAGGCCGAGGTGGCGGTGTGGGCGGAGCTCACGGCCGAGGCGGTGGTGGGGGAAACTCAATGCCTATGCAAAAGCTCAATGACTTCAATGACGATGTTGGTGAGCCATGCACAAGCATCTTTGGTCGCCTCCTTCGAGACCGCCCACCATGGCGTCTATCCACTGACTCCTTGTTGCCGAACGACAAGCCCTGGCAGGCATCCTCGCTCAGAGGGAGGCCTAGGTGGGCACTCATGATGCAACATATGTCTCCTAGCGGGAGGAAGCCTGCTAGGCGTGCGAAGCTAACGTGGCGGTCAGGCAGAGCCGAAAAGTGGAGTGATACGTCTCAAACGTATCTATAATTTCTTATGTTCCATGCTACTTTTATGATAATACTCACATGTTTTATACATATTATATGTCATTATTATGCATTTTCCGGCACTAACCTATTGACGAGATGCCGAAGTGCCAGTTGCTGTTTTCCGCTGTTTTGGTTTCAGAAATCCTACAAAGGAAATATTCTCGGAATTGGACGAAATCAACGCCCAGGGTCTTATTTTTCCACGAAGCTTCCAGAAGTCCGAAAGGGAAACGAAGTGGGGTGACGAGGCACCGACACAACAGGGCGGCGCGGCCCAGGCCTTGGCCGCGCGGCCCTGGCGTGTGGGGCCCTCGTGCTGCCCCTAAACCTACCCTTCCGCCTACTTAAAGCCTTCGTCGCGAAACCCCCAGTACCGAGAGCCAGGATACGGAAAACCTTACTGAGACGCCGCCGCCGCCAATCCCATCTCGGGGGATTCAGGAGATCGCCTCCGGCACCCTGCCGGAGAGGGGAATCATCTCCCGGAGGTCTCTGATACGTCTCCGACGTATCGATAATTTCTTATGTTCCATGCCATATTATTGATGATATCTACATGTTTTATGCACACTTTATGTCATATTCGTGCATTTTCTGGAACTAACCTATTAACAAGATGCCAAAGAGCCGATTGCTTGTTTTCTCGCTGTTTTTGGTTTCGAAATCCTAGTAACGAAATATTCTCGGAATTGGACGAAATCAACGCCCAGGGTCCTATTTTGCCACGAAGCTTCCAGAAGACCGAAGAGGAGTCGAAGTGGGGCCACGAGGCGCCGCCACACTAGGGCGGCGCGGCCTGGCCCTTGGCCGCGCCGACCTGTGGTGTGGGGCCCTCGTGTGGCCCTTCCGCCTACTTAAAGCCTCCGTCGCGAAACCCCCAGTACCGAGAGCCACGATACGGAAAACCTTCCAGAGACGCCGCCGCCGCCAATCCCATCTCGGGGGATTCTGGAGATCTCCTCCGGCACCCTGCCGGAGAGGGGATTCATCTCCCGGAGGACTCTTCACCGCAATGGTCGCCTCCGGAGTGATGAGTGAGTAGTTCACCCCTGGACTATGGGTCCATAGCAGTAGCTAGATGGTTGTCTTCTCCTCATTGTGCTTCATTGTTGGATCTTGTGAGCTGCCTAACATGATCAAGATCATCTATCCGTAATGCTATATGTTGTGTTTGTCGGGATCCGATGGATAGAGAATACTATGTTATGTTAATTATCAAGTTATTACCTATGTGTTGTTTATGATCTTGCATGCTCTCCATTATTAGTAGAGGCTCCGGCCAAGTTTTTGCTCTTAACTCCAAGAGGGAGTATTTATGCTCGATAGTGGGTTCATGCCTCCATTGATATCTGGGACAGTGACAGAAAGTTCTAAGGTTGTGGATGTGTTGTTGCCACTAGGGATAAAACATTGATGATATGTCTAAGGATGTAGTTGTTGATTACATTACGCACCATACTTAATGCAATTGTCTGTTGTTTTGCAACTTAATACTGGAAGGGGTTCGGATGATAACCTGAAGGTGGACTTTTTAGGCATAGATGCATGCTGGATGGCGGTCTATGTACTTTGTCGTAATGCCCAATTAAATCTCACTATATTTGTCATGACATGTATGTGCATTGTTATGCCCTCTCTATTTGTCAATTGCCCGACTGTAATTTGTTCACCCAACATGCTTTTGTCTTATGGGAGAGACACCTCTAGTGAACTGTGGACCCCGGTCCATTCTTTTATACTGAAATACAAATCTGCTGCAATACTTGTTCTTTATCGTTTTCTGCAAACAATCATCTTCCACACAATACGGTTAATCCTTTGTTACGAGCAAGCCGGTGAGATTGACAACCTCACTGTTTCGTTGGGGCAAAGTACTTTGGTTGTGTTGTGCAGGTTCCACGTTGGCGCCGGAATCTCTGGTGTTGCGCCGCACTACGTCCCGCCGCCATCAACCTTCAACGTGCTTCTTGACTCCTACTGGTTCGATTAAACCTTGGTTTCTAACTGAGGGAAACTTGCCGCTGTGCGCATCACACCTTCCTCTTGGGGTTCCCAACGGACGTGTCAACTACATGCATCAAGCAAATTTCTGGCGCCGTTGCCGGGGACCCAAAGAAAAGTTACTCCACAAAGATTTCTAACTCCCACGTCAACTGCACGCCAGCAGCAAATTTCTGGCGCCGTTGCCGGGGAGATCAAGACACGCTGCAAGGGGAGTCTCCACTTCCCAATCTCTTTACTTTGTTTTTTTCTTGCTTTATTTTATTTACTACTTTGTTTGCTGCATTATATCAAAACATAAAAAAATTAGTTGCTAGCTCTACTTTATTTACTATCTTGTTTGCTATATCAAAAACACAAAAAAAATTAGTTACTTGCATTTACTTTATCTAGTTTGTTTTATTTACTACTGCTAAAATGGCCACCCCTGAAAATACTAAGTTGTGTGACTTCACAACCACAAATAATAATGATTTCCTATGCACACCTATTGCTCCACCTGCTACTACAGCAGAATTCTTTGAAATTAAACCTGCTTTACGGAATCTTGTTATGCGAGAGCAATTTTCTGGTGTTAGTTCTGATGATGCTGCTGCCCATCTCAATAATTTTGTTGAACTATGTGAAATGCAAAAGTATAAAGATGTATATGGTGATATTATTAAATTGAAATTGTTTCCTTTCTCATTAAGAGGAAGAGCTAAAGATTGGTTGCTATCTCTGCCTAAGAATAGTATTGATTCCTAGACTAAATGCAAGGATGCTTTTATTGGTAGATATTATCCCCCTGCTAAAATTATATCTTTGAGGAGTAGCATAATGAATTTTAAACAATTGGATAATGAACATGTTGCTCAAGCTTGGGAAAGAATGAAATCTTTGGTTAAAAATTGCCCAACCCATGGACTGACTACTTGGATGATCATCCAAACCTTCTATGCAGGACTAAATTTTTCTTCGCGGAATTTATTGGGTTCAGCTGCTGGAGGTACCTTTATGTCCATTACTCTTGGTGAAGCAACAAAGCTCCTTGATAATATGATGGTTAATTACTCCGAATGGCACACGGAAAGAGCTCCACAAGGTAAGAAGGTAAATTCTGTTGAAGAATCCTCTTCCTTGAATGATAAGATTGATGCTATTATGTCTATGCTTGTGAATGATAGGACTAATGTTGATCCTAATAATGTTCCGTTAGCTTCATTGGTTGCCCAAGAAGAACATGTTGATGTAAACTTCATTAAAAATAATAATTTCAACAACAATGCTTATCGGAACAATTCTAGTAATAACTATAGGCCATATCCTTATAATAATGGTAACGGTTATGCTAATTGTTATGGGAATTCTTACAACAATAATAGGAATACACCCCCTGGACTTGAAGCTATGCTTAAAGAATTTATTAGTACACAAACTGCCTTTAACAAATCTGTTGAGGAAAAGTTCAATAAAATTGATATTCATGCTTCTAAGGTTGATAGTCTTGCCTCTGATGTTGATCTTTTGAAAATAAAATTGTTACTACAGCAAATGCCATCCAAGTTAGAATTAATGAGAATATAAGATTAATGGCTGAACTGCGTGCTAGGTGGGATAGAGAAGAAAATGAAAAACTAGCTAAAGAGAAAAATGTAGCTAAAGTTTGAACTATTACCACCACTAGCAATGCTAATGATTCACATGTTGCTGCACCTCCTACTATTAATGGTAAAATAATTGGTGTTGGCAATGTTTCTACTCCTAGTGCAAAGCGCGCAAAATTACCCGAAACTGCTAAAACTGCTGAAACTGCCTGTGATAAAACTGCTGAAATTTTTTCCAACCTTGGGGATGATAATCCCATTGCTTTAGATTGTAATGATTTAGATTTTGATGATTGCCACATCTCTGAAGTTATAAAGTTCTTACAAAAACTTGCTAAGAGTCCCAATGCTAGCGCTGTAAACTTGGCTTTCACAAAACATATT
>NC_061511.1:60969038-60985446 GCF_022539505.1 Lolium rigidum
TTCGTCATCCGGAAAAATAGGATTTTTGGTAAAACTCCCTTCCACAGTTGATCTTCCGAAATATTGCATTCTGACGGTGCTTTTTCCAGCAGAATCCTGGCTCCGGTGCTTGATCCCCAAATAGTCATGAAACATGCAAAATAGATGAAATAACATAAGTATTGTGTTCCAATATGAAATATATCAATGAATAACAGCAAATTATGATATAAAATAGTGATGCAATTTGGACGTATCAAGGTGCCAAAAAAATCCAAGAAAAGAAAGTTTTATAGTACATAGAGGATGACATGTGGGTCCCATTTAGCAGCAGCGGTATCACCGTTTGAGAGGCGGCAGGGGATCGAAAGAAAAAAGGCAAGTGACCAAATTTGAGGTGCCAAAAAAAACTCCAAGAAAAGAAAGTCGATTGCTCATAGAGGATGACATGCGGGTCCCAATTAGCAGCAGCGGTGTCAACGTTTCCAAGGCGGCAAGGGATCAAAAGAAAAGGGAAGTAGCCAAAAATCAGGGGGTCAAAAAAAATCCAAGAATAGAAAGAATTTTGGTTCATAGAGGATGACATGCGGGACCCATGATCCTGCATCGTAAACGGCTCGATCGGAGAGCGTTGAACGAGATGGCACGATCGAGAAAAAAAAATGCCAGAGAGGCTGCCATCTGGGCCCTACATCCCTCGGCGGTGCGGATTTGCGTTGACTCGGCCGGCGAACCCGAGAATTCGAGATGCACCACGTCCCGGGCCACCATACGCAACGTTTTGGCCGTTTTCGTCGGGCTAGGTGGCCTCAAAAACGAGAAAAAAAACGTTTTGACATGCACAACGGACAGACCCAAAATCGTCGGCCATGGTACACCAGTAACCACGGCGCGACTTCAACTTCGTCGGCCATGGCAACTTTTCTTGTAGTGTTTGGGGCCTCGGGGTCCGGACAACAATACGTGTATACAACTTGCAGGTAAGATCATAAAGCAATGAATATCATCATGAATCGATAACATGTTCAGATCTGAAATCATGGCAGTCGGGCCCTAGTAACAAGCATTAAGCATAACAAGTTGCAACAATATCATAAAAGTACCAATTACGGACACTACGCACTATGCCCTAACAATCTTATGCTATTACATGACCAATCTCATCCAATCCCTACCATCCCCTTCAGCCTACAGCGGGGGAATTACTCACACATGGATGGGGGAAACATGGCTGGTCGATGGAGAGGCGTCGGTGGTGATGATGGCGATGATCTCCTCCAATTCCCCGTCCCGGCGGAGTGCCAGAACGGAGTTTCTGGTCCCGAGACGGAGTTTCGCGACGGTGGCAGCGTACTGGATGGTTTCTGGCGATTTCAACTTCTCCCCGTGCGTTTTTAGGTCGAAGGCAATAAGTAGTCCGAAGGAGGGCGTCGGGGGCCAGCCGAGGCCGCCACACACTAGGGCCGCGCGCCCCCTCCTGGGCCGCGCCGGCCTAGCGTGTGGGGCCCTCGGGCCCCCACCTGGCTTGCCCTTCTGCCTCCGTCAGTATTTTGGGAAAATAGGACCTTTCGCATAAATTCCGAGGATTTTCCTGAAAGTTGGATTTCTGCACAAAAACGAGACACCAGAGCAATTCTGCTGAAAACAGCGTTAGTCCGTGTTAGTTGCATCCAAAATACACAAATTAGAGGCAAAACAATAGCAAAAGTGTTCGGGAAAGTAGATACGTTTTGGACGTATCATCCCTCCCTTCCCCTAGGGTTCAGCTGGCTCCCTTCATGGGCTGCCCAATGGTTGCCCATTTAGGGGGTTTCCCTATTTTTGTTATATTTTTAATATTTAATTCACATGATTAAATAATAAAACATATAATTTAGTCTCTGAACAATTCATAGACCCCTAAACTTATTCGGATACCTCTCCGGAATAATTCCGTTGTTCTCCATCTTTTCTCTTCTGATCTTGAATCTATCTGAAAGCATCATATACCCTTAAGTGTGCCACCCTTCGGGTTCCCGAATGCGCAGACATGATCGAGACAACTCTCCGATCAATGGCCACCAGGGGGTTCTATAAAACCATAACGGTCCCTACGCCTTCCACGAATTTAACTTTATCGCTTGAACCTCAACATCGTGTCCAGTTCCCCTTTGTCACACGATACCCAGTTTGTCCCAGCTTGATCTTCGGTATCATGTATACGTAGTTCGATCTCGTTACAAGCAAACATATTAAGATAGTTCTCGTGATATCATATCGTCGTGACCTAATCACATGCTTGAAAGTTTTATTGATATAATTTCACCGAGTGGGCCCATAGTATCTATCTGTTTGTGGATGTACAAATCCCTCTATTGACACATACGGCTCAACCCGTCTCACTGGAATACCTAAGAAACACCTTTATGACCACCCTATTAAGGTGTGACAGTTGATGATGTCTAAGGAGCCGATGGTGATACTGTTAGATGTGACCTCACGGTCTAGGGATTAGGTTACACCATTTATTCTTAGTATCGCAATAATGAACTATGTGACTGGATCACATTACAATACCTTATATGGGTCTGAGTCCAGCATTTTATTCATCTAACAACACGACTCCATTATTAATGTTGTTGTTGTCCATGATGAGGAAACTTTGATCATCTATTAATCAATGGACTATTTTACTAGGGATAATATTTTGTTTACATACCACACATATACTAATGTTTCCGCTTAATAGAGTTATAGCATGGCACAAAACTTATTGTGAACATTACAAATATGACAATAAAAAATCTTTATTTATTTTCCTCTGGGGCACATATCCAACAAACATAAAGATAATAAATGTATTTTGTGTGTTTGTTAACGACATAAGGATGATTAACCATGTGCTTAAGTGTTTTAGGTAATATCTATGATAAGCAAAAGAGGGGTTTATTGGTTGTGCCACTATAGATGTCCTCGCTATAAAGAGGGTTTCTCAATGGAAGGTTTCGATTTTTTTATCACACACAAACATAATTGCACCCACCAGCCTTCCTAGGAATAATATTTTAGCGGATCTCTAAAAAGATGTGTTGTTGAGGAGCCTCTGGATCGGTGAATCTTGTGTACTAGGCCGGAGACTCCAGCCATCTTACGTTCGAGACTCCAGAAAAAGACTCTAGCCCTGGGCAAAAATCGGGGCGAAACATTTGTGTTCACCTTTGTTGCTAGTCCAAAAACTTTGAGACTTGACACTTGAGACTCCTGTCCGGAGGCTCCGGCCTCATTGTGTTGAAGCCTTATCGATAGGAGACTCCGGTCCTTACATGCCAGAGACTCAGTTCCTCCTAGTTGTAAACAAAGCAAAGGTCGGAGACTTCGCCCCTTCTTAGGCCGGAGACTCCAGGGTAAAATTCCTCGAACTGTCATTTTTTTTCATGTACTATAAATATGAACCTTCTTTCCCAATGAAGGATACAGCTTATACACTTTTTTCTCCACTTTTCCAAAGCTCAAATCTTATATATCTCCCTCCCGAGCCACTCAATGTTTTGTCCCTCTTGGAAATCAAGGGAGAAACCCTAAATATGCACTTCGACCAATAGTTGAGCCCTTTGTGGCGTTACGCCCATCCAACTTAGACTTATTTCCCTTAACAAGGAACTACGAAAAACATCCGTGTGTCTCCTTATCTCAATTTTGGTTACTTCTATCCTTTAATTGTTGTATCGTTATTTACTTGTATCTTGATAGCATGTCATACATGTCAATTCATATAGTCACTATTAGGAAAAAGCCTATCGCGGGCACACCAAAAAACGCTACTGCCAGAGCACTAGCGCCATCCACCGGTAAAACGCCAGTGGTAACGCGTTACCGCGAGCGCACCAAGCTGGTCCACCGGCGGTAACAATAACATATATTTCCAGCGCACCACTAAGGTGTGCCGGCGGTAATTTTTGGAGAATAAAAAACCCTAGATCTAAATCTATGTCATCATCGTGGCCATGATGCTCCACCGTGCCCATGGTGGTCTCCTTCTTCATCGTCGTGTCCGTGTTCCTCGTTGTGGCCGTGTGGCCGGAGTATATCGCCGGAGGGGAGGCAGAGGAGGTGGTTGCCTGTGTAGCTCACCAGAGGAATGGAGGTTTCAAGTAGGTGGTCGTCGGAGGGAGGTCGAGGAGGTCATCACCGGAGGGAGGAAGAGGAAGGATGAGTTGGAAGAAGCCGAGAGAAGTTGGAAGAGGAGGAGGGGGAATGGAAGTGGGGGAGGGGAGAAGTGGAAGAGGAGGAGGAGAAATGGAAAAGGAGGAGTAGAAGGGGTGCGCCAGATGGTTATAAAGTGAAGCTTACCGCCGGCGCACCATTATGGTGATGCGCCGGCGGTAGGTGCCCCCTTTTGCAAAAAAACTTTGCAGCAAAATCAAAAAGATCAGAAAACTTTGTTTTTCTTTTTGTTTTTGACGATTCTACAAATCAGTTGGATGTAATTTTTTGTACATACATTTTTGTATAAAAACTTTTTATTGGAGGTCGTATGCAAAATCCAAAGCCATTTTACTGAAACATGGCGCCATTTTGCACAAAATATCGAAATTCATATTTCTTAAATTTTTCAAACAAGATGACATAACATATGGACATCTCTAAGGATTTTAAATTTCGAAATTTCTATACTTTCTTCATAAATTAGGTGTGACGGTGGTAATATAGTGCCGGCGGCATTTTTTTTTGCGCACCGGCAGTAGCTCAGAGCCTATAAGTCTTTCCCTAGTAAGTTACATATCTAGAAAATTTACCTTTTATGTCAAGCCAAAATTTAAAGCAACTAAAAAATTTAGATTCACCTACTCCTCCCCCTTCCCCTCTCCGCGTCTACTTGCACATACCATCCTTTCAGGTAATGCTCACTCACAACTTTTATCCTAATTAAATGCACTTTCATTCTTGGGGAGCGTAATATAAAAAAAGGTATATCGAGCCATATTTACATTGGGGTCTTGCTAGGACAAAATCTCAATGCCCATTTAGGCGACGGGGATAACTAGCTTAGATAGTTCACGTCCAAAAACAAGCACTCATGTTTACTCCGTTCATCCACAAATAAATGTACATCCATGTTTATCCTAAGTCAAACATTTTAGGATTTGATTATTTTTCTTGGAAAAATAAAAATATTTATTACACTAACTTGATATCAGTAGATTCATTTTAAAATTTAGTTTCATAATAAACCAATTTAATGTCATACATTTTGCTGCATTTTTCTATAAATTGAATCAAAATATAATATGTTTTTGACCGGTGTTTCCAAACTACATGTTGTGCACAGAGGTAGTATCTCACTACCCACGCCGCGTGTGTGTACGTCTAGAGTTGAGGTATGGAGGTTAGAAAGTGGGAAATTATATTTGAGAACCTTAATAGATGGCTTCTCCATTGATTGATCTACTAAAGTAGTGTGATTTCGTTTAAGATTTTCAGACATTAACAAAACAATCATCAAGTTATTTGTTAGGAAATGCTAGTAAATAGATTGATTCCTTCTTTCCATGCAGAAAGGTGATATACGGTTAAGCAAGTGTCATCTTTTTTTTTTTGCGAGAGCAAGACATGTCGGCAAATAATTAGAGAGAGAAAAGCACGTGCATCACAGGATTGGGCGTGGTCCCAGATGTTGCAAAACCATATGATTGAATCCATGGATCGGATAATGCAATGCATCAATCTCTGACACCAAAAAGGAAGAGAGAAAAGATAAACATGTTCTTAAGCAAGGATCCATCCTAATGCTGCTGCAGCAATCGATCAAATCACTCCAAGCTCCTAATCTGGCAAGAAAACACCTCCTCTAACAAGCAAGGTGCGATGCCACCGCTGGGGATTCATTCCGATCAGACCAACAAATCAACCGAAAAAAAGGCTCCCGGGTCGACTCGCTCTGCATCTGCGTAGCAAGAGAGTATGTACTGGACGGATCCGCGAGGACGACGAGGTCACGATGCGGCGGCGTCGAGGACCCTGGCCTGCTTGTTGTCGAGCATGGACCACATGACCTGCACGTCCTCGTAGGCGCAGGCCATGACGTCGCCGTAGAGCTGCGCCGTGGACGGGCTCTCCACCACGTCACTGGCACGCGCCACCGCCGCCGCCGCTCCGGATCGCTTGAGCTGGTGGCGCGCACGGGGCGTCTTCCTGCCGCCTTCGCTGCCGCTGCCGTGGTCGTCGCTCCTGCCGCTGCCGCTACCGCTCCCGCCGGCGTGCTGCGGGCTGAGGATGGTGCAGGCCTTCCTGAACGGGGAGGTGATGGTGCGCTTCCAAGAACCCATACTCGATCTATCTATGTTTATGTAGGTAGTATCTATGGAGTATCGAACGAAAGTATGTTTTTGTATGTGTTTGTGTATGCAACTGTGTTGTGGAGTGAGAACCGGCTGCTCTGGCTGGCCCTTGGAGGCAATATATATCCATGGTGGGTGAGAAGGAGAGGAAGAGGAGGAGGGAGGAAGAGGAAGGTGGGGAGGCAAGATCCGGAAGACAGGATAGGGAGGGGTGCACGTTGCGGCGAGGAGCGCCAATGGAGAGGGCGGTAGGGACTTCCGCTCCATGTCCCCTCTCCGCCGCCGCCGGACCACCATCGGACGGCTGGGAAGCCCTGGTAGGTCACCGCGTAGGGTGCGTCCCACTCCCGCTCCTCCCACCCCACGAGAAGATCTTTAGTTTAAGCTTTGCGGGTGAGAACAGAATCATGCGCGGGCACGTGCTCCTCCAATCGACCTCGCTCGCCGCGAATCATGAGAAGCAACAGGCGCACATGCATCCACGGCCGGTATCATGCGCGCTGCCCCGAATGACGATGAGCACCAACGACGGCATCAGCGCCGCCCTGCATGTTAGCTAGCGTTGGCCCGTCGCGTTCGTACTGGAACGTACAGTCTCTCGTGGACGCCTTGTGGCGGTTGGGCTCGGATTCGGCAGGTTTCGATCGGTGGTACACTGGGAGTACTCCCTCGTGACATTCATTGCTTGCCCATCGCTGAGGATGTCACTGTGCTACAAAATGAATGCATTGCCGACATCTGCCATGGCCAACACTGAAATTCGGCACATATGACCAGAAAGAGAAGGTATGTTTTTCCTAAGTAGTGCATGTCAAATGATATATGGGCATCTTCACCGCTACTATTAGGAAAAAGGTTTATAGACCCTGAGTTACTTGAGTTACCGTTGGCGCGCCCAAAAATTGGTGCGTTTGTACGCCGGGTAAGGGTCACCCACGTTCCCGTCAACAAAGAGAAGATATGTTTTTCCTAAGTAGTGCATGTTAGATGATATATGGGCATCTTCACCGCTACTACAAAAAAGTTTATACGCCCCGAGCTACCCGAGCAACCGTCGACGCGATAAAAAGTGGTGCATTGGTGCACTGGGGGTAAGGGTCACCTAAGTCCTAGCCAAGACAGACCCATGCAATCCCCCTATCGTCGGCGCACCGGTATAGTGGTGCGTCTGTTGTAATTTACCACCTACACACCACTATACCAGTGCGCCGACGGATACTGTGTGGCACGTATGCTCCACCACCACCACCCTCCCACCCATTGGGAGTCGTCTTTTTGGCTTTGAAAATAATAATAGAAAACGATAGAAATTTTAAAAAATAAAATCCTCGGAGATGCCCATGTGATATGTGTTCTAGATTTTAGGAAAATTGACAAATATAAATTTCGGCATATTATGTAAAATGGCGTCATTTTTTGATATAACGGTTTTTCTGGTTGCATACGACCATACAACCTCCAATGAAAAAGTTTTTATATGAAAAAATATCTATGGAAAACTTCACATCAGATTTCAACCGCATACGGCCATTCACCATTTTTTTTTTGAGTCCGCAAAATCAAAAAAGGAACAAGAGTTCTATGAGGTTTAAGATTTTGATGGAAAAAATAGAAAGAATCACCGCGCCAACGCACCACCATATCTGGTGCGCCGGCGGTAACCTATTCTATATATGACCAAACCAGCTGGTGCACCACTCTCTTTTCTCTTCCCACTTCCTCTCTTTCTCTTCCTCATTTTCCTCTTCTCTCTTCCTCTTTCCCTTTCTCCTCCTCCTCTCCACCTCCTTTCTGCTACCTCCCTCCGGCCACCACCTCCTCAAGCTACCTCCTCCGGATACTCCCTACGGTGACCGCCTCCTCGACCTATCCTATTTTTCCTAGTAGTGCGGGGCTACTCATTTGGAACAGACTCATATGTTTATGCCTGATGGCCAACTGTGAAAATGCAGCACCAGCGGTAGAAACATGACTAGAATGTGTAGATTCCTTTGAGGGCGACTCCATCCGGGCCAACCAAACGGACTAGGCCGTTATGTTTGGCTCCGCGCGGACAGGAAGGCACAAAAAGGATGTCCTAAGGATGCAACACGTCTGAACCACATTTCCAGCATAAATTTGGGTTGGAAATGGAGCCATGCAGCTGCACGGACGCGTCGTTGAACGCTCGGCTATCTGTGTGTATACTCTCGTAGCCCTAAGTGGTACAAAAGGAAGTAGAAGATTTTCATTGCAACTAAAATAAAGATTACACAAACATAAGTAAAACTAAATTGAAGGGCGGCTACGTGGACTCCTCAACATCCTCCGCCTCGTCGTGGCCGGAGGGACCAGCCTCGTTGTGTATCGATGCTCCATCGTGGCTTCAAATGAATGTTGGTTCCGCTCGCTTTTTTACGATGACACTAGAGCCTGGCCATCTAGAGGCATGGCATGCCCACCTCCCAAAGATCCATCACCGCCCTGGACTCCACCTTTCGGCACTTCAGAGTCGCATAGGTCTCCATATCCCAAGGGTCCTCCCCACATGTGCCACCATCTCCTGGTTCTTTTGGTGCACCTCCATGATACGCGTGAAGCACACGTCCGTTGGGAACCCCAAGAGGAAGGTGTGATGCGTACAGCAGCAAGTTTTCCCTCAGTAAGAAACCAAGGTTATCGAACCAGTAGGAGTCAAGGAACACATGAAGGTTGTTGGTGGCGGAGTGTAGTGCGGCGCAACACCAGGAATTCCGGCGCCAACGTGGAACCTGCACAACACAATCAAAGTACTTTGCCCCAACGTAACAGTGAGGTTGTCAATCTCACCGGCTTGCTGTAAACAAGGATTAGATGTATAGTGTGGAAGATGATGATTGTTTGCGAAGAACAGTAAAGAACAATTGTAGTAGATTGTATGTCAGATGTAAAGAATGAACCGGGGTCCACAGTTCACTAGTGGTGTCTCTCCCATAAGATAAATGGCATGTTGGGTGAACGAATTACAGTTGGGAAATTGACAAATAAAGAAGGTATAACAATGCACATACATATATCATGATGAGTACTATGAGATTTAATCAGGGCATTACGACAAAGTACATAGACCGCTATCCGACATGCATCTATGCCTAAAAAGTCCACCTTCGAGGTTATCATCCGAACCCCTTCCGAGTATTAAGTTGCAAACAATAGACAATTGCATTAAGTATGGTGCGTAATGTAATCAACACAAATATCCTTAGACAAAGCATTAAGTCCACCTTCAGGTTATCATCATACCCCTTCCAGCATTAAGTTGCAAACAATAGACAATTGCATTAAGTATGGTGCGTAATGTAATCAACACAAATATCCTTAGACAACGCAACAGCACATCCACAACCTTAGAACTTTCTGTCACTGTCCCATATTCAATGGAGGCATGAACCCAATATCGAGCATAAATACTCCCTCTTGGAGTCACAAGTATCAACTTGGCCAGAGCCTCTACTAGCAACGGAGAGCATGCAAGAACGTAAACAACATATATGATAGATTGATAATCAACTTGACATAGTATTCAATATTCATCGGATCCCAACAAACACAACATGTAGCACTACAAATAGATGATCTTGATCATGATAGGAAGCTCACAAGATCTAACATGATAGCACAATGAGGAGAAGACAACCATCTAGCTACTGCTATGGACCCATAGTCCAGGGGTGAACTACTAAGATCCGGAGGCGATCATGGTGATGAAGAGACCTCTGGGAGATGATTCCCCTCTCCGGCAGGGTGCCGGAGGCGATCTCCTGAATCCCCCTAGATGGGATTGGTGGCGGCGGCGTCTCAGTAAGGTTTTCCGTATCGTGGCTCTCGGTACTGGGGGTTTCGCGACGAAGGCTTTAAGTAGGCGGAAGGGTAGGTTTAGGGGCGGCACGAGGGCCCCACACGCCAGGGCCGCGCGGCCAAGGCCTGGGCCGCGCCGCCCTGTTGTGTCGGCGCCTCGTCGCCCCACTTCGTTTCCCTTTCGGACTTCTGGAAGCTTCGTGGAAAAATAAGACCCTGGGCGTTGATTTCGTCCAATTCCGAGAATATTTCCTTTGTAGGATTTCTCATACCAAAAACAGCAGAAAATAGCAACCAGCTCTTCGGCATCTCGTCAATAGGTTAGTGCCGGAAAATGCTGTTGCGGTCAGAAACCCACCGGCGAGCAGCGACGGGCAACACGGTAGAGCCGGGAGGCTCCCAGGGCTGCGGCTGGCCCTGGCCCCTCCGAGCGACGGCCCGCAAAGACTCTGGCACGCACGTCCGATGCTTGGTGCAAGGGCGTGCCACCTGACCTATACCTGGTCAGGAAGGTGTTGGATTGTGCCTCGCTTAGTTTCCTGCATGGCATACACGTAAACATTAAATACGAGCCTCGATCGGCTCTCAGGTTGTCCTGTGAATCGGCTCAAGGAGCCGATCCACCCACGATCCGTACGAGGTGTACGGTCAGATGGTGGTCATGCTTGATCAAAACAAAGCTAAAACGACCTACTACGATTTAGGGTTTTCACCACATAATCGGAACATCCTACTCGTGATTGAGCCTGGCGGCCATGCACGGTGATCGTAAACCGACCCTAGACAAGGCCTAAAAACCAACATGAAGTTGATCCCCGGAACATCCTGTCTAGGGCTAGCAAACTACACCCTACGCGCCCTCTGGATCCTTCAACCCGTTTGTAAGGCCTAACTATGCAGATATTAAACTAATCCTTGAAGAACAAGGAGCAATCATAACGGATCGGATCTACTAAATAATGATCAAGCGGGTGCCGCCCTTACACCCAAGATAGGTGTAAGGGCGGCTAGATGTCTAAGGGTCGCACAACGATAGCATATGATACGATGAACAATGCTAACCCTAAAACATCTATGATAACTACGTTGCTCGCCATCAACAAGGCTTCAGCACGAGCAACGCATGAACGGCGAATAAACGTGTCTTGCCTAGATCGCAAGATGCGATCTAGGCAGCATGATGCTTACCCGGAAGAAACCCTCGAGACAAGGGAGTTGGCGATGCGCCTAGATTGGTTTGTGGTGAACGTGATTGTTGTTTATTTCATAAACCCTAGATACATATTTATAGTCCGTAGACTTTCTAACGTGGAAATAATCCCAACCGGGCACGAGCCAAACTCTATCTAAACGACACGTATCCTACTATGTTACAGATACACGGGCAAACTAGCCCAAACTTTGTATGCAAGGCCGATTCATGTATTTCTTCTATGTATATTCTTCAAGCCCATCTGTAATCGCGGCCCACCTCTGATCCGGTCAAATTCTGGTGATAACACATGCCCCCCTGGTTTTGGAAATGACAATTCCAAAATCACTCTGCCTTTCTTCGTCGGGTCATGTCGTGGCAGAGCAGAACCGCCGCAGTATCCTTCATCATGATGCCTTGCCACTTCCACTTCTCAGCAAGATTTGATAGCTTTAACATCACTCCCTCGGAAACCGCAATGGCATTAAATCTCCACTATACCCCCTTTATTTAACCGTGCCGAACGGTTCGCCACTTCATCCTCTTGCTCTGTTTCGGCCATCGGCACTCAAAAAACCCTCTTTCCCTGTAGCAATGTCTTCCTCTTCCTCCATCTCTTCAGGCCTCTCTTTCCAATCTTCCTCCTCGAGCGAGCAGGAGTGGAACTTCGACCATGTGCCGAAGGCCCACCCGAAGCACTCGTCGGGTCAGATGGTGACTTACCTCCGACCGATGGGGAGGACGACCTCGAGTTCCTCATTGAAGGGGAGCCGAAGAGCGAGAGCGAAGACGACCTCCACTCCCGGGCGAACCCCACCTCCTCCGACGAGGAGGAGGAAGAAGAAGAAGTAGAGGAAGAAGAAGAAGAGGAGGAGGATGATTCCTCCTCCTCCGCTGGGTATCCGCCGGCGAAGCGCTTCCGCGCTTGGGCGGACAGCGAGGACGATGATGATGACGAGGAAGAAGAAGCTCCGGCCGAGGGCTGGGGTAGCAGCGACGAGGACTTCTCCGGAAGCAGCGCCGACGGCAGCTACGATGCCGACGACGAGGCCAGCGAGGACTAGTAATGTAGGAGTAGTAGTTCCTGAGCAATCGGCTCTTCTTTTGTTCTTCCTTTCTTGAGAAATCGGCTCTCCATTGTAAAAAAACCTCCTTATTAATGAAAAAGAAATTTCTCAGCCGATTTTGTCCTTTTACCAATTTCGTCGATTACTAAAATAAGTCAGCAAATCAAGAGCCGATGGCAGCACATCGGACCTTGCCATGAAACGCGAGCAAAGCCAACTCTATTGTCTATCCAAATGGCAATCTGTGACTTGTCCAAGAGAGCAAAACTCAGACCCCCAAAATGTCGCTTGAACAGATCCAACCCCCGGCCATATGAACCTCAGATGTCAAATCGCACAGGTTCGCAACTGAAACGGACCCAAGGGTAACATCATCCAATGCCCACGCTATGGTCTCTGGCCTGAAGGTGATCCTTGACCGCTCCTGGCTGTCCGAACATAGCGCCTTGCTCTATCCTTTTGTAGCGACAGAAACGGCCCTGACCCTGTAGATGGTGATGGCTTTCCTTTCAGGCTCCTTCCAGCAGCTCTGGTGACCTCCTTCTGCGACAACTCACCACTTTCGAAGAAGTTTATGATGCAGGGTCAGCCGACGACACTCCAATCGGCTTCCAAAAACAGAGTGCCTACCAAATCAGCTGCCCCCCGAGCCTTAGTCAAGGCGAGAACGGTAGTTCGGACAAATGGACCCGAATTCGAGCGAATCCGAGAAACCCAACACGCGAGTCAACCAAACTTGCCACCATCGATCACCTTTCCTTCCATTGAAAGCCGATCATTGCAGATGATCACCAGCGGCTTAGAAACCAAAACCTCTCTGACAAGGTCGTCTTGTACGCCCAAAACTCCTCTGACAGCACTGCTGAACTGGCAACCTTGCGCACAGAGTTGGAGGTCCTCGTGTCTTGAATACGCCACTGGTAGATCCCATGAAATTTGTACTAGAGTCGATGGCCGTGCATCGGCTTTGTTCCTTAGCTCTAAAGTCGATGTCCGTGCATCGGCTGTACATCATGAAAAAAAATTTCTCGGCCGATTTTTCTATCGGCCCCCAATATTTCACTTGCACATGTATCGCACATGTTCATCCGATTAGGTGCCCCCGAGCCGATTCTCGCAGTAGCTGCCGATATCGGCTACGTGGTTAGCCAAGGCACTATATGTGAACGTCGGCTCTGTTAGGACCAGTGTTGACTTCTTCCAGCTCATCAGCCGACGTAAACCCATTGCCCATTGGATCGACGTTGAACCCAGGCAGAACGCATGGTGATGATAATTTTGGCCGATTGCTAGAATCGGCCTCCATGAATCGCTCAATGAAGGTTTTGCGATGTTCCACCATAGATCCTTGGGGCCGATCACACGGATCGGCATCGCCACGTTTGTCCATAGATGTTGCTCTTGTTACACGGTCAGGCTAGTGGATAAGACCAGCCTTACCCTGTCCTTCGTCACGTCGATGCGCTCGCAGTCGTCCAAATTGATGCCTGAGAGTGGCTCTTGGCCTGTTGTCTCCCAAACGTTCATGCCAGCCGTTGAAATCTCGGCTGAATCATCTGCGTGAACGACCTCCACTTCATCTCCATCCCACTGTATCAAGCATTGGTGCATCGTGGATGGAATGGAACAGTTGGCGTGGATCCAATCTCTTCCTAGCAGGACAGCATAGGTGCTCTTGCTGTCGACAATAAAGAACGTCGTAGGGACGGTTTTCCTTCCTACGGTCAGATCCACGTTCAGAACACCTTGTGCGTCAGATGCTTGGCCGTTGAAATCGCTCGGCGTCACGTTGGTTTTGATCGAGATCCGAGCTAGAGCGTCCCAACCGACGTAGCATGGAGTATGGCATAATGTTGATTGCCGCTCCGGTGTCCACCAGCATCTTGTTGACGAGCTGCCAATTGATGTAGCCTCGCAAGTACGGGGCCTTCGGATGTCCGTAGCTTCTTTCTCGTGGCTTCTCAAAGATAACCGGCCGTGGGCCGCGATCAAGTTGTGCCATAGGTGCTTCGTCTAATCCTGGAGCACTAAACTCCGTTGGAAGGATGAACACCATGTTTGTGCCGGCCGATGTCTCATCATCGGCTTTCTTTTGTCCGGGCGCCACTCTTTCCTTTGTGGCCGACCTTCTTCGTCCAGGGTTCGCTGAATTTTAGCGGCCAGATCAGGCCGCGCCTTCCTCAACGTGTTCAGGTATAACCTTTCGGCCTCCTCCAAACCACGTAGCCGCTGAACCCTACGCTTTTAGGAACGGCTGAGCCCATCAGGGCACCACCTTGGCCGATGATACTTGTCTTCTTCTTCATCATCGTCCTCTAGTTCCTCGAGTTCTTCTACCCGAGAGGACTCAGCGTGCTTGTTCCGAGGCGGGAGAGGCCCTAGACGTTTGAACACGGACACGTTAGCTGCATCCTTCTTCTTTTGTCTACATTCGGGACAGTTGCCGATTGTAGGCAATCGGCTCATTCACTGAATCCCGGCGAGTGTCCGAAGAAGGGGCAGTCCCGGTGCCTATCCACGTCGTCTTGCTCTCTCGACTTTTCCTTGGCGTGGCGCTCATATCTCTCCTCGTCGCGATCATGCCGACGATGTCTCCTGGCGTCCCTAGCCAGACGATCTCTTTCATCATCGTCGTTGTATCGTCGGCGTTGGTCATATTGACTCACATACTTGTTGAGGAGGTGATCAGAGAGAGGTCGCTGATATCTTACGTTCCTCACTTCTCCCTCTGTGATGTAGCGCTTGCCATCGTGACGGAGCCGATCGCGTGGAACGGCTTCCTCTCGTGTCCTTGCTATGAGAGCAGCTGCCCTCGTCTCCGTCCTTACCGAGTGGTGCCCAAGTCCTACCATGTTGATGTTGAAGGATAAACTTGGCTGGCACCTCCCGGGGTAAGCGTACTCCACCATGTTAACGGCGGGGAAGGGGTGTGTGTCAACCTTCATGGCGTACTGGCTGAAAATTAGACGCCCTTGTTCTATCGCCATTTGGACCTGCTGACGCCACACCCTGCAGTCGTTGGTGGCGTGGGTGAACGTGTTATGCCACTTGCAGTATGGCTTCCCGTTCAACTCATGCGCCGTGGGGATCTTGTGGCCTTCGGGTACCTTTAGCTGTTTCTCCTTAAGCAAGAGGTCGAAAATTTGCTCAGCCTTGGTGACGTCGAAGTCAAACCCTCTTGGAGGACCTTGTGGCTTAACCCACTTGCAGGACACGGGGCTTGCCCCCGAGTCCATTCAGCTACTGCTACCTCTTGATCTCCTGCAGCCTTCATCCTCATCTGCCTCAACCGGGACCACCGCACGCTTGAATTTATCCTGGTATACATCCGGGTGGCGCGGTTCATATAATGACGGTTCTCGCACCATGTGCGCCAGTGAAGGGTAGTCTGCTTGGGAGGCCACGTCCTTGATCGGTGATGCGAGACCCACCACCGCCAACTCGACTGCTTCTTTTCAGTCACACGAGCCGAATAGCATCGGTTCCTAACGTTTCTGAAGCGCTGGATGTATTCTGACACTGTTTCTCCGCGCTTCTGTCGTACTTGTGCTAGATCGGCAATGCCAGCCTCGGAAGCCTCTGAGTGATACTGCATGTGGAACTGCTCCTCCAACTGCTTCCAAGTCCGGATTGAGTCTGGTGGCAGCGATGCGTACCACCCGAAAGCCGATCCTGTGAGGGACCGTGCGAAGAACCTCACACGCAGCTCATCCGATGCTCGAGATCGTGCCCAGCTGTGCCAAATATCGGCTCACATGCTCGATTGAGCTGGAACCATCTGATCCACTAAATTTGGAGAATTCAGGGAGCCGATATTTGGGTGGTAGTGGGATCAACTCGTACTCGTTGGGGTACGGCTTGGAATAGCCGATTTCCCTCCTCTTCGGCACCATGCCGAACTGGTCTCTCAAGATTGTACTGATCTGATCCGCGGTGCTGGCTGCAGGAGTCGAACTCTGAAGATTTGCCGGAGTGGCATACTTGGCCAGCCATGCTTGCTTCTGTTGACGTCAGAAACCCCCTGGCGGGCAGAGCGG
>NC_061511.1:60985546-61212064 GCF_022539505.1 Lolium rigidum
TAGCCCCTAAACCCTAGCCCTAACCCTACACCTAACCCTAACCGAGTAGATCAGGCACAGCCGTCGATCGTGTGATAATGGCTCTAGCTGCGGATATATGTGCCAAAGGGTCCCAATCTTGGTTCTCCATGTGTATATGTACTAAACAAACCTAAAAGAATGAAAAGTTACATTGGTGCACCCTCGCGCGGAGAAATCTAGGGGGGTAGACCCGCCGGGGCACACGTTCCGCTGTTTTGGGGGAGGAGGGGGATAACGACCGCCCGAGCACCGGAACCCCACCAAACCTTGCATGTGGACCTATGATATGTGTCAAAGTGTGATGCAAGGTGTAATGGTGCAAAAGTAGCTCCCCTAAACCCTAAACCCTAAGCTGGGGAGGCTTCGAGCCCTAAACCCCTCTAAATCCCTAAACCACGACGCGGAGCTGCAGAACCATGCATCATAAACCCTAACCCTAACCCTAAACCCTAAACCTATACCTGACCATAAATACTTACCTTTAACCTAAACCCTATCCCTAGCCCCTAAACCCTAGCCCTAACCCTACACCTAACCCTAACCAGTAGATCAGGCACACCGTCGATCGTGTGATAATGGCTCTAGCTGCGGGTATATGTGCCAAAGGGTCCCAATCTTGGTTCTCCATGTGTATATGTACTAAACAAACCTAAAAGAATGAAAAGTTACATTGGTGCACCCTCGCGCGGAGAAATCTAGGGGGGTAGACCCGCCGGGGCACACGTTCCGCTGTTTTGGGGGAGGAGGGGGATAACGACCGCCGGAGCACCGGAACCCCACCAAACCTTGCATGTGGACCTATGATATGTGTCAAAGTGTGATGCAAGGTGTAATGGTGCAAAAGTAGCTCCCCTAAACCCTAAACCCTAAAGCTGGGGAGGCTTCGAGCCCTAAACCCCTCTAAATCCCTAAACCACGACGCCGGAGCTGCAGAACCATGCATCATAAACCCTAACCCTAACCCTAAACCCTAAACCTATACCTGACCATAAATACTTACCTTTAACCTAAACCCTATCCCTAGCCCCTAAACCCTAGCCCTAACCCTACACCTAACCCTAACCAGTAGATCAGGCACACCGTCGATCGTGTGATAATGGCTCTAGTCTGCGGGTATATGTGCCCAAGGGTCCCAATCTTGGTTCTCCATGTGTATATGTACTAAACAAACCTAAAAGAATGAAAATTTACATTGGTGCACCCTCGCGGAGAAATCTAGGGGGTAGACCCGCCGGGGCACACGTTCCACTTGTTTTGGGGGAGGAGGGGGATAACGACCGCCGGAGCACCGGAACCCCACCAAACCTTGCATGTGGACCTATGATATGTGTCAAAGTGTGATGCAAGGTGTAATGGTGCAAAAGTAGCTCCCCTAAACCCTAAACCCTAAACTGGGAGGCTTCGAGCCCTAAACCCCTCTAAATCCCTAAACCACGACGCCGGAGCTGCAGAACCATGCATCATAAACCCTAACCCTAACCCTAAACCCTAAACCTATACCTAACCATAAATACTTACCTTTAACCTAAACCCTAGCCCTAGCCCCTAAACCCTAGCCCTAACCCTACACCTAACCCTAACCGAGTAGATCAGGCACACCGTCGATCGTGTGATAATGGCTCTAGCTGCGGGTATATGTGCCAAAGGGTCCCAATCTTGGTTCTCCATGTGTATATGTACTAAACAAACCTAAAAGAATGAAAAGTTACATTGGTGCACCCTCGCGCGGAGAAATCTAGGGGGTAGACCCGCCGGGGCACACGTTCCGCTGTTTTGGGGGAGGAGGGGGATAACGACCGCCGGAGCACCGGAACCCCACCAAACCTTGCATGTGGACCTATGATATGTGTCAAAGTGTGATGCAAGGTGTAATGGTGCAAAAGTAGCTCCCCTAAACCATAAACCCTAAACTGGGGAGGCTTCGAGCCCTAAACCCCTCTAAATCCCTAAACCACGACGCCGGAGCTGCAGAACCATGCATCATAAACCCTAAACCCTAAACCTATACCTAACCATAAATACTTACCTTTAACCTAAACCCTAGCCCTAGCCCCTAAACCCTAGCCCTAACCCTACACCTAACCCTAACCAATAGATCAGGCACACCGTCGATCGTGTGATAATGGCTCTAGCTGCGGGTATATGTGCCAAAGGGTCCCAATCTTGGTTCTACATGTGTATATGTACTAAACAAACCTAAAAGAATGAAAAGTTACATTGGTGCACCCTCGCGCGGAGAAATCTAGGGGGTAGACCCGCCGGGGCACACGTTCCGCTGTTTTGGGGGGAGGAGGGGGATAACGACCGCCGGAGCACCGCAACCCCACCAAACCTTGCATGTGGACCTATTCTATGTTTCAAAGTGTGATGCAAGTTGTAATGGTGCAAAAGTAGCTCCCCTAAACCCTAAACCCTAAGCCGGGAGGCTTCGAGCCCTAAACCCCTCTAAATCCCAAAACCACGACGCCGGAGCTGCAGAACCATGCATCATAAACCCTAAACCTAAACCCTAAACCTATACCTAACCATAAATACTTACCCTTTAACCTAAACCCTAGCCCTAGCCCCTAAACCCTAGCCCTAACCCTACACCTAACCCTAACCGATAGATCGAGCACACAGTCGATCGTGTGATAATGGCTCTAGCTGCGGGTATATGTGCCAAAGGGTCCCAATCTTGGTTCTCCATATGTATATGTACTAAACAAACCTAAAAGAATGAAAAGTTACATTGGTGCACCCTCGCGAGGAGAAATCTAGGGGGGTAGATCCGCCGGGGCACACGTTCCGCTGTTTTGGGGGGAGGAGGGGGATAACGACCGCCGGAGCACCGGAACCCCCACCAAACCTTGCATGTGGACCTATGATATGTGTCAAAGTGTGATGCAAGGTGTAATGGTGCAAAAGTAGCTCCCCTAAACCCTAAACCCTAAGCCGGGAGGCTTCGAGCCCTAAACCCCTCTAAATCCCTAAACCACGACGCCGGAGGCTGCGAGAACCATGCATCATAAACCCTAACCCTAACCCTAAACCCTAAACCTATACCTAACCATAAATACTTACCTTTAACCTAAACCCTAGCCCTATCCCCTAAACCCTAGCCCTAACCCTACACCTAACCCTAACCGAGTAGATCGAGCACACCGTCGATCGTGTGATAATGGCTCTAGCTACGGGTATATGTGCCAAAGGGTCCCAATCTTGGTTCTCCATGTGTATATGTACTAAACAAACCTAAAAGAATGAAAAGTTACATTGGTGCACCCTCGCGGAGAAATCTAGGGGGTAGACCCGCCGGGGCACACGTTCCGCTGTTTTGGGGGAGGAGGGGGATAACGACCGCCGGAGCACCGGAACCCCACCAGACCTTGCATGTGGACCTATGATATGTGTCAAAGTGTGATGCAAGGTGTAATGGTGCAAAAGTAGCTCCCCTAAACCCTAAACCCTAAGCTGGGAGGCTTCGAGCCCTAAACCCCTCTAAATCCCTAAACCACGACGCCGGAGCTGCGAGAACCATGCATCATAAACCCTAACCCTAACCCTAAACCCTAAACCTATACCTAACCATAAATACTTACCTTTAACCTAAACCCTAGCCCTAGCCCCTAAACCCTAGCCCTAACCCTACACCTAACCCTAACTAGTAGATCGGAGCACACCGTCGATCGTGTGATAATGGCTCCAGTCTGCGGGTATATGTGCCAAAGGGTCCCAATCTTGGTTCTCCATGTGTATATGTACTAAACAAACGTAAAAGAATGAAAAGTTACATTGGTGCACCCTGCGCGGAGAAATCTAGGGGGTAGACCCGCCGGGGCACACGTTCACGTTGTTTTGGGGGAGGAGGGGGATAACGACCGCCGGAGCACCGGAACCCCACCAAACCTTGCATGTGGACCTATGATATGTGTCAAAGTGTGATGCAAGGTGTAATGGTGCAAAAGTAGCTCCCCTAAACCCTAAACCCTAAACTGGAGAGGCTTCGAGCCCTAAACCCCTCTAAATCCCTAAACCACGACGCCGGAGCTGCAGAACCATGCATCATAAACCCTAACCCTAACCCTAAACCCTAAACCTATAACTAACCATAAATACTTACCTTTAACCTAAACCCTAGCCCTAGACCCTAAACCCTAGCCCTAACCCTACACCTAACCCTAACCAGTAGATCAGGCACACCGTCGATCGTGTGATAATGGCTCTAGCTGCGGGTATATATGCCAAAGGGTCCCAATCTTGGTTCTCCATGTGTATATGTACTAAACAAACCTAAAAGAATGAAAAGTTACATTGGTGCACCCTCGCGCGGAGAAATCTAGGGGGTAGACCCGCCGGGGCACACGTTCGCATTGTTTTGGGGGAGGAGGGGGATAACGACCGCTGGAGCACCGGAACCCCACCAAACCTTGCATGTGGACCTATGATATGTGTCAAAGTGTGATGCAAGGTGTAATGGTGCAAAAGTAGCTCCCCTAAACCCTAAACCCTAAACTGGGGATGCTTCGAGCCCTAAACCCCTCTAAATCCCTAAACCACGACGCCGGAGCTGCAGTACCATGCATCATAAACCCTAACCCTAACCCTAAACCCTAAACCTTTACCTAACCATAAATACTTACCTTTAACCTAAACCCTAGCCCTAGCCCCTAAACCCTAGCCCTAACCCTACACCTAACCCTAACCGATGAGATCGAGCACACCGTCGATCGTGTGATAATGGATCTAGGCTGCGGGTATATGTGCCAAAGGGTCCCAATATTGGTTCTCCATGTGTATATGTACTAAACAAACCTAAAAGAATGAAAAGTTACATTGGTGCACCCTGCGCGGAGAAATCTAGGGGGGTAGACCCGCCGGGGCACACGTTCCATTGTTTTGGGGGGAGGAGGGGGATAACGACCGTCGGAGCACCGGAACCCCACCAAACCTTGCATGTGGACCTATGATATGTGTCAAAGTGTGATGCAAGGTGTAATGGTGCAAAATTAGCTCCCCTAAACCCTAAACCCTAAACTGGGGAGGCTTCGAGCCCTAAACCCCTCTAAATCCCTAAACCACGACGCCGGAGGCTGCAGAACCATGCATCATAAACCCTAACCCTAACCCTAAACCCTAAACCTATACCTAACCATAAATACTTACCTTTAACCAAAACCCTAGCCCTAGCCCCTAAACCCTAGCCCTAACCCTACACCTAACCCTAACCAGTAGATCAGGCACACCGTTGATCGTGTGATAATGGCTCTAGCTGCGGGTATATGTGCCAAAGGGTCCCAATCTTGGTTCTACATGTGTATATGTACTAAACAAACCTAAAAGAATGAAAAGTTACATTGGTGCACCCTCGCGCGGAGAAATCTAGGGGGGTAGACCCGCCGGGGCACACGTTCCGCTGTTTTGGGGGAGGAGGGGGATAACGACCGCCGGAGCACCGCAATCCCACCAAACCTTGCATGTGGACCTATTCTATGTTTCAAAGTGTGATGCAAGGTGTAATGGTGCAAAAGTAGCTCCCCTAAACCCTAAACCCTAAGCTGGGAGGCTTCGAGCCCTAAACCCCTCTAAATCCCTAAACCACGATGCTCGGAGCTGCAGAACCATGCATCATAAACCCTAACCCTAAACCCTAAACCTATACCTAACCATAAATACTTACCCTTTAACCTAAACCCTAGCCCTAGCCCCTAAACCCTAGCCCTAACCCTACACCTAACCCTAACCAGTAGATCAGGCACACAGTCGATCGTGTGATAATGGGTCTAGGCTGCGGGTATATGTGCCAAAGGGTCCCAATCTTGGTTCTCCATGTGTATATGTACTAAACAAACCTAAAAGAATGAAAAGTTACATTGGTGCACCCTCGCGAGGAGAAATCTAGGGGGGTAGACCCGCCGGGGCACACGTTCCACTTGTTTTGGGGGGAGGAGGGGGATAACGACCGCCGGAGCACCGGAACCCCACCAAACCTTGCATGTGGACCTATGATATGTTTCAAAGTGTGATGCAAGGTGTAATGGTGCAAAAGTAGCTCCCCTAAACCATAAACCCTAAGCTGGGAGGCTTGAGCCCTAAACCCCTCTAAATCCCTAAACCACGACGCCGGAGCTACGAGAACCATGCATCATAAACCCTAACCCTAACCCTAAACCCTAAACCTATACCTAACCATAAATACTTACCTTTAACCTAAACCCTAGCCCTATCCCCTAAACCCTAGCCCTAACCCTACACCTAACCCTAACCAGTAGATCAGGCACACCAGTCGATCGTGTGATAATGGCTCTAGGCTGCGGGTATATGTGCCAAAGGGTCCCAATCTAGGTTCTCCATGTGTATATGTACTAAACAAACCTAAAAGAATGAAAAGTTACATTGGTGCACCCTCGCGCGGAGAAATCTAGGGGGTAGACCCGCCAGGAGCACACGTTCCGTTGTTTTGAGGGAGGAGGGGGTAACGACCGCCGGAGCACCGGAACCCCACCAAACCTTGCATGTGGACCTATGATATGTGTCAAAGTGTGATGCAAGGTGTAATGGTGCAAAAGTAGCTCCCCTAAACCCTAAACCCTAAAGCTGGGAGGCTTCGAGCCCTAAACCCCTCTAAATCCCTAAACCACGACGCGGAGCTGCAGAACCATGCATCATAAACCCTAACCCTAACCCTAAACCCTAAACCTATACCTAACCATAAATACTTACCTTTAACCTAAACCCTAGCCCTAGCCCCTAAACCCTAGCCCTAACCCTACACCTAACCCTAACCGATAGATCAGTGCACACCGTCGATCGTGTGATAATGGCTCTAGCTGCGGGTATATGTGCCAAAGGGTCCCAATCTTGGTTCTACATGTGTATATGTACTAAACAAACCTAAAAGAATGAAAAGTTACATTGGTGCACCCTCGCGCGGAGAAATCTAGGGGGTAGACCCGCGGGGCACACGTTCACGTTGTTTTGGGGGAGGAGGGGGATAACGACCGCCGGAGCACCGCAACCCCTCCAAACCTTGCATGTGGACCTATTCTATGTTTCAAAGTGTGATGCAAGGTGTAATGGTGCAAAAGTAGCTCCCCTAAACCCTAAACCCTAAGCCGGGGAGGCTTCGAGCCCTAAACCCCTCTAAATCCCTAAACCACGACGTCGGAGCTGCGAGAACCATGCATCATAAACCCTAACCCTAAACCCTAAACCTATACCTAACCATAAATACTTACCCTTTAACCTAAACCCTAGCCCTAGCCCCTAAACCCTAGCCCTAACCCTACACCTAACCCTAACCAGTAGATCAGGCACACCGTCGATCGTGTGATAATGGCTCTGGCTGCGGGTATATGTGCCAAAGGGTCCCAATCTTGGTTCTCCATGTGTATATGTACTAAACAAACCTAAAAGAATGAAAAGTTACATTGGTGCACCCTCGCGAGGAGAAATCTAGGGGGTAGACCCGTCGGGGCACACGTTCCATTGTTTTGGGGGAGGAGGGGGATAACGACCGCGGAGCACCGGAACCCCACCAAACCTTGCATGTGGACCTATGATATGTGTCAAAGTGTGATGCAAGGTGTAATGGTGCAAAAGTAGCTCCCCTAAACCCTAAACCCTAAAGCTGGGGAGGCTTCGAGCCCTAAACCCCTTTAAATCCCTAAACCACGACGCCTGGAGCTGCAGAACCATGCATCATAAACCCTAACCCTAACCCTAAACCCTAAACCTATACCTAACCATAAATACTTACCTTTAACCTAAACCCTAGCCCTATCCCCTAAACCCTAGCCCTAACCCTACACCTAACCCTAACCGAGTAGATCGAGCACACCGTCGATCGTGTGATAATGGCTCTAGCTGCGGGTATATGTGCCAAAGGGTCCCAATCTTGGTTCTCCATGTGTATATGTACTAAACAAACCTAAAAGAATGAAAAGTTACATTGGTGCACCCTCGCGGAGAAATCTAGGGGGGTAGACCCGCCGGGGCACACGTTCAGCTGTTTTGGGGGAGGAGGGGGATAACGACCGCCGAGCACCGGAACCCCACCAAACCTTGCATGTGGACCTATGATATGTGTAAAAGTGTGATGCAAGGTGTAATGGTGCAAAAGTAGCTCCCCTAAACCCTAAACCCTAAAGCAGGGAGGCTTCGAGCCCTAAACCCCTCTAAATCCCTAAACCACGACGCCGGAGCTGCAGAACCATGCATCATAAACCCTAACCCTAACCCTAAACCCTAAACCTATACCTAACCATAAATACTTACCTTTAACCTAAACCCTAGCCCTAGCCCCTAAACCCTAGCCCTAACCCTACACCTAACCCTAACCGAGTAGATCAGGCACACCGTCGATCGTGTGATAATGGATCTAGCTGCGGGTATATGTGCCAAAGGGTCCCAATCTTGGTTCTCCATGTGTATATGTACTAAACAAACCTAAAAGAATGAAAAGTTACATTGGTGCACCCTCGCGCGGAGAAATCTAGGGGGTAGACCCGCCGGGGCACACGTTCCATTGTTTTGGGGGAGGAGGGGGATAACGACCGCCGGAGCACCGCAACCCAACCAAACCTTGCATGTGGACCTATGATATGTGTCAAAGTGTGATGCAAGGTGTAATGGTGCAAAAGTAGCTCCCCTAAACCCTAAACCCTAAAGCTGGGGAGGCTTCGAGCCCTAAACCCCTCTAAATCCCTAAACCACGACGCCGGAGCTGCAGAACCATGCATCATAAACCCTAACCCTAACCCTAAACCCTAAACCTATACCTAACCATAAATACTTACCTTTAACCTAAACCCTAGCCCTAGCCCCTAAACCCTAGCCCTAACCCTACACCTAACCCTAACCGATGAGATCGAGCACACCGTCGATCGTGTGATAATGGCTCTAGCTGCGGGTATATGTGCCAAAGGGTCCCAATCTTGGTTCTCCATGTGTATATGTACTAAACAAACCTAAAAGAATGAAAATTTACATTGGTGCACCCTCGCGCGGAGAAATCTAGGGGGTAGACCCGCCGGGGCACACGTTCCACTGTTTTGGGGGAGGAGGGGGATAACGACCGCCGGAGCACCGGAACCCCACCAAACCTTGCATGTGGACCTATGATATGTGTCAAAGTGTGATGCAAGGTGTAATGGTGCAAAAGTAGCTCCCCTAAACCCTAAACCCTAAGCTCGGGAGGCTTCGAGCCCTAAACCCCTCTAAATCCCTAAACCACGACGCCGGAGCTGCAGAACCATGCATCATAAACCCTAACCCTAACCCTAGACCCTAAACCTATACCTAACCATAAATACTTACCTTTAACCTAAACCCTAGCCCTAGCCCCTAAACCCTAGCCCTAACCCTACACTAAACCAGTAGATCAGGCACACCGTCGATCGTGTGATAATGGCTCTAGCTGCGGGTATATGTGCCAAAGGGTCCCAATCTTGGTTATCCATGTGTATATGTACTAAACAAACCTAAAAGAATGAAAAGTTACATTGGTGCACCCTCGCGAGGAGAAATCTAGGGGGGTAGACCCGCCGGGGCACACGTTCCGCTGTTTTGGGGGGGGAGGGGGATAACGACCGCGGAGCACCGGAACCCCACCAAACCTTGCATGTGGACCTATGATATGTGTCAAAGTGTGATGCAAGGTGTAATGGTGCAAAAGTAGCTCCCCTAAACCCTAAACCTTAAACTGGGGAGGCTTCGAGCCCTAAACCCCTCTAAATCCCTAAACCACGACGACGGAGCTGCAGAACCATGCATCATAAACCCTAACCCTAACCCTAAACCCTAAACCTATACCTAACCATAAATACTTACCTTTAACCTAAACCCTAGCCCTATCCCCTAAACCCTAGCCCTAACCCTACACCTAACCCTAACCAGTAGATCAGGCACACCGTCGATCGTGTGATAATGGCTCTAGCTGCGGGTATATGTGCCAAAGGGTCCCAATCTTGGTTCTCCATGTGTATATGTACTAAACAAACCTAAAAGAATGAAAAGTTACATTGGTGCACCCTCGCGCGGAGAAATCTAGGGGGTAGACCCGCCGGGGCACACGTTCCACTGTTTTGGGGGGAGGAGGGGGATAACGACCGCCGGAGCACCGGAACCCCACCAAACCTTGCATGTGGACCTATGATATGTGTAAAAGTGTGATGCAAGGTGTAATGGTGCAAAAGTAGCTCCCCTAAACCCTAAACCCTAAGCCGGGGAGGCTTCGAGCCCTAAACCCCTCTAAATCCCTAAACCACGACGCCGGAGCTGCAGAACCATGCATCATAAACCCTAACCCTAACCCTAAACCCTAAACCTATACCTAACCATAAATACTTACCTTTAACCTAAACCCTAGCCCTAGCCCCTAAACCCTAGCCCTAACCCTACACCTAACCCTAACCAGGTAGATCGAGCACACCGTCGATCGTGTGATAATGGATCTAGGCTGCGGGTATATGTGCCAAAGGGTCCCAATCTTGGTTCTCCATGTGTATATGTACTAAAAAAACCTAAAAGAATGAAAAGTTACATTGGTGCACCCTCGCGCGGAGAAATCTAGGGGGGTAGACCCGCCGGGGCACACGTTCCGCTGTTTTGGGGGGAGGAGGGGGATAACGACCGCCGGAGCACCGCAACCCAACCAAACCTTGCATGTGGACCTATGATATGTGTCAAAGTGTGATGCAAGGTGTAATGGTGCAAAAGTAGCTCCCCTAAACCCTAAACCCTAAACTTGGGAGGCTTCGAGCCCTAAACCCCTCTAAATCCCTAAACCACGACGCCGGAGCTGCAGAACCATGCATCATAAACCCTAACCCTAACCCTAAACCCTAAACCTATACCTAACCATAAATACTTACCTTTAACCTAAACCCTAGACCTAGCCCCTAAACCCTAGCCCTAACCCTACACCTAACCCTAACCAGTAGATCAGGCACACCGTCGATCGTGTGATAATGGCTCTAGCTGCGGGTATATGTGCCAAAGGGTCCCAATCTTGGTTCTCCATGTGTATATGTACTAAACAAACCTAAAAGAATGAAAATTTACATTGGTGCACCCTCGCGCGGAGAAATCTAGGGGGTAGACCCGCCGGGGCACACGTTCCGTTGTTTTGGGGGAGGAGGGGATAACGACCGCCGGAGCACCGGAACCCCACCAAACCTTGCATGTGGACCTATGATATGTGTCAAAGTGTGATGCAAGGTGTAATGGTGCAAAAGTAGCTCCCCTAAACCCTAAACCCTAAAGCGGGGAGGCTTCGAGCCCTAAACCCCTCTAAATCCCTAAACCACGACGCCGGAGTCGCAGAACCATGCATCATAAACCCTAACCCTAACCCTAAACCCTAAACCTATACCTAACCATAAATACTTACCTTTAACCTAAACCCTAGCCCTAGCCCCTAAACCCTAGCCCTAACCCTACACCTAACCCTAACCAGTAGATCAGGCACACCGTCGATCGTGTGATAATGGCTCTAGCTGCGGGTATATGTGCCAAAGGGTCCCAATCTTGGTTCTACATGTGTATATGTACTAAACAAACCTAAAAGAATGAAAAGTTACATTGGTGCACCCTCGCGCGGAGAAATCTAGGGGGTAGACCCGCCGGGGCACACGTTCACGCTGTTTTGGGGGAGGAGGGGGATAACGACCGCCGGAGCACCGCAACCCCACCAAACCTTGCATGTGGACCTATTCTATGTTTCAAAGTGTGATGCAAGGTGTAATGGTGCAAAAGTAGCTCCCCTAAACCCTAAACCCTAAACCGGGAGGCTTCGAGCCCTAAACCCCTCTAAATCCCTAAACCACGACGTCGGAGCTGCGGAACCATGCATCATAAACCCTAACCCTAAACCCTAAACCTATACCTAACCATAAATACTTACCCTTTAACCTAAACCCTAGCCCTAGCCCCTAAACCCTAGCCCTAACCCTACACCTAACCCTAACCGAGTAGATCGGGCACACCGTCGATCGTGTGATAATGGCTCTAGGCTGCGGGTATATGTGCCAAAGGGTCCCAATCTTGGTTCTCCATGTGTATATGTACTAAACAAACCTAAAAGAATGAAAAGTTACATTGGTGCACCCTCGCGAGGAGAAATCTAGGGGGGTAGACCCGCCGGGGCACACGTTCCGCTGTTTTGGGGGAGGAGGGGGATAACGACCGCCGGAGCACCGGAACCCCACCAAACCTTGCATGTGGACCTATGATATGTGTCAAAGTGTGATGCAAGGTGTAATGGTGCAAAAGTAGCTCCCCTAAACCCTAAACCCTAAGCCGGGAGGCTTCGAGCCCTAAACCCCTCTAAATCCCTAAACCACGACGCCGGAGCTGCAGAACCATGCATCATAAACCCTAACCCTAACCCTAAACCCTAAACCTATACCTAACCATAAATACTTACCTTTAACCTAAACCCTAGCCCTATCCCCTAAACCCTAGCCCTAACCCTACACCTAACCCTAACCAGTAGATCAGGCACACCGTCGATCGTGTGATAATGGCTCTAGCTGCGGGTATATGTGCTAAAGGGTCCCAATCTTGGTTCTCCATGTGTATATGTACTAAACAAACCTAAAAGAATGAAAAGTTACATTGGTGCACCCTCGCGGAGAAATCTAGGGGGTAGACCCGCCGGGGCACACGTTCCGTTGTTTTGGGGGAGGA
The DNA here is from genome assembly GCF_022539505.1 of Lolium rigidum. Classification (NCBI taxonomy): domain Eukaryota; kingdom Viridiplantae; phylum Streptophyta; class Magnoliopsida; order Poales; family Poaceae; genus Lolium; species Lolium rigidum. Next base: position 60,998,237 of record NC_061511.1, read on the forward strand.
GGGGGATAACGACCGCCGGAGCACCGAACCCCACCAAACCTTGCATGTGGACCTATGATATGTGTCAAAGTGTGATGCAAGGTGTAATGGTGCAAAAGTAGCTCCCCTAAACCCTAAACCCTAAGCTGGGGAGGCTTCGAGCCCTAAACCCCTCTAAATCCCTAAACCACGACGCCGAGCTGACGGAACCATGCATCATAAACCCTAACCCTAACCCTAAACCCTAAACCTATACCTAACCATAAATACTTACCTTTAACCTAAACCCTAGCCCTAGCCCCTAAACCCTAGCCCTAACCCTACACCTAACCCTAACCAGTAGATCAGGCACACGCGTCGATCGTGTGATAATGGCTCTAGACTGCGGGTATATGTGCCAAAGGGTCCCAATCTTGGTTCTCCATGTGTATATGTACTAAACAAACCTAAAAGAATGAAAAGTTACATTGGTGCACCCTCGCGCGGAGAAATCTAGGGGGTAGACCCGCCGGGGCACACGTTCCGTCGTTTTGGGGGAGGAGGGGGATAACGACCGCCGGAGCACCGCAACCCAACCAAACCTTGCATGTGGACCTATGATATGTGTCAAAGTGTGATGCAAGGTGTAATGGTGCAAAAGTAGCTCCCCTAAACCCTAAACCCTAAACTGGGGAGGCTTCGAGCCCTAAACCCCTCTAAATCCCTAAACCACGACACCGGAGCTGCAGAACCATGCATCATAAACCCTAACCCTAACCCTAAACCCTAAACCTATACCTAACCATAAATACTTACCTTTAACCTAAACCCTAGCCCTAGCCCCTAAACCCTAGCCCTAACCCTACACCTAACCCTAACCAGTAGATCAGGCACACCGTCGATCGTGTGATAATGGCTCTAGCTGCGGGTATATGTGCCAAAGGGTCCCAATCTTGGTTCTCCATGTGTATATGTACTAAACAAACCTAAAAGAATGAAAATTTACATTGGTGCACCCTCGCACGGAGAAATCTAGGGGGTAGACCCGCCGGGGCACACGTTCCGCTGTTTTGGGGAGGAGGGGGATAACGACCGCCGAGCACCGGAACCCCACCAAACCTTGCATGTGGACCTATGATATGTTTCAAAGTGTGATGCAAGGTGTAATGGTGCAAAAGTAGCTCCCCTAAACCCTAAACCCTAAGCTGGGGAGGCTTCGAGCCCTAAACCCCTCTAAATCCCTAAACCACGACGCGGAGCTGCAGAACCATGCATCATAAACCCTAACCCTAACCCTAAACCCTAAACCTATACCTAACCATAAATACTTACCTTTAACCTAAACCCTAGCCCTAGCCCCTAAACCCTAGCCCTAACCCTACACCTAACCCTAACCGAGTAGATCGAGCACACCGTCGATCGTGTGATAATGGCTCTAGCTGCGGGTATATGTGCCAAAGGGTCCCAATCTTGGTTCTACATGTGTATATGTACTAAACAAACCTAAAAGAAGAAAATGTTACATTGGTGCACCCTCGCGCGGAGAAATCTAGGGGGGTAGACCCGCCGGGGCACACGTTCCGCTATTTTGGGGGGGAGGAGGGGGATAACGACCGCCGGAGCACCGGAACCCCACCAAACCTTGCATGTGGACCTATGATATGTGTCAAAGTGTGATGCAAGGTGTAACGGTGCAAAAGTAGCTCCCCTAAACCCTAAACCCTAAGCTGGGAGGCTTCGAGCCCTAAACCCCTCTAAATCCCTAAACCACGACGCGGAAGCTGCAGAACCATGCATCATAAACCCTAACCCTAACCCTAAACCCTAAACCTATACCTAACCATAAATACTTACCTTTAACCTAAACCCTAGCCCTAGCCCCTAAACCCTAGCCCTAACCCTACACCTAACCCTAACTAGTAGATCAGGCACACCGTCGATCGTGTGATAATGGCTCTAGCTGCGGGTATATGTGCCAAAGGGTCCCAATCTTGGTTCTACATGTGTATATGTACTAAACAAACCTAAAAGAAGAAAATGTTACATTGGTGCACCCTCGCGCGGAGAAATCTAGGGGGGTAGACCCGCCGGGGCACACGTTCCGCTATTTTGGGGGGAGGAGGGGGATAACGACCGCCGGAGCACCGGAACCCCACCAAACCTTGCATGTGGACCTATGATATGTGTCAAAGTGTGATGCAAGGTGTAATGGTGCAAAAGTAGCTCCCCTAAACCCTAAACCCTAAGCCGGGAGGCTTCGAGCCCTAAACCCCTCTAAATCCCTAAACCACGACGCCGGAGCTGCAGAACCATGCATCATAAACCCTAACCCTAACCCTAAACCCTAAACCTATACCTAACCATAAATACTTACCTTTAACCTAAACCCTAGCCCTAGCCCCTAAACCCTAGCCCTAACCCTACACCTAACCCTAACCGAGTAGATCGAGCACACCGTCGATCGTGTGATAATGGCTCCAGCTGCGGGTATATGTGCCAAAGGGTCCCAATCTTGGTTCTCCATGTGTATATGTACTAAACAAACCTAAAAGAATGAAAAGTTACATTGGTGCACCCTCGCGCGGAGAAATCTAGGGGGTAGACCCGCCGGGGCACACGTTCCGTTGTTTTGGGGGAGGAGGGGGATAACGACCGCCGGAGCACCGGAACCCCACCAAACCTTGCATGTGGACCTATGATATGTGTCAAAGTGTGATGCAAGGTGTAATGGTGCAAAAGTAGCTCCCCTAAACCATAAACCCTAAACCGGGAGGCTTCGAGCCCTAAACCCCTCTAAATCCCTAAACCACGACGCCGGAGCTGCAGAACCATGCATCATAAACCCTAAACCTAACCCTAAACCCTAAACCTATACCTAACCATAAATACTTACCTTTAACCTAAACCCTAGCCCTAGCCCCTAAACCCTAGCCCTAACCCTACACCTAACCCTAACTAGTAGATCACGCACACCGTCGATCGTGTGATAATGGCTCCAGCTGCGGGTATATGTGCCAAAGGGTCCCAATCTTGGTTCTCCATGTGTATATGTACTAAACAAACCTAAAAGAATGAAAAGTTACATTGGTGCACCCTCGCGGAGAAATCTAGGGGGTAGACCCGCCGGGGCACACGTTCCGTTGTTTTGGGGGAGGAGGGGGATAACGACCGCCGGAGCACCGGAACCCCACCAAACCTTGCATGTGGACCTATGATATGTGTCAAAGTGTGATGCAAGGTGTAATGGTGCAAAAGTAGCTCCCCTAAACCATAAACCCTAAACTGGGGAGGCTTCGAGCCCTAAACCCCTCTAAATCCCTAAACCACGACGCCGGAGCTGCAGAACCATGCATCATAAACCCTAAACCTAACCCTAAACCCTAAACCTATACCTAACCATAAATACTTACCTTTAACCTAAACCCTAGCCCTAGCCCCTAAACCCTAGCCCTAGCCCTAACCCTACACCTAACCCTAACCAGTAGATCAGGCACACCGTCGATCGTGTGATAATGGCTCTAGCTGCGGGTATATGTGCCAAAGGGTCCCAATCTTGGTTCTACATGTGTATATGTACTAAACAAACCTAAAAGAATGAAAAGTTACATTGGTGCACCCTCGCGCGGAGAAATCTAGGGGGGTAGACCCGCCGGGGCACATGTTCCGCTGTTTTGGGGGGAGGAGGGGGATAACGACCGCCGGAGCACCGCAACCCCACCAAACCTTGCATGTGGACCTATTCTATGTTTCAAAGTGTGATGCAAGGTGTAATGGTGCAAAAGTAGCTCCCCTAAACCCTAAACCCTAAACCGGGGAGGCTTCGAGCCCTAAACCCCTCTAAATCCCTAAACCACGACGCCGGAGCTGCAGAACCATGCATCATAAACCCTAACCCTAAACCCTAAACCTATACCTAACCATAAATACTTACCCTTTAACCTAAACCCTAGCCCTAGCCCCTAAACCCTAGCCCTAACCCTACACCTAACCCTAACCGATAGATCAGGCACACCGTCGATCGTGTGATAATGGCTCTAGCTGCGGGTATATGTGCCAAAGGGTCCCAATCTTGGTTCTCCATGTGTATATGTACTAAACAAACCTAAAAGAATGAAAAGTTACATTGGTGCACCCTCGCGAGGAGAAATCTAGGGGGGTAGACCCGCCGGGGCACACGTTCCGCTGTTTTGGGGGGAGGAGGGGGATAACGACCGCCGGAGCACCGGAACCCCACCAAACCTTGCATGTGGACCTATGATATGTGTCAAAGTGTGATGCAATGTTGGGGGGATGACCCCCGGTATGCCAAAGGCATGCCAAACCGGATGGTTTGAGCCATCAGGATACCGGTTAGATGTTCATGCCGGAGTCTAAGATAGGCGTTTGGCTGAGCAGTTAAGCCGGTATCCTCATAAGAGGGATACCGGAACCGGATAGAAAAGGTACCGGGCCACCGGAAGGAAGGGCTTGTCGGCAAAGCTGGTCAAAGATCCTCTCCGAGCTAGAAGACAAGGATGAGCTAAGCAAAGTAGCTTTAAACGAAGGGCCGACGATAAAGAAGAAGATGACGGAGAAAGAAGCCGGAGGACGTCGGCCTCCACGATTAAAGAAGACCCCGGTGTCATCTATGATTAAAGTAGCTTTGTACAGTAGCCTTGTAAAGTAGTTTGTCCAGTCAAAGATGCCATTAGGGTTTCTTGCACTGTAAGCCACCCTCTTCCCTATATAAGGAGAGGGGGCAGCCCTCCTTACGGGCAGAGGTATGTACGTACGCGTGGAACACAGAGATAGAGAGAAACCTGTAATTTGTGTGAATCAATGAGCATGGTGATCTAGAGCGAGTTCTTCCTTGTGTCTTTCTTCTTCAACCTCTGGCCTTGGCCAAGTTCTTGAGGAAACCATCCGGAAGTTCATCACACCTGATCACAAACCCTCCCCCGAATCCTCTAGCGTCCATTCGGCCCCAATCTAAGCCATCCTATGGCATCTGTCTGTTCACCACGACGACAGTTGGCGCCCACCGTGGGGCATGAAGTGGCGCTTGATGGGGTTCACATTCGGGCGGGCGTCCTCGAGATCTCCGGCGAGCGTACGGTGTCCGCGTTGGTGCAGCGCATCTACGCCATGGACTTCATCAACGACAACGCGGGCTGCTTCGCCAACGGCGGCGTCTTCCCCAAGAACGGTCGCATCATCGAGTTCGGCAGCCACCGCGTCTACTTCGGCACCGTCCCTGTGCGCCAGCGCCTCTCGCCGGTGCTGGTGGCACCGGACCCGCCAAGATGGCTCTGTGCTGGCCGCGCCGCCGGCAGCGTCGAGGTAATGATGACCGGTGTGGCTGGTGCAGGAAAGGAGGCCGTGGGCGAAGGTGCTGGTCGCGCGGTTTCGACCCGTGCGGCTAAGCCACCGCTGGAGCGCGACGCAGGCGCAGCGGGTGCATCATTCGCGCCACCAGAGACACCGCTCCAGGCGGCGATGAACGTCCTCACCACCCCCATCGCACAGAACGTCGATCCGGCAGCGGCTCAGGCGGAGCTGGAGGCGCAGCGCCAGAAGGTGCTCGAGAGCGGCAAGGACTTCCTCCGGGCACAGCGCGAGCTGAACCTAACCCTACGTGAGTACAACGCTGCCCATGGCTTTGCTTCTGTTAGCGCACATGCTGCTAGGATGCCGGAAAACCGGCTAAAAGCTCGCAACCTAGATCAAGATTTGCGTAAGGAGATTCTTACCGGCAAGAGTACCTCTGCATCTGTTAGCATTGTGGAAAAACCTAAGTACAGTAGCCCGGATAAAACTATAAAAGCTGCTAAAGCTGCCGTAGAGCTATGCGAGTCGCTTTCCGGAGATGCTTTGGCAAAACAGCAAGAGCGTGTTAGAGAGCTGCTGGAAACCATTGAGCAGCAGAACGCTGAGCAGCTGGCTAAGCTGAACAAGGCAGCGGCCTCTAAATCCGTGCGTTCAACAAAGAATGCCGGTAGCAAGTCCCATGGGCAGGCTTCGTCCCCCCATCCGGACAGAAGAAGAGAAAGAGAAGTGAATGCGCAGCAGATGACTGTGTACGATCCGGTTCTTGCCGGAAAGCAACAAGCCGGGCAACATGATGCCGGTAGAAAAAGCCAAGGGGCAGAGCGAGGCTACGCCAGAGGAGGCTATGCCGGAAACAATCATGCCGGTAGATATGAGACCGGGCAAAATTATCGGGCTGCAAGGGCAGCGTACGATGAGGAGGAAATAGATCCCCGAGGTACCGGCAGGCAAGGGCCGCGGTACCGGAATGTTATGATGAAGCCGATTCTACAAGACCGGCAGCATACCGGAACCCGTTGGGGGAACGCTTGGGAGAGAGATACTTACCGGAACGGGATGCAAGGCACCGTCTGGATAGAGTGTACTTGTCAGAAATGATCGAGGAGGAAGGTCCTCCAGGTCCAAAGTGCTTTGGCCCAAGGATCATGAGAGAAAAACCACCAGTTCGCAACTTTACGTTGCCCCGTGACACAAAAACGTACGATGGCACTACGAAGCCGGAAGATTGGCTCGCGGATTACGTGACCGCGGTATATGTCGCAGGCGGTGGAGGAACCGTAGCAGGAGGAGGAAACAGGCGTTGGGCCGTGAGAATCATACCATCATTTTTGGTTGGACCGGCAAGAATCTGGCTAAACAACTTGCCGGCAAGAAGCATAAATGGCTGGCTGGATTTTGAGGAGGCTTTTGTGAGCAATTTCAGCAGCACCTATCAGAGGCCAAACAGGCCGCAGCAACTTGCTCTGTGTGTACAGCGCCCGAACGAAACAGACCGGGATTATCTGGCCCGGTGGAACACCACAAGGAACTCCTGTGAAGGGGTAATCGAGGCACAGGCCATTGCTTGGTTTTGCAGTGGGTGCAGAAGAGGTTCGCCGTTGTGGCAAAACCTGCAGCGGAACATGCCGACAACGTTGGCAGAGATGATACGTGTGGCGGATAGCTATGCGTTGGGAGACCCAACGCAGCCGGCAGTGCAACCTGAACCGGAACAGCTACGCCAAGAGCAACACCGGGATAACCGGAATAACAAAAGAAGAGAGGATTTTCCGGATCGAAGGTACGGTCCGCAGCAAGTTGCTGCTGTGCAGGAAAACTCTGAGGCCAGCGGCAGTCAGAGACAAAGAACCGGATCGCAGCCGTGGGCGGGTCCAAAGAAACAATGGGTGGAAAAGAAACCCTGGGTCCAGAAAAGAAACCGGCAAGAACCCGCAAAATACACCATGGAAGCTGCCATGGACCAAACCATGCCGGTGGCACACACCGAATCCGGCACACCCGTCAAACCACCTGACGAAGGATTGTACCTGGACAAAGTACTTGATGCAAAAGGGAGCGGTAAAAGATGCGCAACCACCACAAGACATGCCGCGGCAGCAACAGCTACCGCCACCACCGCCGCTTACCGGGGCAAACGCCTTACCGGTGCAGCCAAACCGGCAGCAGTATCAGCAAGTTAACCGGGTGGAGCAAGATGATAACCAACCACCTCCACCGGCACCTTTAGGCCGGAATGTTTACGAAGACCCGCATATGTGCTGTGTTGTTTTTGTCATTGAGCCGACAGACAGGCAAAGTATGCAACGCCGCTCCATGGAAGTAAACGCCGTGATGCCGGCAGTTCCCAAATACATGCAGTGGTCCAATCAGGAAATTGCCTGGTCAATTAAGGATCACCCCAGAATCATGCCGAATCCAGGCGGATATGCTCTTGTTGTGGACCCAATCATGAAAGGGCCGCAAACTCGAGTGAAGTTCAGCAAGGTGCTGATAGACAATGGCAGCAGCATCAACATCATGTACAAGCATACCATGCATACGCTGGGCATAACAGAAAACATGCTTCAGCCAACGCGCACAACGTTCCACGGAATCGTTCCGGGCTTATCCTGCGCCCCGGTAGGAAAAGTTCGGGTAGACGTGGCATTTGGAGGACGTGACAATTGCCGGGTTGAAAATGTTGAGTTTGAGGTGGTGGATCTAGACAGTCCCTACCATGCATTGCTGGGGAGACCGGCGTTGGCAGCCTTCATGGCCACAACTCATACGGCTTACCTCAAGATGAAGATGCCGGCACCTCGTGGGCCATTGACTGTGGTGGGAAACTATAAGGTCTCACTGGAAACTGCATCTGCCGGATCAAACCTAGCGGAATCGCTGGTGATCACGGAGGAAAAGAAAAGGATGCAAACAGCTTTAGCGCTGGCTCAGTCCTCACAGTTGAGCTTAGCGGCAATGAGCGGAAACTTGGGCTCACCGGCATTCAAGCCGACAAATGAAACAAAGGACATTGTGCTGGATCCGGCTTACCCAGAGCGCACCGTTCGTATCGGTGCCGGCCTCGATCAAGCATAGGAAAGCGCGCTCGTCAGCTTCCTCCGTGAGAATCGGAATATCTTTGCACTGGTCAGTCGATGATTTGGTAGGTGTTCCGAGGGAGCTGGCTGAGCACTCCTTGAACGTTCGGAAAGATGCCAAGCCGGTGCGACAACCCTTGCGCCGGTTCGCTGAAGATAGAAGAAAGATCATAGGAGAAGAGGTAACCAAACTGCTTGTTGCCGGATTCATTGTGGAGGTCACGCACACAAAGTGGCTGGCCAATCCGGTAATGGTTGAAAAGAAGAAAGATGAGAACCTGGAGGCAAAAGCTCCGAAGGTGTGGCGCATGTGCATCGACTACACCAACCTAAACAAGGCTTGCCCAAGAGACCCTTTTCCTTTACCACGAATCGATCAAGTGATTGATTCAACCGCTGGGTGTGAGTTGTTGTCCTTCCTGGATGCCTATTCCGGTTTCCACCAGATTCCCTTGAAAAAGGAAGATCAAATAAAAACTGCGTTCATTACCCCGCACGGGGCTTATTGCTATGTCACTATGCCTTTTGGTTTGCGCAACGCTGGTGCAACGTACCAGCGCTGTATGCAAAAATGTTTGTTTGATCAAATCGGAAAGAATGTGCAAGTCTATGTGGATGACATTGTGATCAAAACTAAGGTAAAGAACACCTTAATCGATGACATCCGGCAAACATTCGATAACCTAAGACGGTTCCGGATGAAACTCAATCCGGCAAAATGTACTTTTGGTGTCCCTGCCGGCAAGTTGCTCGGTTTCCTGGTGTCAAGCCGGGGCATAGAAGTCAATCCGGTAAAAATCCGGGCAATAGAAAGAATGAATATCCCACGAGAGCTAAAAGATGTGCAAAAATTTACCGGTAGCTTGGCATCGCTAAGCCGGTTCATAAGCAGGTTGGGAGAAAAAGCTCTACCACTATATGCTCTCATGAAAAAATCCGACACGTTCGTCTGGACCCCTCAGGCGGACGCAGCGTTTAAAGAGCTAAAAACAATGCTAGCCACAGCACCTATACTGGCTTCACCTCTAGAGAGAGAGCCTATGCTGTTATACATAGCAGCAACAAACCGGGTGGTAAGTGTAGTGGTTGTAGTTGAAAGAGAGGAGGAAGGAAAAACCGTCCAGAGGCCGGTATACTACCTGAGCGAGGTGCTCTCCCTCTCGAAGCAAAACTACCCTCACTTCCAGAAAATGACTTATGGCGTGTACATGGCCGCTACAAAACTCAAGCACTACTTTGAGGAACACCCCATGAAAGTGGTGAGCGAAGCACCAATCTCCGACATCATGTGCAACAAAGACGCCAGCGGCTGGATTGCAAAATGGGCAATCCAGATATCACCATACGTGCCGGTGTATGAAAGAAGAGATGCCATAAAATCACAGGCTTTGGCTGATTTCCTTGTTGATTGGGCGGAGATGCAATACAAACCGCCAGATCAGAGGATAGAATATTGGAAAATGCACTTTGATGGATCCAAGCTCAAGGAGGGTCTAGGTGCCGGTGTGGTGCTTACTTCACCAAAAGGAGACCACCTCCGGTATGTTTTGCAAGTGCATTTCAGGGCATCGAATAATGTCGCTGAATATGAAGCTTTGATCCATGGGCTTAAGGTCGCAAAAGAAATCGGTGCGCACCGGATCATTTGCTATGGAGATTCAGACCTTGTGGTACAGCAGTGTTCCGGAGATTGGGATGCAAAAGATGCAAACATGGCCTCGTACCGGTTTCACATGCAAAAGATTGCCGGATTCTTCGAAGGTTGTGAGTTTCACCATGTGCCACGCGCGGAAAATGAAGCCGCGGATGCTTTGTCTAAGCTGGGCTCGTCTAGGCAAGAAATTCCTCCCGGAATAGCTTTGGCTCACTTAAGAGTACCATCGATCAAACCGAGCCCGGAATCGGAATCAATTTTCGTACCGGAATCACACGTGGTGCCCATGGATATCGATGAAGGGAACCCGTGGACTGCTCCGGCAAACCCGGGGACTGCTCCAGCAAGCTCGGGGACTGCACCGGCAAGCTCGGAGACTGCTGCACCCATACCGGGAGAAATGATGCTGGTGGATAGCATGGAGATAGATGCGCCAGTATTTTTGGTTCGAGAGACACCGTCGTGGGTTAAACCTATTAAGGAATTCCTGATCAACGGCACCTTGCCGGTTGACGAAAATGAGTCAAGGAGAATCCAAAGAAGGTCCAAGGCATATACATTCATCAATGGTGAAGTGTACAAGAGAAGCGTTACCGGTATCCTTCAAAGATGTGTGGAGCCGGAAGAAGGGAAAGAAATGCTTGAGGAAATTCACCAAGGAGAGTGTGGGCATCATGCCTCATCAAGGGCGCTGGTGGCAAAAGTATTCCGGCATGGGTTTTATTGGCCCACTGCTTTGGAGAACGCTGAAGATTTGGTAAGAAAATGCAACGGCTGCCAGAGGTACGCCAAGCAAAATCATACCCCAGCATCCGGTTTAAAGACAATACCGTTAACATGGCCATTCGCCGTTTGGTGCCTTGACATGGTTGGGCCATTCAAAACTGCAAGAAGCAGCATGACCCATATCTTGGTTATGGTGGATAAATTCACCAAGTGGCTAGAAGTGAAACCTATCGCAAAGTGTGATGGGCATACAGCGGTAAAGTTCTTAAAAGACGTCATTTTGCGGTATGGATACCCGCACAGCATCATCACTGACAATGGAACCAACTTTGCTCAAGGAGAGTTCAAAAGGTTCTGTGAGGACAACAACATCCGGTTGGATTTGTGCTCAGTGGCACACCCGCAAGGCAATGGCCAAGTGGAAAGGATGAACGCTTTGGTACTTTCCGGCATCAAACCTAGACTCATTGATGCAGTGGAAAAGTCACCGGGATGTTGGCTTGATGAGCTACCATCAGTAATATGGAGTATAAGAACAACTCCAAACCGGTCTACCGGATACACTCCGTTTTTCATGGTTTATGGAGCAGAAGCAGTCATACCAACCGACATCATTCATGATTCACCAAGAGTACAGCTCTATACTGAGCAAGAGGTCAAAGAGGCCAGAGAAAATGATGTGGACTTGCTAGAAGAAGCAAGAGAGCTAGCTTTGGCAAGAACAGCCATTTACCAGCAGAACCTCAGACGCTATCATAACCGGAAGGTTAACCCAAGAGTTTTCCGGGAAGGAGATCTTGTGCTTCGCCTAGTGCAGCGCACTGAAGGCCGGCATAAGCTTTTGCCACCATGGGAAGGTCCCTTCATTGTAAGCAAGGTGCTTCACAATGATGCGTACTACTTGATCGATGCACAGGAGTGGAGAAAAGGAAAGGCGGACAGGTCCGGAGAGGAGAGCAAGCGTCCATGGAACGTAGCTCTGTTGCGTCCATTCTACTCTTGAAGATGTGGTGTAAGAAGTTCCTTTTTGTACCTTATATGCTATGAATAAAAGATGCCGGAACCTTGAATGAATCTCGGGGACTACCCCAATAAGGTTGCATGTAACTTGTTTATTTTTTCAGTTTACCGGTTGCTTATTGAATGTTTTATCTTTCCGGTTTAGTAGTGTGCTAAATCCTACCGGAATCTTCGACTCTGCTGCTGTCCGCAAACCGGCTTCATGGCAAGCAAGATAAACCGGTAGGAGGTAAGCACATGAACTGCGAAAAGGGAGAGCAGGAAAGAACAATCCGGAAAATTTAACTAACCCCGGTTAAACCGGTTTTTTGCAAAATTTCAAAGTTATTTCTAAGTTCAAGAAGATGCTTGTTTGGTGAAAGAACCTTGTGCTCATACGCCAAAGAAAGCCCAGAGAAGGCAGGCAGAGCCAAGGCAAAAGAACCAAGTATGCATCAAATTGGATGCGGAAACAATTGGGAAATCTTTGCAGTGCAGGATAAAAGCAGAACCAAAAGCAAATATGCTAAGGCAAACTTAGAAATACTTAGCTACCGGTATAACTTACCGGCATAAAATGTTGTACGGCAAACACAAGCAAACTTAAAGTTTTACATCATAGACCCCGGCATACCGGGGTAGAATTTAACAGGCATTGTTTTAAGACAACCAGGACAAGGGAACACATTACAGGCAAACATTGCATAGAGAATCATCAAGCAGCAGGAGCGTCAGGTGGAGCGGCACCGGCCTCAGCATCTTCAGGGGGAGCAGCGCCGGCTTCGGGAGCTTCCGGCGGCACGTCCTCGGCAGCCTCATCTTCATCTCCCTCGTCTTCTTCTTCCTCATCGCTGAGGTAGTCCTTGACACCAGGAGGGGAGGGATGAAGGTGCGAACCTCGGCATACTCGAGCAAGCCGGTATGCCCGGTCCCGCCGCTTCGCGGCGAGCGCCGGATCCGTGTCCGTAGGAGCATCTGCGCGTACGCCTTGGAGAGCATCCAGATCCAGAGCAGGGTACCATGAGCACGCGGAGCGCAGCGCCGTGTCAGCTCCGGCATGAGCCGCGGAGCATTGCCACTCGCGGATCCGGTGCCCAGCATCCTTGAGCCGGTTGGCAGTGAGCGTGATGTTCTCCGGCAGCTCCTCCTCAGGCCACAGCACCCTGAAGATTTGGATGGCGGCAGTTGGTAGGTCGGCAAGGAGCCGGTCGACGCAGCGCATGTGTTGGACTCGCACGGAGAGGGCGACAAGATAGTCGTACCCATCCCAGTGCGCGTCCATATTGGGAAATTCCCGCGCAATCCGATCCTCCCTCACCTTCTTCACGGCATAGACCTGGGATTCCGGAAAATGCTCTACAGGAAGAAGGAAAAAGCATAAACGCAAGACACCGGAAAAAAGTATGTCGGAAAAAGCAAGGAACAAAGATGCATTTTCAAAAGAAGAAAGCTTATAAGCGAAAAAAGGGGCAAGGCAGGAACTTACGGAGAGCAAGCGCGTCTATCTTCATAACCAACCGATCGTATTCCCGGTGATCAGTGGTCATGGTGTCAATGAGGCGCTCCGCTGCTTTCCGCGCCTTCCTCTCCTCATCTAGCTCTGCCGTCAATACGGTGTTGGAGTTCGTGGAGTCCTCCACGACCTCCGCCAACCTGGCCTCAGCTGCCACCCGGGCGTCCTTCAAAGCTTGCTCATGCCGAAGCGCGGCTTGCATAGCCTGTTCCTTAAGCTCCCCCAAGGCGGTCTTCTGGGCCTCCAGTGCCTCGTTGTGCTCCTTGAGGAGCTGCTCCTTCTCGCCTAAGTACCGGAAAGAAAGGTCTTAGCAAGCAACAATAGATGAAATGAAAAAAGGAACGGGTTAGCAGAAAAAGAAAGGATGGTACCTTGAAGCTTGGTGACCTGGGCCTTCAGGGCCTCGATGGTAGCTTCCGGAACAACTGTTAAGCAAAAGAGTGCGTAAATATCAGAAAAGGAAACATTCCGGTGAAAAGATGCCGGAGGGAAAAGAAACAAACCTTGGCAGTGGTTGTGGGCCTCAGCAAGGTCCCGATGCTCCCACAGAAGCTCCTCGGAGTTGCTTCCGGGCGTCAGCAGTGCTCTGTTCAAAGGAAGACGGTTGTGAGAAAGAAAGAAACAAGGTTTCAACCCGAAACTCAGGGACTGGCTATGCCGGTTTCACATGTCTCTAGTTAAAGTTTCGCGCTGAAAACTGCATTTTCACCACGAAACTCGGGGACTGGGAGAAGAGATAAGATCCGGAAAGAAAAGAAACCGGCATCAACAAAAATTCAAGAGGTTTAGCAGAACTTACCACCACGTTGTTGGTAGCATCGTACCATGCACTGTCGAACTCTTTCACGGCGCGTTTAAGCCGCGTGAAGTGTTCTTCAGTGGACCGAGGCCCAGCAGGGTCTGGTGCCGGAAGGCGGTCCTTCCCCAGGCCGCGGGTAGAGGCAGAAATATCCGCCTCGTTCCACTTCTGGGCGTAGGGGAGAAGGTGCCCCAGGTCCTTGCCCGCGCGCTTCAGCTCAACAATCCGGCCCAGGAGGCCGGTAGGCTTGTCTTGTACAGCGGCGGCAGCGGGACCGACGTGCAGCACCACGTCCCGCGCGCCGCCTGAGGCATCACCCTCCACTGCCTTGCCGCGGGAAGCCCCGGGCTTGAGGAACTTGGTGATCTTGGGGGTCTCGGACGGCGCCGGCTGCTTGGCCGCGGAAGGTCCTTGGCTGGGCGGCGGTGTCGGCGTGGCCTCGGGAGGAGGAGAAAATACCGGCGCGGAAGTATCCGGCGCGGTAGGGGAAGAGCTTGACTGTTTCTTCTTCTTCTTCTTCGGGGGAGGAGGAACCAAAGGTTCCGCCTGCCCGGCATCTGTCTGGCCGGCGCCGATGTTGCTGGCGCCGGTATCTTGAGTCTCTGGAGGGGAGGTGAAGTCCTCCTCCGCGCGGTGATCTGGAGGTGTTGGGGCCGCGCGCCCCGAACTTGTAGTGCCTCCCGAAGGGGAGGCAGAGGCTGTTGCCGGCACCGGATGGTACCGGACTTGAGTGAGGAGGAGGAGTTGAGGTCCTCGCGGAGCCGGCAGAGCCAAGCTCAAGCGCAGGGCTGAAAGAAAGGAAAAAGAGAGCAAATTGGAAAAAAGCAACCGGAAAAGAACTCGGTGGAAACAAAGAGAGCATAAAAAGAGATAAAAACTTACCCGGAAGACATTGGCATCCGCTTCTGCTTGTAGCGCTTGGTGCTGACCTGCTTCCCTCCAATGACTTCAGTCCGAGGGCGTTTGGCAGAGGAAGCATGGCTGGGGCCGGCGTCAGCAGCAGGAGGATCGCTCTTCTGGCCCTCGGCCATGAGTTTATCCAGAAACTCGTCGCCAACCTCGGCCTGCAGGGGGGGCTCATGCTCATGGACCTGTGGGTTGTTGCTGGCTGAGGGAATGTCTACAAAATGGTGGTAACAAAAAGAGTATAAGAAAACGAACAGAAAAGCTACCTCGAGCAAAACCAAGTCGTCAGACGAACCAGCTGGTTCCGGCGGAGACTTGCCGAGGCGAGAAGATGGAGTCCGGCCCATCCTCAGATCCAGCCAATGAATGACGGGATCCGGATCGTATTTGTCCAGAGGCCTCTTCCGGCAAGGGCCTCGTCGGTCCGAGTCGATCCGGGGGAAGCGAGTCCTAGCCTGGAAACAAAGGAAAAAAGAGAGATTAGTCGCAAATATGAAAGTTACCAGTAGTACGACCCGAGCCGCACAATTTCTTACTTCTTGGGACGGAGGATTTCTGGAGCTGAGAGGGCAAAGGCCCCACTCCCAGTCATCCGGCATGTCCGTTTGGCAGATCTGGCTAGCCTTCAGGACCACGTCAGCCTTGCTCAAGGGCAAGCCGGTGATCTTGGTGGGATCACCGGGGCCGTACATCTCACTAATCTTGTGAGCGCGCTGTTGAAGGGGAAGCACCCGGCGGCAGATGAAGGCGCGGATGATATCGTCGGAGCAGATGTCGGTGTCCTTCATCAACCTCAGCATGAAGCGCACCACCCGGTTCGTCTCGGCGTGATCCGTACCGGGGTTGTACTGCCAATTGGTCTTGGCGGGCGGCGCCGGGTTGAACGCCGGCAGGTTGATGAGGTCGACGTCACCCGCGTTCTTCACATAGAAGAACGTCGTCTGCCACAACCGGCAAGACTCGAGGCCGTTGAACTTAAAAAAGGGGCTCCCTTGGCGGGAGCCGATGATGCAGGACCCGCATTGAACGGGGGGTTTGGGCTTAGGAATGTCCTTGCCCTGGACCGAATTGATCCGAAGAGAGAAAAAGCGGGCAAACGTCTCCCGAACGGGACGGATGCCAATGTAGCCCTCCATGAAGGCCACAAAACAAGAAAGGTAAAAAACGGCATTGCCGGGGAGGTGATGAGGTTGGAGACGATAGAAGTTGAGGAATTGGCGAAAGAAGTCAGAAGCAGGAAGGCCGAAGCCACGCTCAAAGTGAGCAAGGAAAACAACGACCTCACCGGGCTCGAGCACCGGTTGGATCTCGTCGCCTGGAAGCCGGCAGATGACTCCTTCCGGAATCCTCCTAGACCGGTAAAGCCAGTCGATCTCATACTGGGTCACGTCGGAACCTCTCCAGGCTCCGCGTGTCTTGTCCTTTCCGGAGGCCCGGCTAGATGTGCCGGCCTCTTGTTTCCGGCTAGATGCCAGATCCATCCGGGCGAGGTCTTCGGTTAACCCGTCGGAAGCGCTACTACCTTGGTTGCTAGAGGTAGCAGCGGGGAGAGACCCTTCGCTAGACATAAGGATCTAGGAGACGCCGGAATCTACCAAGAAACAGTTTTCCCCAAACGGACCCTCGCGCGAAGATCTACGAGTAAGAGGAAAAGCAAAACAAAGAACGGATAAATACTCTACCGCCCCCAAGATCCGAAGTGCAAGAAAGAAAGGGGTAAAGGCGCATCGGGCCTAACCTGAGGCGGCGGAGTCGCGGAGGAAGAGGTTCGCCGGAGGTACGGTGAGCCTGCGGTCGCCAACGACCACCGTCGACGGCGAGGCGGAGAAGTCCTCGAAGAAGCACGAATGCAACGGACGCGGTGAGCGCGCTGCAGAAGGTTCCCGCACGAGGAGGTCCGGCGGAACGGCGGCGTGAGTTCGCCGGGCGACGGGCTCGAGCGAGCGGCGGCGGACGGAGAACGGTGAAGGCACGGAGTCGAAGAGTACTGCGCGCGAGGAAGTGGAGAGTGCGAGAAGAGGAAGAAGGGGCGGCGGTTGCGCTTATAAAGAAGAAGGGGAGTGGGCCGAAAACCGCTGGGCCGTGGCGGTCCGCCTCGCGGCCCGCGGTGGTTCGCACCATGGGTCGCCACGTGTCGGAGAAATACACGCGAAAAGACAAGAGGCCACACGGAGGCACACAGGAGATCCAGAACGGCTAGTGGGATCCGCAGCGGTGCATTAAATGGGCGCGCGGGAGTCGAAGCGAAATGACAACTGACACTGGCGCGTCAGTCACAGTGCGCATGTCTCTGTCAGGCGCGGGGCCCGAGATATTCTCGACTTCGCCGAGGAGGTGTTTAATGGTTAAGATACCGGAAGACAAGATACCGGGGAATGACTTACGAAGAAAAGATAAGGAAGATCCGGGCAAAGATGCCGGACCCGAGCTTAGCGCCGGATGGATCAAACCGGTATCCAAAGACGTAAGAACCTGGCATGGTCTGTTGGATAGGATCCGCCAGACTATACCAGCTTCGGGGACTAATGTTGGGGGGATGACCCCCGGTATGCCAAAGGCATGCCAAACCGGATGGTTTGAGCCATCAGGATACCGGTTAGATGTTCATGCCGGAGTCTAAGATAGGCGTTTGGCTGAACAGGCTAAGCCGGTATCCTCATAAGAGGGATACCGGAACCGGATAGAAAAGGTACCGGGCCACCGGAAGGAAGGGCTTGTCGGCAAAGCTGGTCAAAGATCCTCTCCAGAGCTAGAAGACAAGGATGAGCTAAGCAAAGTAGCTTTAAACGAAGGGCCGACGATAAAGAAGAAGATGACGGAGAAAGAAGCCGGAGGACGTCGGCCTCCCGATTAAAGAAGACCCCGGTGTCATCTATGATTAAAGTAGCTTTGTACGAGTAGCCTTGTAAAGTAGTTTGTCCAGTCAAAGATGCCATTAGGGTTTCTTGCACTGTAAGCCACCCTCTTCCCTATATAAGGAGAGGGGGCAGCCCTCCTTACGGGCAGAGGTACGTACGTACGCGTGGAACACAGAGATAGAGAGAAACCTGTAATTTGTGTGAATCAATGAGCATGGTGATCTAGAGCGAGTTCTTCCTTGTGTCTTTCTTCTTCAACCTCTGGCCTTGGCCAAGTTCTTGAGGAAACCATCCGGAAGTTCATCACACCTGATCACAAACCCTCCCCCGAATCCTCTAGCGTCCATTCGGCCCCAATCTAAGCCATCCTATGGCATCTGTCTGTTCACCACGACGACATGCAAGGTGTAATGGTGCAAAAGTAGCTCCCCTAAACCCTAAACCCTAAACTGGGGAGGCTTCGAGCCCTAAACCCCTCTAAATCCCTAAACCACGACGCCGGAGCTGCAGAACCATGCATCATAAACCCTAACCCTAACCCTAAACCCTAAACCAATACCTAACCATAAATACTTACCTTTAACCTAAACCCTAGCCCTATCCCCTAAACACTAGCCCTAACCCTACACCTAACCCTAACCAGTAGATCAGGCACACCGTCGATCGTGTGATAATGGCTCTAGCTGCGGGTATATGTGCCAAAGGGTCCCAATCTTGGTTCTCCATGTGTATATGTACTAAACAAACCTAAAAGAATGAAAAGTTACATTGGTGCACCCTCGCGCGGAGAAATCTAGGGGGGTAGACCCGCCGGGGCACACGTTCCGCTGTTTTGGGGGGAGGAGGGGGATAACGACCGTCGGAGCACCGGAACCCCACCAAACCTTGCATGTGGACCTATGATATGTGTCAAAGTGTGATGCAAGGTGTAATGGTGCAAAAGTAGCTCCCCTAAACCCTAAACCCTAAACTGGGGAGGCTTCGAGCCCTAAACCCTCTAAATCCCTAAACCACGACGCCGGAGCTGCAGAACCATGCATCATAAACCCTAACCCTAACCCTAAACCCTAAACCTATACCTAACCATAAATACTTACCTTTAACCTAAACCCTAGCCCTAGCCCCTAAACCCTAGCCCTAACCCTACACCTAACCCTAACCAAGAGATCGTGCACACCGTCGATCGTGTGATAATGGCTCTAGCTACGGGTATATGTGCCAAAGGGTCCCAATCTTGGTTCTCCATGTGTATATGTACTAAACAAACCTAAAAGAATGAAAAGTTACATTGGTGCACCCTCGCGCGGAGAAATCTAGGGGGTAGACCCGCCGGGGCACACGTTCCGCCGTTTTGGGGGGAGGAGGGGGATAACGACCGCCGGAGCACCGGAACCCCACCAAACCTTGCATGTGGACCTATGATATGTGTCAAAGTGTGATGCAAGGTGTAATGGTGCAAAAGTAGCTCCCCTAAACCCTAAACCCTAAACCGGGAGGCTTCGAGCCCTAAACCCCTCTAAATCCCTAAACCACGACGCGGAGCCGCAGAACCATGCATCATAAACCCTAACCCTAACCCTAAACCCTAAACCTATACCTAACCATAAATACTTACCTTTAACCTAAACCCTAGCCCTAGCCCCTAAACCCTAGCCCTAACCCTACACCTAACCCTAACCAAGAGATCGTGCACACCGTCGATCGTGTGATAATGGCTCTAGCTGCGGGTATATATGCCAAAGGGTCCCAATCTTGGTTCTCCATGTGTATATGTACTAAACAAACCTAAAAGAATGAAAAGTTACATTGGTGCACCCTCGCGGAGAAATCTAGGGGGTAGACCCGCCGGGCACACGTTCCGCCGTTTTGGGGGAGGAGGGGGATAACGACCGCCGGAGCACCGAACCCCACCAAACCTTGCATGTGGACCTATGATATGTGTCAAAGTGTGATGCAAGGTGTAATGGTGCAAAAGTAGCTCCCCTAAACCCTAAACCCTAAACCGGGAGGCTTCGAGCCCTAAACCCCTCTAAATCCCTAAACCACGACGCCGAGTCGCAGTACCATGCATCATAAACCCTAACCCTAACCCTAAACCCTAAACCTATACCTAACCATAAATACTTACCTTTAACCTAAACCCTAGCCCTAGCCCCTAAACCCTAGCCCTAACCCTACACCTAACCCTAACCAAGAGATCGTGCACACCGTCGATCGTGTGATAATGGCTCTAGCTGCGGGTATATGTGCCAAAGGGTCCCAATATTGGTTCTCCATGTGTATATGTACTAAACAAACCTAAAAGAATGAAAAGTTACATTGGTGCACCCGCGCGGAGAAATCTAGGGGGGTAGACCCGCCGGGGCACACGTTCCGCCGTTTTGGGGGGAGGAGGGGGATAACGACCGCCGGAGCACCGGAACCCCACCAAACCTTGCATGTGGACCTATGATATGTGTCAAAGTGTGATGCAAGGTGTAATGGTGCAAAAGTAGCTCCCCTAAACCCTAAACCCTAAACTGGGGGAGGCTTCGAGCCCTAAACCCCTCTAAATCCCTAAACCACGACGCCGGAGTCGTGTAACCATGCATCATAAACCCTAACCCTAACCCTAAACCCTAAACCTATACCTAACCATAAATACTTACCTTTAACCTAAACCCTAGCCCTAACCCTACACCTAACCCTAACCAGTAGATCAGGCACACCGTCGATCGTGTGATAATGGCTCTAGCTGCGGGTATATGTGCCAAAGGGTCCCAATCTTGGTTCTACATATGTATATGTACTAAACAAACCTAAAAGAATGAAAAGTTACATTGGTGCACCCTCGCGGAGAAATCTAGGGGGTAGACCCGCCGGGCACACGTTCCGTCGTTTTGGGGGAGGAGGGGGATAACGACCGCCGGAGCACCGCAACCCCACCAAACCTTGCATATGGACCTATTCTATGTTTCAAAGTGTGATGCAAGGTGTAATGGTGCAAAAGTAGCTCCCCTAAACCCTAAACCCTAAACTGGGGAGGCTTCGAGCCCTAAACCCCTCTAAATCCCTAAACCACGACGCTGGAGCTGCAGAACCATGCATCATAAACCCTAACCCTAAACCCTAAACCTATACCTAACCATAAATACTTACCCTTTAACCTAAACCCTAGACCTAGCCCCTAAACCCTAGCCCTAACCCTACACCTAACCCTAACCAAGAGATCGTGCACACCGTCGATCGTGTGATAATGGCTCTAGCCGCGGGTATATGTGCCAAAGGGTCCCAATCTTGGTTCTCCATGTGTATATGTACTAAACAAACCTAAAAGAATGAAAAGTTACATTGGTGCACCCTCGCGAGGAGAAATCTAGGGGGTAGACCCGCCGGGGCACACGTTCCGCTGTTTTGGGGGGAGGAGGAGGATAACGACCGCCGGAGCACCGGAACCCCACCAAACCTTGCATGTGGACCTATGATATGTGTCAAAGTGTGATGCAAGGTGTAATGGTGCAAAAGTAGCTCCCCTAAACTCTAAACTCGGGAGGCTTCGAGCCCTAAACCCCTCTAAATCCCTAAACCACGACGCCGGAGCTCGCGAACCATGCATCATAAACCCTAACCCTAACCCTAAACCCTAAACCTATACCTAACCATAAATACTTACCTTTAACCTAAACCCTAGCCCTATCCCCTAAACCCTAGCCCTAACCCTACACCTAACCCTAACCAGTAGATCAGGCACACCGTCGATCGTGTGATAATGGCTCTAGCTGCGGGTATATGTGCCAAAGGGTCCCAATCTTGGTTCTCCATGTGTATATGTACTAAACAAACCTAAAAGAATGAAAAGTTACATTGGTGCACCTCGCGCGGAGAAATCTAGGGGGTAGACCCGCCGGGGCACACGTTCCGCCGTTTTGGGGGAGGAGGGGGATAACGACCGCCGGAGCACCGAACCCCACCAAACCTTGCATGTGGACCTATGATATGTGTCAAAGTGTGATGCAAGGTGTAATGGTGCAAAAGTAGCTCCCCTAAACCCTAAACCCTAAACCGGGGAGGCTTCGAGCCCTAAACCCCTCTAAATCCCTAAACCACGACGCCGAGGCGTGAGAACCATGCATCATAAACCCTAACCCTAACCCTAAACCCTAAACCTATACCTAACCATAAATACTTACCTTTAACCTAAACCCTAGCCCTAGCCCCTAAACCCTAGCCCTAACCCTACACCTAACCCTAACCAAGTAGATCGTGCACACCGTCGATCGTGTGATAATGGCTCTAGCCGCGGGTATATGTGCCAAAGGGTCCCAATCTTGGTTCTCCATGTGTATATGTACTAAACAAACCTAAAAGAATGAAAAGTTACATTGGTGCACCCTCGCGCGGAGAAATCTAGGGGGGTAGACCCGCCGGGGCACACGTTCCGCTGTTTTGGGGGGAGGAGGGGGATAACGACCGCCGGAGCACCGCAACCCAACCAAACCTTGCATGTGGACATATGATGTGTGTCAAAGTGTGATGCAAGGTGTAATGGTTCAAAAGTAGCTCCCCTAAACCCTAAACCCTAAACTGGGGAGGCTTCGAGCCCTAAACCCCTCTAAATCCCTAAACCACGACGCCGGAGCCGCAGTAACCATGCATCATAAACCCTAACCCTAACCCTAAACCCTAAACCTATACCTAACCATAAATACTTACCTTTAACCTAAACCCTAGCCCTAGCCCCTAAACCCTAGCCCTAACCCTACACCTAACCCTAACCAAGAGATCGTGCACACCGTCGATCGTGTGATAATGGCTCTAGCTGCGGGTATATGTGCCAAAGGGTCCCAATCTTGGTTCTCCATGTGTATATGTACTAAACAAACCTAAAAGAATGAAAATTTACATTGGTGCACCCTCGCGCGGAGAAATCTAGGGGTAGACCCGCCGGGGCACACGTTCCGCCGTTTTGGGGGAGGAGGGGGATAACGACCGTCGGAGCACCGAACCCCACCAAACCTTGCATGTGGACCTATGATATGTGTCAAAGTGTGATGCAAGGTGTAATGGTGCAAAAATAGCTCCCCTAAACCCTAAACCCTAAACTGGGGAGGCTTCGAGCCCTAAACCCCTCTAAATCCCTAAACCACGACGCCGGAGTTGCAGAACCATGCATCATAAACCCTAACCCTAACCCTAAACCCTAAACCTATACCTAACCATAAATACTTACCTTTAACCTAAACCCTAGCCCTAGCCCCTAAACCCTAGCCCTAACCCTACACCTAACCCTAACCGATGAGATCGTGCACACCGTCGATCGTGTGATAATGGC
This sequence comes from Lolium rigidum, assembly GCF_022539505.1. Taxonomy (NCBI): domain Eukaryota; kingdom Viridiplantae; phylum Streptophyta; class Magnoliopsida; order Poales; family Poaceae; genus Lolium; species Lolium rigidum. Next base: position 61,021,345 of record NC_061511.1, read on the forward strand.
TCTAGCTGCGGGTATATATGCCAAAGGGTCCCAATCTTGGTTCTCCATGTGTATATGTACTAAACAAACCTAAAAGAATGAAAAGTTACATTGGTGCACCCTCGCGCGGAGAAATCTAGGGGGGTAGACCCGCCGGGGCACATGTTCCGCTGTTTTGGGGGAGGAGGGGGATAACGACCGCCGGAGCACCGGAACCCCACCAAACCTTGCATGTGGACCTATGATATGTGTCAAAGTGTGATGCAAGGTGTAATGGTGCAAAAGTAGCTCCCCTAAACCCTAAACCCTAAACTGGGGAGGATTCGAGCCCTAAACCCCTCTAAATCCCTAAACCACGACGCCGAGTCATGCAGTACCATGCATCATAAACCCTAACCCTAACCCTAAACCCTAAACCTATACCTAACCATAAATAATTACCTTTAACCTAAACCCTAGCCCTAGCCCCTAAACCCTAGCCCTAACCCTACACCTAACCCTAACCAAGTAGACCGTGCACACCGTCGATCGTGTGATAATGGCTCTAGCTGCGGGTATATGTGCCAAAGGGTCCCAATATTGGTTCTCCATGTGTATATGTACTAAACAAACCTAAAAGAATGAAAAGTTACATTGGTGCACCCTCGCGCGGAGAAATCTAGGGGGTAGACCCGCCGGGGCACACGTTCCGCTGTTTTGGGGGAGGAGGGGGATAACGACCGCCGGAGCACCGGAACCCCACCAAACCTTGCATGTGGACCTATGATATGCGTCAAAGTGTGATGCAAGGTGTAATGGTGCAAAAGTAGCTCCCCTAAACCCTAAACCCTAAACTGGGGAGGCTTCGAGCCCTAAACCCCTCTAAATCCCTAAACCACGACGCCGGAGCTGCAGAACCATGCATCATAAACCCTAACCCTAAACCCTAAACCTATACCTAACCATAAATACTTACCCTTTAACCTAAACCCTATCCCTAGCCCCTAAACCCTAGCCCTAACCCTACACCTAACCCTAACCAGTAGATCGAGCACACCGTCGATCGTGTGATAATGGCTCTAGCTGCGGGTATATGTGCCAAAGGGTCCCAATCTTGGTTCTCCATGTGTATATGTACTAAACAAACCTAAAAGAATGAAAAGTTACATTGGTGCACCCTCGCGAGGAGAAATCTAGGGGGTAGACCCGCCAGGGCACACGTTCCGCTGTTTTGGGGGAGGAGGAGGATAACGACCGCCGGAGCACCGGAACCCCACCAAACCTTGCATGTGGACCTATGATATGTGTCAAAGTGTGATGCAAGGTGTAATGGTGCAAAAGTAGCTCCCCTAAACCCTAAACTCGGGAGGCTTCGAGCCCTAAACCCCTCTAAATCCCTAAACCACGACGCCGGAGCTGCAGAACCATGCATCATAAACCCTAACCCTAACCCTAAACCCTAAACCTATACCTAACCATAAATACTTACCTTTAACCTAAACCCTAGCCCTATCCCCTAAACCCAGCCCCTAACCCTACACCTAACCCTAACCAAGTAGATCGAGCACACCGTCGATCGTGTGATAATGGCTCTAGCTGCGGGTATATGTGCCAAAGGGTCCCAATCTTGGTTCTCCATGTGTATATGTACTAAACAAACCTAAAAGAATGAAAAGTTACATTGGTGCACCCTCGCGCGGAGAAATCTAGGGGGTAGACCCGCCGGGGCACACGTTCCGCTGTTTTGGGGGAAGGAGGGGGATAACGACCGCCGGAGCACCGGAACCCCACCAAACCTTGCATGTGGACCTATGATATGTGTCAAAGTGTTATGCAAGGTGTAATGGTGCAAAAGTAGCTCCCCTAAACCCTAAACCCTAAACTGGGGAGGCTTCGAGCCCTAAACCCCTCTAAATCCCTAAACCACGACGCCGGAGCTGCAGAACCATGCATCATAAACCCTAACCCTAACCCTAAACCCTAAACCTATACCTAACCATAAATACTTACCTTTAACCTAAACCCTAGCCCTAGCCCCTAAACCCTAGCCCTAACCCTACACCTAACCCTAACCGAGTAGATCGTGCACACCGGTCGATCGTGTGATAATGGCTCTAGCTGCGGGTATATGTGCCAAAGGGTCCCAATCTTGGTTCTCCATGTGTATATGTACTAAACAAACCTAAAAGAATGAAAAGTTACATTGGTGCACCCTCGCGCGGAGAAATCTAGGGGGTAGACCCGCCGGGGCACACGTTCCGTCGTTTTGGGGGAGGAGGGGATAACGACCGCCGGAGCACCGCAACCCAACCAAACCTTGCATGTGGACCTATGATATGTGTCAAAGTGTGATGCAAGGTGTAATGGTTCAAAAGTAGCTCCCCTAAACCCTAAACCCTAAACCGGGGAGGCTTCGAGCCCTAAACCCCTCTAAATCCCTAAACCACGACGCCGAGTCGCAGAACCATGCATCATAAACCCTAACCCTAACCCTAAACCCTAAACCTATACCTAACCATAAATACTTACCTTTAACCTAAACCCTAGCCCTAGCCCCTAAACCCTAGCCCTAACCCTACACCTAACCCTAACCAAGAGATCGAGCACACCGTCGATCGTGTGATAATGGCTCTAGCTGCGGGTATATGTGCCAAAGGGTCCCAATCTTGGTTCTCCATGTGTATATGTACTAAACGAACCTAAAAGAATGAAAATTTACATTGGTGCACCCTCGCGCGGAGAAATCTAGGGGGTAGACCCGCCGGAGCACACGTTCCGCCGTTTTGGGGGAGGAGGGGGATAACGACCGCCGGAGCACCGGAACCCCACCAAACCTTGCATGTGGACCTATGATATGTGTCAAAGTGTGATGCAAGGTGTAATGGTGCAAAAGTAGCTCCCCTAAACCCTAAACCCTAAACTCGGGGAGGCTTCGAGCCCTAAACCCCTCTAAATCCCTAAACCACGACGCCGGAGTTGCGGAACCATGCATCATAAACCCTAACCCTAACCCTAAACCCTAAACCTATACCTAACCATAAATACTTACCTTTAACCTAAACCCTAGCCCTAGCCCCTAAACCCTAGCCCTAACCCTACACCTAACCCTAACCAAGTAGATCGTGCACACCGTCGATCGTGTGATAATGGCTCTAGCTGCGGGTATATATGCCAAAGGGTCCCAATCTTGGTTCTCCATGTGTATATGTACTAAACAAACCTAAAAGAATGAAAAGTTACATTGGTGCACCCTCGCGCGGAGAAATCTAGGGGGTAGACCCGCCGGGGCACATGTTCCGCTGTTTTGGGGGGAGGAGGGGGATAACGACCGCCGGAGCACCGAACCCCACCAAACCTTGCATGTGGACCTATGATATGTGTCAAAGTGTGATGCAAGGTGTAATGGTGCAAAAGTAGCTCCCCTAAACCCTAAACCCTAAACTGGGGAGGCTTCGAGCCCTAAACCCCTCTAAATCCCTAAACCACGACGCCGGAGCTGCAGTACCATGCATCATAAACCCTAACCCTAACCCTAAACCCTAAACCTATACCTAACCATAAATAATTACCTTTAACCTAAACCCTAGCCCTAGCCCCTAAACCCTAGCCCTAACCCTACACCTAACCCTAACCAGTAGACCAGGCACACCGTCGATCGTGTGATAATGGCTCTAGCTGCGGGTATATGTGCCAAAGGGTCCCAATATTGGTTCTCCATGTGTATATGTACTAAACAAACCTAAAAGAATGAAAAGTTACATTGGTGCACCTCGCGCGGAGAAATCTAGGGGGGTAGACCCGCCGGGGCACACGTTCCGCCGTTTTGGGGGAGGAGGGGGATAACGACCGCCGGAGCACCGGAACCCCACCAAACCTTGCATGTGGACCTATGATATGCGTCAAAGTGTGATGCAAGGTGTAATGGTGCAAAAGTAGCTACCCTAAACCCTAAACCCTAAACTGGGGAGGCTTCGAGCCCTAAACCCCTCTAAATCCCTAAACCACGACGCCGAGTCTGCAGTAACCATGCATCATAAACCCTAACCCTAACCCTAAACCCTAAACCTATACCTAACCATAAATACTTACCTTTAACCTAAACCCTAGCCCTAGCCCCTAAACCCTAGCCCTAACCCTACACCTAACCCTAACCAAGAGATCGTGCACACCGTCGATCGTGTGATAATGGCTCTAGCTACGGGTATATGTGCCAAAGGGTCCCAATCTTGGTTCTACATGTGTATATGTACTAAACAAACCTAAAAGAATGAAAAGTTACATTGGTGCACCCTCACGCGAGAAATCTAGGGGGTAGACCCGCCGGGCACACGTTCCGCCGTTTGGGGGGAGGAGGGGGATAACGACCGCCGGAGCACCGCAACCCCACCAAACCTTGCATGTGGACCTATTCTATGTTTCAAAGTGTGATGCAAGGTGTAATGGTGCAAAAGTAGCTCCCCTAAACCCTAAACCCTAAACTGGGGAGGCTTCGAACCCTAAACCCCTCTAAATCCCTAAACCACGACGCCGTGAGCCGTAGAACCATGCATCATAAACCCTAACCCTAAACCCTAAACCTATACCTAACCATAAATACTTACCCTTTAACCTAAACCCTAGCCCTTGCCCCTAAACCCTAGCCCTAACCCTACACCTAACCCTAACCAGGAGATCGTGCACACCGTCGATCGTGTGATAATGGCTCTAGCCGCGGGTATATGTGCCAAAGGGTCCCAATCTTGGTTCTCCATGTGTATATGTACTAAACAAACCTAAAAGAATGAAAAGTTACATTGGTGCACCCTCGCGAGGAGAAATCTAGGGGGTAGACCCGCCGGGGCACACGTTCCGTCGTTTTGGGGGAGGAGGGGGATAACGACCGCCGAAGCACCGAACCCCACCAAACCTTGCATGTGGACCTATGATATGTGTCAAAGTGTGATGCAAGGTGTAATGGTGCAAAAGTAGCTCCCCTAAACCCTAAACCCTAAACTGGGAGGCTTCGAGCCCTAAACCCCTCTAAATCCCTAAACCACAACGCCGAGCCGCGAACCATGCATCATAAACCCTAACCCTAAACCCTAAACCTATACCTAACCATAAATACTTACCTTTAACCTAAACCCTAGCCCTATCCCCTAAACCCTAGCCCTAACCCTACACCTAACCCTAACCAAGTAGATCGTGCACACCGTCGATCGTGTGATAATGGCTCTAGCCGCGGGTATATGTGCCAAAGGGTCCCAATCTTGGTTCTCCATGTGTATATGTACTAAACAAACCTAAAAGAATGAAAAGTTACATTGGTGCACCCTCGCGACGAGAAATCTAGGGGGTAGACCCGCCGGGCACACGTTCCGCTCGTTTTGGGGGAGGAGGGGGATAACGACCGCCGGAGCACCGGAACCCCACCAAACCTTTCATGTGGACCTATGATATGTGTCAAAGTGTGATGCAAGGTGTAATGGTGCAAAAGTAGCTCCCCTAAACCCTAAACCCTAAACTGGGGAGGCTTCGAGCCCTAAACCCCTCTAAATCCCTAAACCACGACGCCGAGCCGTGTAACCATGCATCATAAACCCTAACCCTAACCCTAAACCCTAAACCTATACCTAACCATAAATACTTACCTTTAACCTAAACCCTAGCCCTAGCCCCTAAACCGTAGCCCTAACCCTACACCTAACCCTAACCAGTAGATCAGGCACACCGTCGATCGTGTGATAATGGCTCTAGCTACGGGTATATGTGCCAAAGGGTCCCAATCTTCGTTCTCCATGTGTATATGTACTAAACAAACCTAAAAGAATGAAAAGTTACATTGGTGCACCCTCGCGCGGAGAAATCTAGGGGGGTAGACCCGCCGGGGCACACGTTCCGCTGTTTTGGGGGAGGAGGGGGATAACGACCGCCGGAGCACCGCAACCCCACCAAACCTTGCATGTGGACCTATGATATGTGTCAAAGTGTGATGCAAGGTGTAATGGTGCAAAAGTAGCTCCCCTAAACCCTAAACCCTAAACTCGGGGAGGCTTCGAGCCCTAAACCCCTCTAAATCCCTAAACCACGACGCCTGAGTCGCAGTAACCATGCATCATAAACCCTAACCCTAACCCTAAACCCTAAACCTATACCTAACCATAAATACTTACCTTTAACCTAAACCCTAGCCCTAGCCCCTAAACCCTAGCCCTAACCCTACACCTAACCCTAACCAGTAGATCAGGCACACCGTCGATCGTGTGATAATGACTCTAGCTGCGGGTATATGTGCCAAAGGGTCCCAATCTTGGTTCTCCATGTGTATATGTACTAAACAAACCGAAAAGAATGAAAATTTACATTGGTGCACCCTGCGCGGAGAAATCTAGGGGGTAGACCCGCCGGGGCACACGTTCCGTCGTTTTGGGGGGAGGAGGGGATAACGACCGCCGGAGCACCGGAACCCCACCAAACCTTGCATGTGGACCTATGATATGTGTCAAAGTGTGATGCAAGGTGTAATGGTGCAAAAGTAGCTCCCCTAAACCCTAAACCCTAAACCGGGGAGGCTTCGAGCCCTAAACCTCTCTAAATCCCTAAACCACGACGCCGAGCTCGCAGTAACCATGCATCATAAACCCTAACCCTAACCCTAAACCCTAAACCTATACCTAACCATAAATACTTACCTTTAACCTAAACCCTAGCCCTAGCCCCTAAAACCTAGCCCTAACCCTACACCTAACCCTAACCAAGTAGATCGTGCACACCGTCGATCGTGTGATAATGGCTCTAGCTGCGGGTATATGTGCCAAAGGGTCCCAATCTTGGTTCTCCATGTGTATATGTACTAAACAAACCTAAAAGAATGAAAAGTTACATTGGTGCACCCTCGCGCGGAGAAATCTAGTGGGGTAGACCCGCCGGGGCACACGTTCCGCTGTTTTGGGGGAGGAGGGGGATAACGACCGCCGGAGCACCGGAACCCCACCAAACCTTGCATGTGGACCTATGATATGTGTCAAAGTGTGATGCAAGGTGTAATGGTGCAAAAGTAGCTCCCCTAAACCCTAAACCCTAAACCGGGGAGGCTTCGAGCCCTAAACCCCTCTAAATCCCTAAACCACGACGCCGAGCCGCAGAACCATGCATCATAAACCCTAACCCTAACCCTAAACCCTAAACCTATACCTAACCATAAATACTTACCTTTAACCTAAACCCTAGCCCTAGCCCCTAAACCCTAGCCCTAACCCTACACCTAACCCTAACCAAGAGATCGTGCACACCGTCGATCGTGTGATAATGGCTCTAGCTGCGGGTATATGTGCCAAAGGGTCCCAATCTTGGTTCTCCATGTGTATATGTACTAAACAAACCTAAAAGAATGAAAAGTTACATTGGTGCACCCTCGCGCGGAGAAATCTAGGGGGTAGACCCGCCGGGGCACACGTTCCGCCGTTTTGGGGGAGGAGGGAGATAACGATCGCCGGAGCACCGCAACCCAACCAAACCTTGCATGTGGACCTATTCTATGTTTCAAAGTGTGATGCAAGGTGTAATGGTGCAAAAGTAGCTCCCCTAAACCCTAAACCCTAAACTGGGAGGCTTCGAGCCCTAAATCCATCTAAATCCCTAAACCACGACGTGAGTCGCAGAACCATGCATCATAAACCCTAACCCTAACCCTAAACCTATACCTAACCATAAATACTTACCCTTTAACCTAAACCCTAGCCCTAGCCCCTAAACCCTAGCCCTAACCCTACACCTAACCCTAACCAAGTAGATCGTGCACACCGTCGATCGTGTGATAATGGCTCTAGGCTGCGGTATATGTGCCAAAGGGTCCCAATCTTGGTTCTCCATGTGTATATGTACTAAACAAACCTAAAAGAATGAAAAGTTACATTGGTGCACCCTCGCGCGGAGAAATCTAGGGGGGTAGACCCGCCGGGCACACGTTCCGCCGTTTTGGGGGAGGAGGGAGATAACGATCGCCGAGCACCGCAACCCAACCAAACCTTGCATGTGGACCTATTCTATGTTTCAAAGTGTGATGCAAGGTGTAATGGTGCAAAAGTAGCTCCCCTAAACCCTAAACTGGGGAGGCTTCGAGCCCTAAATCCATCTAAATCCCTAAACCACGACGCCGGAGCTGCAGAACCATGCATCATAAACCCTAACCCTAACCCTAAACCTATACCTAACCATAAATACTTACCCTTTAACCTAAACCCTAGCCCTAGCCCCTAAACCGTAGCCCTAACCCTACACCTAACCCTAACCAGTAGATCAGGCACACCGTCGATCGTGTGATAATGGCTCTAGCTACGGGTATATGTGCCAAAGGGTCCCAATCTTGGTTCTCCATGTGTATATGTACTAAACAAACCTAAAAGAATGAAAAGTTACATTGGTGCACCCTCGCGCGGAGAAATCTAGGGGGTAGACCCGCCGGGGCACACGTTCCGCCGTTTTGGGGGAGGAGGGGGATAACGACCGCCGGAGCACCGCAACCCAACCAAACCTTGCATGTGGACCTATGATATGTGTCAAAGTGTGATGCAAGGTGTAATGGTGCAAAAGTAGCTCCCCTAAACCCTAAACCCTAAACTGGGGAGGCTTCGAGCCCTAAACCCCTCTAAATCCCTAAACCACGACGCCGAGCCGCAGAACCATGCATCATAAACCCTAACCCTAACCCTAAACCCTAAACCTATACCTAACCATAAATACTTACCTTTAACCTAAAACCTAGCCCTAGCCCCTAAACCCTAGCCCTAACCCTACACCTAACCCTAACCAGTAGATCAGGCACACCGTCGATCGTGTGATAATGACTCTAGCTGCGGGTATATGTGCCAAAGGGTCCCAATCTTGGTTCTCCATGTGTATATGTACTAAACAAACCTAAAAGAATGAAAATTTACATTGGTGCACCCTCGCGCGGAGAAATCTAGGGGGGTAGACCCGCCGGGGCACACGTTCCGTTGTTTTGGGGGAGGAGGGGGATAACGACCGCCGGAGCACCGGAACCCCACCAAACCTTGCATGTGGACCTATGATATGTGTCAAAGTGTGATGCAAGGTGTAATGGTGCAAAAGTAGCTCCCCTAAACCCTAAACCCTAAACCGGGGAGGCTTCGAGCCCTAAACCTCTCTAAATCCCTAAACCACGACGCCGAGTCGCAGTAACCATGCATCATAAACCCTAACCCTAACCCTAAACCCTAAACCTATACCTAACCATAAATACTTACCTTTAACCTAAACCCTAGCCCTAGCCCCTAAAACCTAGCCCTAACCCTACACCTAACCCTAACCAAGAGATCGTGCACACCGTCGATCGTGTGATAATGGCTCTAGCTGCGGGTATATGTGCCAAAGGGTCCCAATCTTGGTTCTCCATGTGTATATGTACTAAACAAACCTAAAAGAATGAAAAGTTACATTGGTGCACCCTCGCGCGGAGAAATCTAGTGGGGTAGACCCGCCGGGGCACACGTTCCGCTGTTTTGGGGGAGGAGGGGGATAACGACCGCCGGAGCACCGGAACCCCACCAAACCTTGCATGTGGACCTATGATATGTGTCAAAGTGTGATGCAAGGTGTAATGGTGCAAAAGTAGCTCCCCTAAACCCTAAACCCTAAACCGGGGAGGCTTCGAGCCCTAAACCCCTCTAAATCCCTAAACCACGACGCCGTGAGCCTGCAGAACCATGCATCATAAACCCTAACCCTAACCCTAAACCCTAAACCTATACCTAACCATAAATACTTACCTTTAACCTAAACCCTAGCCCTAGCCCCTAAACCCTAGCCCTAACCCTACACCTAACCCTAACCAAGAGATCGTGCACACCGTCGATCGTGTGATAATGGCTCTAGCTGCGGGTATATGTGCCAAAGGGTCCCAATCTTGGTTCTCCATGTGTATATGTACTAAAAAAACCTAAAAGAATGAAAAGTTACATTGGTGCACCTCGCGCGGAGAAATCTAGGGGGTAGACCCGCCGGGCACACGTTCCGCTGTTTTGGGGGAGGAGGGAGATAACGATCGCCGAGCACCGCAACCCAACCAAACCTTGCATGTGGACCTATTCTATGTTTCAAAGTGTGATGCAAGGTGTAATGGTGCAAAAGTAGCTCCCCTAAACCCTAAACCCTAAACTCGGGGAGGCTTCGAGCCCTAAATCCATCTAAATCCCTAAACCACGACGCTGGAGCCGCAGTAACCATGCATCATAAACCCTAACCCTAACCCTAAACCTATACCTAACCATAAATACTTACCCTTTAACCTAAACCCTAGCCCTAGCCCCTAAACCGTAGCCCTAACCCTACACCTAACCCTAACCAGTAGATCAGGCACACCGTCGATCGTGTGATAATGGCTCTAGCTACGGGTATATGTGCCAAAGGGTCCCAATCTTGGTTCTCCATGTGTATATGTACTAAACAAACCTAAAAGAATGAAAAGTTACATTGGTGCACCCTCGCGCGGAGAAATCTAGGGGGTAGACCCGCCGGGGCACACGTTCCGCTCGTTTTGGGGGAGGAGGGGGATAACGACCGCCGGAGCACCGCAACCCAACCAAACCTTGCATGTGGACCTATGATATGTGTCAAAGTGTGATGCAAGGTGTAATGGTGCAAAAGTAGCTCCCCTAAACCCTAAACCCTAAACTGGGGAGGCTTCGAGCCCTAAACCCCTCTAAATCCCTAAACCACGACGCCGGAGCTGCAGAACCATGCATCATAAACCCTAACCCTAACCCTAAACCCTAAACCTATACCTAACCATAAATACTTACCTTTAACCTAAACCCTAGCCCTAGCCCCTAAACCCTAGCCCTAACCCTACACCTAACCCTAACCAGTAGATCAGGCACACCGTCGATCGTGTGATAATGACTCTAGCTGCGGGTATATGTGCCAAAGGGTCCCAATCTTGGTTCTCCATGTGTATATGTACTAAAAAAACCTAAAAGAATGAAAATTTACATTGGTGCACCCTCGCGCGGAGAAATCTAGGGGGTAGACCCGCCGGGCACACGTTCCGCCGTTTTGGGGGAGGAGGGGGATAACGACCGCCGGAGCACCGGAACCCCACCAAACCTTGCATGTGGACCTATGATATGTGTCAAAGTGTGATGCAAGGTGTAATGGTGCAAAAGTAGCTCCCCTAAACCCTAAACCCTAAACCGGGGAGGCTTCGAGCCCTAAACCTCTCTAAATCCCTAAACCACGACGCTGGAGCTGCAGAACCATGCATCATAAACCCTAACCCTAACCCTAAACCCTAAACCTATACCTAACCATAAATACTTACCTTTAACCTAAACCCTAGCCCTAGCCCCTAAAACCTAGCCCTAACCCTACACCTAACCCTAACCAAGTAGATCGTGCACACCGTCGATCGTGTGATAATGGCTCTAGCTGCGGGTATATGTGCCAAAGGGTCCCAATCTTGGTTCTCCATGTGTATATGTACTAAACAAACCTAAAAGAATGAAAAGTTACATTGGTGCACCCTCGCGCGGAGAAATCTAGTGGGGTAGACCCGCCGGGGCACACGTTCCGCTGTTTTGGGGGGAGGAGGGGGATAACGACCGCCGGAGCACCGGAACCCCACCAAACCTTGCATGTGGACCTATGATATGTGTCAAAGTGTGATGCAAGGTGTAATGGTGCAAAAGTAGCTCCCCTAAACCCTAAACCCTAAACTGGGGGAGGCTTCGAGCCCTAAACCCCTCTAAATCCCTAAACCACGACGCGGAGTTGCAGAACCATGCATCATAAACCCTAACCCTAACCCTAAACCCTAAACCTATACCTAACCATAAATACTTACCTTTAACCTAAACCCTAGCCCTAGCCCCTAAACCCTAGCCCTAACCCTACACCTAACCCTAACCAAGTAGATCAGGCACACCGTCGATCGTGTGATAATGGCTCTAGCTGCGGGTATATGTGCCAAAGGGTCCCAATCTTGGTTCTCCATGTGTATATGTACTAAACAAACCTAAAAGAATGAAAAGTTACATTGGTGCACCCTCGCGCGGAGAAATCTAGGGGGGTAGACCCGCCGGGGCACACGTTCCGCTGTTTTGGGGGGAGGAGGGAGATAACGATCGCCGGAGCACCGCAACCCAACCAAACCTTGCATGTGGACCTATTCTATGTTTCAAAGTGTGATGCAAGGTGTAATGGTGCAAAAGTAGCTCCCCTAAACCCTAAACCCTAAACTGGGGAGGCTTCGAGCCCTAAATCCATCTAAATCCCTAAACCACGACGCCGGAGCTGCAGAACCATGCATCATAAACCCTAACCCTAACCCTAAACCTATACCTAACCATAAATACTTACCCTTTAACCTAAACCCTAGCCCTAGCCCCTAAACCGTAGCCCTAACCCTACACCTAACCCTAACCAGTAGATCAGGCACACCGTCGATCGTGTGATAATGGCTCTAGCTACGGGTATATGTGCCAAAGGGTCCCAATCTTGGTTCTCCATGTGTATATGTACTAAACAAACCTAAAAGAATGAAAAGTTACATTGGTGCACCCTCGCGCGGAGAAATCTAGGGGGGTAGACCCGCCGGGGCACACGTTCCGTCGTTTTGGGGGAGGAGGGGGATAACGACCGCCGAGCACCGCAACCCAACCAAACCTTGCATGTGGACCTATGATATGTGTCAAAGTGTGATGCAAGGTGTAATGGTGCAAAAGTAGCTCCCCTAAACCCTAAACCCTAAACTGGGGAGGCTTCGAGCCCTAAACCCCTCTAAATCCCTAAACCACGACGCCGGAGTTGCAGAACCATGCATCATAAACCCTAACCCTAACCCTAAACCCTAAACCTATACCTAACCATAAATACTTACCTTTAACCTAAACCCTAGCCCTAGCCCCTAAACCCTAGCCCTAACCCTACACCTAACCCTAACCAAGAGATCGAGCACACCGTCGATCGTGTGATAATGACTCTAGGCTGCGGGTATATGTGCCAAAGGGTCCCAATCTTGGTTCTCCATGTGTATATGTACTAAACAAACCTAAAAGAATGAAAATTTACATTGGTGCACCCTCGCGGGAGAAATCTAGGGGGTAGACCCGCCGGGGCACACGTTCCGTCGTTTTGGGGGAGGAGGGGGATAACGACCGCCGGAGCACCGGAACCCCACCAAACCTTGCATGTGGACCTATGATATGTGTCAAAGTGTGATGCAAGGTGTAATGGTGCAAAAGTAGCTCCCCTAAACCCTAAACCCTAAACTGGGGAGGCTTCGAGCCCTAAACCTCTCTAAATCCCTAAACCACGACGCCGGAGCTGCAGAACCATGCATCATAAACCCTAACCCTAACCCTAAACCCTAAACCTATACCTAACCATAAATACTTACCTTTAACCTAAACCCTAGCCCTAGCCCCTAAAACCTAGCCCTAACCCTACACCTAACCCTAACCAGTAGATCAGGCACACCGTCGATCGTGTGATAATGGCTCTAGCTGCGGGTATATGTGCCAAAGGGTCCCAATCTTGGTTCTCCATGTGTATATGTACTAAACAAACCTAAAAGAATGAAAAGTTACATTGGTGCACCCTCGCGCGGAGAAATCTAGTGGGGTAGACCCGCCGGGCACACGTTCCGTTGTTTTGGGGGAGGAGGGGGATAACGACCGCCGGAGCACCGGAACCCCACCAAACCTTGCATGTGGACCTATGATATGTGTCAAAGTGTGATGCAAGGTGTAATGGTGCAAAAGTAGCTCCCCTAAACCCTAAACCCTAAACTGGGAGGCTTCGAGCCCTAAACCCCTCTAAATCCCTAAACCACGACGCCGGAGCTGCAGTAACCATGCATCATAAACCCTAACCCTAACCCTAAACCCTAAACCTATACCTAACCATAAATACTTACCTTTAACCTAAACCCTAGCCCTAGCCCCTAAACCCTAGCCCTAACCCTACACCTAACCCTAACCAAGAGATCGTGCACACCGTCGATCGTGTGATAATGGCTCTAGTCTGCGGGTATATGTGCCAAAGGGTCCCAATCTTGGTTCTCCATGTGTATATGTACTAAACAAACCTAAAAGAATGAAAAGTTACATTGGTGCACCCTCGCGCGGAGAAATCTAGGGGGTAGACCCGCCGGGGCACACGTTCCGCCGTTTTGGGGGAGGAGGGAGATAACGATCGCCGGAGCACCGCAACCCAACCAAACCTTGCATGTGGACCTATTCTATGTTTCAAAGTGTGATGCAAGGTGTAATGGTGCAAAATTAGCTCCCCTAAACCCTAAACCCTAAACTGGGGAGGCTTCGAGCCCTAAATCCATCTAAATCCCTAAACCACGACGCCGGAGCTGCAGAACCATGCATCATAAACCCTAACCCTAACCCTAAACCTATACCTAACCATAAATACTTACCCTTTAACCTAAACCCTAGCCCTAGCCCCTAAACCCTAGCCCTAACCCTACACCTAACCCTAACCAGTAGATCAGGCACACCGTCGATCGTGTGATAATGGCTCTAGCTGCGGGTATATGTGCCAAAGGGTCCCAATCTTGGTTCTCCATGTGTATATGTACTAAACAAACCTAAAATAATGAAAAGTTACATTGGTGCACCCTCGCGCGGAGAAATCTAGGGGGGTAGACCCGCCGGGGCACACGTTCCGCTGTTTTGGGGGAGGAGGGGGATAACGACCGCCGGAGCACCGAAACCCCACCAAACCTTGCATGTGGACCTATTCTATGTTTCAAAGTGTGATGCAAGGTGTAATGGTGCAAAAGTAGCTCCCCTAAACCCTAAACCCTAAACTGGGGAGGCTTCGAGCCCTAAACCCCTCTAAATCCCTAAACCACGACGCCGGAGCTGCATAACCATGCATCATAAACCCTAACCCTAACCCTAAACCCTAAACCTATACCTAACCATAAATACTTACCCTTTAACCTAAACCCTAGCCCTAGCCCCTAAACCCTAGCCCTAACCCTACGCCTAACCCTAACCAAGAGATCGTGCACACCGTCGATCGTGTGATAATGGCTCTAGCTGCGGGTATATGTGCCAAAGGGTCCCAATCTTTGGTTCTCCATGTGTATATGCACTAAACAAACCTAAAAGAATGAAAAGTTACATTGGTGCACCTCGCGCGGAGAAATCTAGGGGGGTAGACCCGCCGGGGTACACGTTCCGCTGTTTTGGGGGGAGGAGGGGATAACGACCGCCGGAGCACCAGAACCCCACCAAACCTTGCATGTGGACATATTCTATGTTTCGAAGTGTGATGCAAGGTGTAATGGTGCAAAAGTAGCTCCCCTAAACCCTAAACCCTAAACTGGGGAGCCTTCGACCCCTAAACCCCTCTAAATCCCTAAACCACGACGCTGGAGCTGCAGAACCATGCATCATAAACCCTAACCCTAACCCTAAACCTATACCTAACCATAAATACTTACCCTTTAACCTAAACCCTAGCCCTAGCCCCTAAACCCTAGCCCTAACCCTACACCTAACCCTAACCGAGAGATCGTGCACACCGTCGATCGTGTGATAATGGCTCTAGCTGCGGGTATATGTGCCAAAGGGTCCCAATCTTGGTTCTCCATGTGTATATGTACTAAACAAACCTAAAAGAATGAAAAGTTACATTGGTGCACCCTGCGCGGAGAAATCTAGGGGGTAGACCCGCCGGGGCACACGTTCCGCCGTTTTGGGGGAGGAGGGGGATAACGACCGCCGGAGCACCGGAACCCCACCAAACCTTGCATGTGGACCTATTCTATGTTTCAAAGTGTGATGCAAGGTGTAATTCACCAAATGGTGCATGGCATGGATCCCCGGTCTGACATTCCTCACCTTCGGGCGATAACACTTACCGTATTCCTGGACGTGTACGGTGAAGTGTCCCGCCGCGGGTATATCAGGGGCTAGACTGTGCCAAAGGGTGCCACACATGGTTTTCCATATGTCCATGGACTAAACAAATCTAAACCTATGAAAAGGTATATTGGTGGAACCTCGCGCGGAGAAATCTAGGGGGTAGACCATCCGGGGCCCATAGACAACCGTTTTTAGGGGGGGATGACCCCCGGAGCACCGGAATGCCACCAAAACTTGCAAGTGGACCTAAAACCTAACCCTAACAAACCTAAAAGAATGAAAAAGTACATTTTGCACCCTCGCGCGGAGAAATCTACGGGGGTAGACCCGTCGTCCCGCTGTTTTTTGGGGGAAGGAGGGGGACGGCCGCCGGAGCACCGGAACCCTGATATATGTGGGGGATGAGCATGGAGACTAATTTTGTATTGCACATAGTGTAATAAATAGTCATCAAAAAGAAAAACTAATTAACAAAATAAATATAAGTAGTAGATGAAATAAAATAGTTAGAAAAACAAATAAAATGTATATTGGCGCACGGCAAAGGGAGCAGCGCACGGCAAAGGACCCTTTGCCGTGCAACTGGTCTGTCTGCACGGCAAAGGGGCGGGACACGGCAGTGCCCAGGCCTTTGCCGTGCATTGTTTCTTTGCCGTGCGGCTTGCAGGGACTTTGCCGTCCTACTATCTTTGCCGTGCGCTGCTCCCAGACTTTGCCGTGAGATACTGCTTTGCCGTGCGCCAAGTCTTTCTTTGCCGTGCTAGGTTTCTTTGCCGTGCGCTGCTCCTATACTTTGCCGTGCGTTTTGATGTTGCCGTGCAGTCTTCTTGCTGCGCTTACGGCAAAGATAGGCTGGACGGCAGCGCCTGATTTTCCCGTAGTGAAAACTTCCTTCCAATGAATTGGTTCCACGATCTACCCGTAAGCTTTTTCCGTAAGCTCTCTCCCGTAAGTGTAGTATTGTTGGTGGAATAGTCCTTGGCTGGCGTGTGGTGATTTTAATGAAGTACTTAACCAAGATGAACATGTGAGTCGGAGGAAACAAACCAACCACAAATAAAATAATGCCTTTTGTGAATGCCTACATATGTTTGCTTGAGAGCGTGAGTTGTCGTTTGTGCCAATTGTGCTAGTCATTGTCTTGCTAGTTCTGGTCGTAAGGAGGTAGAACAGTCTGGTTAGGATCAACTCCGGATGAGATCAGTATCATATCATTCGGGATTGCAAGGCTACTACTTGTTTGATTAATAAAACCCTCCTTTCCGCTACAAGAAACACGGAAACACAAGCAAGTTGATATATAGAGATAGGAAAATTCGTGCCAACTTGCATACGCGTTCGTTGACGCAAGAATAATTTGCAAGATCAACGACGCCACGTTCTCCAGCTGATTATCCATAGATTAAGCTACGCTAGCTGTTGCTGCACTGCATTGCATGCACGATTGTCCTACTCGATCTCTACTATGTATCCGATCGAACGGCTAGTAGTCAATTAAGCACGCGTAGGTACGCCAAATGCTTAAACCAGAAGCAGCAGCACCAGCGTAAACAATTGCGTTAGTGCATGCAAGCTAATGAAGCCCAGCGAGATCACCGGCGCGCCGCGCGCAGAGCTTTGCATGTACCTACTATATATACCCCTCTATATCATGCTCATTGGACACACACACCGATAAGTCTATCTCGAGATCGATCCACCATGGCGATGAAGCTGAATACCCGCGCCATCGTGGTGTCGCTCTGCCTGGTGCTCGTCTTCTTCGCCGGGCAGCCTGCAGCGGCCCACGGCGACCGCGGCAAGAAGGGCACCGTTGGGGACAAGGTCTACCAGATAGTGGCCAAGGAAATCAGGGACAACTCCGGCGTCGGCCCCGCCCTCATCCGCCTTCTCTTCCATGACTGCTGGGTGAATGTGCGTGATCACCATCTGCTTTGATTTGCATCTCCAAGCACCAATGTAGTATAAACTTAGTTGCTAATCTGTACGTACGTGCAGGGCTGCGACGGGTCCGTGCTCCTGGACAGGAAGCCCTACGGTAGCAAGACGGAGAAGCAGGCGGAGAACAACATCGGCCTCGACGGCTTCGACGTGATCGACAAGATCAAGGCCAAGCTCGGCGACAACGTCTCCTGCGCCGACATCATCGTCCTCGCCGCCCGCGAGGCCACCTTCATCGTCAGCCGCGAGAAGATCGACTACCCCGTCAAGACGGGCCGGATGGACGGCGTGGTCTCGTCCGCGGAAGTAGCCGACCACTTCCTCCCTCCTTCTACCTTCGATTTCGAGCAGCTCAAGGCCAACTTTGACGTCAAGAAATTCAACACCAAGGAGCTTGTCGCCCTCTCCGGCGCGCACGCCATCGGCGTCGCCCACAAAAGCTCCTTCGCCGACCGCATCGACGACGCCACCGCCACGCCCATCAGCCTAGATTACATGAACGCCCTCAAAAAGGACGACAAGCCGATCCAGCCCAACAACATCCGCGACAAGGAGCTCGCCTTCCGCAACGCGTCTGGCTACGACCCAACTGGGGTGGACACCACCGATACGGGTAAGGGGGTGCTGGACAACAGCTACTACCACGCCAACCTGCAGAACACGGTGCTCTTCAGGTCCGACTGGGAGCTTCGCAACGACACCAGAGGCGACGCCGGGGGTATCATGGAGACGTTCAAGGAAGACGCCAAAGAGTGGTATCGACAGTTCGGTGACGCCATGGCCAAGCTCAGCAAGCTACCCGCCGAGGGCACCCGTTTCGAGATCAGGAAGAACTGCAGGAAAACCAACTAGCTCCGACCACTATCGTTATTCCATCTCCAGTCTGGCCTACTAGACACGAGATCTTCTACGAAAATCTTAACGGCTACTGTAACATCCCAAAAATTCAAAACAAAACAAATGAATTTCCCTAGTTCCAAATTTTGGAACCAACAAAAACTTTTATCAAATTAAGTTGATGCTTAGTGATCTTGCTTAATTCTTGTGCTATTGCCATGATTGCTTGTTATTAGTATTTTAAAGTGATCTTAAACCCTGTCAAGGTACGCCCCGGATGAGACCGACACAATTGAGAAGAGAAAGGAAAGATTTCTGAACGGACTGCACGACGAGATGCAGACTGTGTTAGTGAACATTCCGTTCGCTGACTTAGAAGCCCTGGTAGACTCAGCCATACAGATGGAAGGAAAGCTGCATCAGGCCAATGAGAACCGCAAGCGCAGAATGATGAACCAGAATGGACCCCATCATACCCAGAAGTACCGCAACAACTCCTCTGGAGGATTCAACCCAAGATACAACAAGCCCCCTGCCCAGAATTATCGCCCCAACAACCACAACAACAACGGAGGACCCCCGAAGCCCGGAGGCAACAACAACAACAACAACCACAACAACAACAACCACCCCAACAACAGCAACAACAATGGAAACAACAACAACACCAATACTGCCCCAAGGACTGGAAGCAATGCTACCCCTGTCATTCCCAAAGACAAGTCCACCGTCAACTGCTATGAATGTGGAGTTGTGGGTCACTTCTCCAATGAGTGCCCCAAAAAGCTTGCCAGGAATGCCACCAATACCGCTGCACCTGCTCAGCAACAGCGTCGCTTCGCAGGTAGAAGGAACCAGAACAACAACAACGGCCGTCTCTACCACATGACTGCCACTGAAGCTCAGGAAGCACCCCAGACCATGCCAAGTATGTCTTCCCGTTAATAAAATGCTCAATCTCTCTTAGGAACCTAACTTTTCTTAAAATCTCGGGACGAGATTTGTTTAAGGGGGAAGGGTTTGTAACATCCCAAAAATTCAAAACAAAACAAATGAATTTCCCTAGTTCCAAATTTTGGAACCAACAAAAACTTTTATCAAATTAAGTTGATGCTTAGTGATCTTGCTTAATTCTTGGGCTATTGCCATGATTGCTTGTTATTAGTATTTTAAAGTGATCTTAAACCCTAAACCTCACCCCTCTTTTCACCATACTAGTTAAAATAAAATAAAAGGAAATTAAATAAGAAAAAGGCATATGTGCCTATGGCTATTTTTATAAATCTTTACCCTAAGCTTTTCTACTTTGTTTAGAGGTTTGGAAAACCTTCATACACCTTACCTAGTACCTATCAAACCAATTCCAAGTGGTTTCCAAAAAATGAAAAAGAAACTAAAAATGCCATAGAGGCATATGAGAGTAAAATAGCAAATATATGAATTTAAGAACTATTGACCCTAATGCTTGTGGTGAATGGTTGGATCACTCCTATATACCATTTCAACACTCAACAACACCAATTGGGTCAAGCTAAGTCAAACTAGAACTCAAATGCAACATATGCATAGAGGCATATGTGACACATAGCCATAATACCCACTTCTTGCCCTATGCCTTTAAACCTTGATCAAATGGTGGGAATCCATTTCTAAACCTAATCTAGCACTAAATTGACCCTAACCCATGCCCAAGTAAAGCAAGGTGAACAATTTACAAAAATAATAAAATTTAACACATCACCTCTTATGTGTTATGACCATTTTTGCAAATCTTTGAACAAGACCATTTGAAATGGTTTCAATGGTCTTAAAATGTTTCTAAACTAATAAGAACCACATTAGAGTCAAGAAAAGTCAAATCAAAAGGAGAGAAATCAAATAGTGAGAAAATCCCAATTTCACTCACATACACATAAAGCCAATTTTGCAAATCTTCACCAAAGGCCACCTTTGCTTGATCTATTGTTTGTAAAACTCTTATATATGATAAACAAACACAATTGCATCAAAGAAACCAAAATCAAATCAAAGAAAATCTCAAATTCAATTCACATATGATAATGGTCATATGTCCCATTTTTAATTTCTTCCCTACTTTGCACCTCTTTATCTCTCAAATCCTAAACTAAACTTAGCCAACCAATGCCATGTCATCCAAGACCATGTCAAAGTCTACAACTTTCATGTTGACCACCATAGTCAGAGTTGACTAGGTTGACCAGAATTATTGTGCAAAGATGGAACCCGAGAGAGAGAATAAGATCACCTCACTTTTGAAAATTTGCAATTCTTTTCCAAATTGAACCCCACCACCACCAAACTAACCTATAATTAATATGTTTGAGTTCCACCAAAAAGAATTTCGAAATTCAAATTAAATGTTCATGCGGCCATATGATCGAACACCTTGCAGGCATTATTCCAGTTTAGTGTTACATCCTATTACACGATGGTTTTTAGCCTAAACCAATTCTATCTCGTGATCATTAGCTCCCTCTAGGATCCCTGCATCTAGCTCAGTACTTGCCTTGGTCGTTTAAAGCAGAAAAGTGAGGAGAGAAGCTCCATGCCATGCACACCCGGCCACCTTTGGCATCCCTCTCTCTGGCCTTCCCCTCTCACTTTCACCATGTCACAGAGCTTCCTCTACACACAAGGACGACGCCAGTACCAAGCCACAGCTCGCCGAGCCACGGCATTGGCCAGCACCAACACGCCCAGCACCATGCCAGGATGTGCCAGGCACGCGGTGACCACGCTCTGGAGAGCGCCAGAGCATCTCGCGCCCTATCAACGTCGTCCTCCCCCTGCATCCCTAGGCCTGTGACGAGAACCGCCACCCGCACCTCTACCTCGTAGACGCACTCGATCGACTGTGGCTGCCTCGTCACCGTCGTCCTCGCCGGAGAAGTACCGCGGGTACTGCAATGATCACCGCACGCGCCCGAGCAATCCTATCGCGCCCTGGACGCGCTAGCTGTACCTGGAGCATCGCCGTGATGTCGCCCACCCGTAGCCGTCCTTACCTTGCCCTTTGGCACGCCAGAAACGCCGCGCCATGATCGTTCCTCTCACAGCACCCGCCGGTCACCTCGCCATCTATAAATAGAGGCACCCAGAGCACACTCCCTTCACACCAATCTCCTCCCCTCTCATCACTGCCTCTGCCTGACCACTCAATCGAACCCCACCTCGCCGGAGCCGCCCCAATTGGAAGCTCAGAGCCGCCGGAGCTCGCAGATCATCGCCAGTGATCCACGCCTCCTCAAGCTCCGCCACTGTACCAGGAGCCTCTTCAACCTCGCCAACGTCGCCTCGAACCTCTCCATCGACCGCCGGTGGCCTACAGCGCCCTCCGACCCCCTAGGTACGCCGCCATCACGCCGGGATCTCGTCGGAGACGACGAGGCTCCACGGCCGTTCGATCGAGTTCTGATCTAACGGATCACATAACGCGTACCGCTTCGCTCGGTTATTAGCCACTGACGGGTGGCCCCTACTTCATCAGGCGGCCCACGCACACGGGCTGTGTTGCTGGGCCGTGCTACTCTGTTTAATTCATTTAGGCCCGTAGGCTTTTCCCGCGCGGCCCAAGTTTTCAAATTTGATTTAATCGATTTAGCTAGATTCAAATACTGCTGCCCAATTCAAAATTGAATATCTTTAAATCTACAAATTCAAATCTGGTGATTCAAAATGCTATAGAAAGCTTATGAAATTATCTAGCTAACCACACTGGATTCAACCCCATATGTTGTGTAGTTTTTGAACAGCAAAAATAACAATACAGATACTTTTCAGTATTCAAATAAATCTTAAAAATCGACCATTGTGAATTTTGAAGTGAATCCAATTGCAATAATTCACATTTAACAAACCCTAATTTACTATGTAAAAATATGATATGGGTTCTGTACATGATCATGGGCTAGAATCAAAATATTGGCTATGTAGTCAATACTAGCCCATTCAAACTATTTCAAATTTTAGGAATTTAAACCAATGAGGTGTAGCACCTCATTTAAATCATTCTCACAAGTGATATGAAGTAATGTGTTGACCTTTAAATGCTTAGGCTCATACTTGCTCACTTGTAGAATTTAAATCAACATAGTATTTAAATTGCACTAGTTATTTAAATCACATGAGATGGTGAATCTCATTTAAATCACTTTTCTCAAATACTAAGTGTGAAGTGTTGACCTTGGTCAACATGGGATCATCCCTGGTTATTTGAGAAGATTAAATTTTAAGAAGATTCAATGAGAGGAAATTATTTCTCCAAACCAAAGAGAAACCCTAATTCCAATCTTCAATGAGAGGAAATTATTTCTCCTGAGATTAAATAAAGAAACCCTAGCATAATTTGAGAATAAATGTTAAGTAGTGATACTAGATCAATTGTGTGAGCCAATAAGGCTAATTAAGATTACTTAAGTGTTGTTTGGTGATTGTATCCTCGTATTCGTGTATAGACGCTAGTACCGGAGACTATCAAGAGGAAGAGGTCTTCTACCGAGAGGAAGAGCAAGAAAACTTTGATCACATCACCAATCAAGGCAAGCTATTACCAATGCAAGCTAGACTAATGCAAACTATTTTGGTTGCAAGTTTATATTCTTGCCAAGTGCAAAGCTCTACAAGAGCAAGGCACCATTACATTTTACTTTATGAACCAATCCCAAGTTTTTTACTTTACAAGCTTTACTTGATTTTATTTATCAAAGTTACTTTTTGGTTTATGATTCACTTGGTTGAATTATAGAGTAGTACAAGAGCATCACACTTAGCCTAGCAAGCTCCAAGATACTTAGCACCCCTCATAACTAGTGGCTAGTGCTCAATATTAAAAGTGACTACTCTAATTGGGAACTTGTGAATTGAAATGACTTTGAAAACCTTGGAATGATGAGTCATTCTATTGAAAGATTTTGAAGGTGAATATGACTGGTGAATGACTTGGCGAATTTTACTAAAACACTGATGGTTGGGTTCGGATGCGATACCATTCCAATTTTACAAGTACCCCAACAATACCTGAATCTGGGTAAGGCTTAGCTGGAAACTTATGTATTTTAGTATGGGTTCCCTCTGAACAAGCGTCATAGGGGTTATGCCGAGGCTGCCTCCGTACTGGTGAAGTGATGTGAAATGACGTGAAATGAGGTGAATGTCCGGCCCAAGCCCTGTGCGGTTCCAGGCTGACCGCTTGTCTTCACTGGGAGGCCAAGCTCATGGGGAGAGGTGCCTATACTAGAGTATGTAAATGAAAGGTTAGGATTGGTAGTTCGCGTACTGCGTACGATAAATCAGGGCCGATTACCCCCGACGAACTATTGCAATTGTTGTGGCACAAGTGTACACCCTCTCGCAGAGTTAAACCTATTCGAATAGCCGCGTCCGCGGTCATGGACAGATTGGAAAGGCCATACTTGTTCCGTCATCAAAACTTTTCTAAAAATATGAATGGTGACTTGTGATTTGAATTGAAAGGTGACTTTGACTTTGAATCACAACTGAGTTGTGGGAATGACACTAATGTTCCCACTCGGAGTTAGTTAAGCAAATAAAGAGTTTTGATTATTAAAGTGCTTATAAAATAAAATTGGCTTTATGCAAATGAAACTAGAGCTTAGAGCCCCCTTACTATAGTTGATAGTGTTTACCTTAGTATTAGTTTGCGAGTACTTTAAAGTACTCATGGCTGTGTCCCTGGCTATTCAAATGGCCAGACTATGAAGAGGAGTACCAGAACCCGGAAGAAGGACAAGCAGGACATCTACGACAACTAGGATCACTCCCGACGTCAACAGGTTGCTGTGGAATAGATGGACTACTACTACGCTACTTTCGCTTCCGCTATGTGTTATGTAATGAATAAATAGAACTTCTATTATTGTAATGAGACTCGGATCATGTGATCCTTTATTTGTAAGACGATTATGGTATGTAATGAATGATGTGTTGTGATATCAATCTATTATGTCTCGCAAAAACAATATTCATGGGATTGCGATGAATGGCATAATAGGCATCTGGACTTAAAAATCCGGGTGTTGACAAGTTGGTATCGCAGCCATTGTTGACCTTAGGAGACCCTAGTTAGAATGGACGTCTGAAAAATTTAGTTTCAAAACAAATGAAGTGACTATTTATGAAAAACTTATTCTCCCTCTTATCATTGAGATCTTTTCCAAAATAAGAAAGTTATGCTCCATTCTTCTTATACTACTACATAAAATTTTGACACACTTCTCTAACTTACTCATCATAAATTCTTCACAGATGGAGTACACCTGCAAGTTTTATCAGCTTGGCCACGGAGGAAACCTGATGTTCGAGAAAGACTTGAAGCAACTAGTAGACTATCTAGGACGCCCGTACCCCGAGTTCTTCGGAACACCCCTCAACAATCACTCCGGAGGACCACCTCGGTGGGAAGTTTCTGCCGATCTACGAAGGAAGCCTGGAACCCCAATACGGGAAACCATATGGTTTTCTGTAACGGGAAACACTTGGAAGGAAGGACTAGTCAGAGCTATGCAAGAAGCAATTTCTCGTCTGTGTGGACAAAATGAGAACAATATTAAGCACACTCGCTTCATCTACTACCCAAGACATGACCCCACCGGAAGACCGATGACCATGCCCCCGCACACGAAGATGAACCACTATGTAGCACACCTCGACTTCATGTTGTACAAGACCCGCAAGGAGTTGGACAACGCCCTCGCTTTTCGCCAATCACATTACCCGTGAAGACGAAGTATTCCCCCTGAAGAGTAGTTTCATTTAAAGCACTTTCGTATGTGTGAGTTGTATCAGGATCCCCTTGTATCGTAGAGCGATGAATGGTTCTTCAAACCAACGGTGTGTTAGATTTGTAATGTATGATGCTTGGTATGAATGAAAAAGTGTTGTTGGTTTTTACCCCCGCAACACTACTCAAGTTTTCAATATTATGAATTTTTCAACTTTAACCAAACAAACCATAGAAATTTCCCTCTTACCTTATCATCTACATCAATGTTCAGATGGCCCCTCCCAATCGCACCAACGACGCGATGATGCAATTGCTGCAAACCCTGCTTGCCGACCGAGAAGTCGAGAGAGCTGAACGCCAAGCCAACATTGCTGCACTGCAATAGATAGCTCAGAAAAATCAAGGCCACGGAAACCACGATCACCCTGGATCGAAGCTGAAGAATTTTAAGCACACCAACCCTCCAGTATTCAACAAGACTGAAGAGCCCCTTGATGCTGATGACTGGCTCCAGACCATGGAGAACAACCTCGAAGTTGCGGGAGTTGAAGCCGCAGAAAAAGTACTGTTCGCCACCCACTACCTGTCAGGACCCGCCAGAGCCTGGTGGACAAGTGTCCGTGCAATGAATGCGGGACAGATGATGACATGGGAAGACTATGACTTGCGATAGTCTACTGATGACGCGTAAAGCACACGCTCGTTGGGAACCCCAAGTGGAAGGTGTGATGCGTACAGCAGCAAGTTTCCCTCAGTAAGAAACCAAGGTTTATCGAACCAGTAGGAGTCAAGAAGCACGTTGAAGGTTGATGGCGGCGGGATGTAGTGCGGCGCAACACCGGGATTCTCGGCGCCAACGTGGAACCCGCACAACACAACCAAAGTACTTTGCCCCAACGAAACGAGTGAGGTTGTCAATCTCACCGGCTTGCTGTAACAAAGGATTAACCGTATTGTGTGGAAGATGATTGTTTGCGAAAAACAAGTAGAACAAGTATTGCAGTAGATTGTATTTCAAGAAAGAGAATTGGACCGGGGTCCACAGCTCACTAGAGGTGTCTCTCCCATAAGACAAACAAGCATGTTGGGT
The DNA here is from genome assembly GCF_022539505.1 of Lolium rigidum. Classification (NCBI taxonomy): domain Eukaryota; kingdom Viridiplantae; phylum Streptophyta; class Magnoliopsida; order Poales; family Poaceae; genus Lolium; species Lolium rigidum. Next base: position 61,047,818 of record NC_061511.1, read on the forward strand.
GAACAAATTACAGCTTGGGCAATTGACAAATAAAGAGAGCATGACCATGCACATACATATTATGATGAGTATTGTGAGATTTAATTGGGCATTACGACAAAGTACATAGACCGCCATCCAGCATGCATCTATGCCTAAAAAGTCCACCTTCGAGGTTATCATCCGAACCCCTCCAGTATTAAGTTGCTAACAACGTACAATTGCATTAAGTATTGCGCGTAATGTAACTAGTGACTACATCCTTGAACATAGCACTAATGTTTTATCCCTAGTGGGAACAACGACATCCATAACCTTAGTGGTTCTTGTCACTCCTCCAGATTCACAGAGGCATGAACCCACTATCGAGCATAAATACTCCCTCTTGGAGTTACTAGCATCAACTTGGCCAGAGCATCTACTAATAACGGAGAGCATGCAAGATCATAAACAACACATAGACATAGCTTTGATAATCAACATAACAAGTATTCTCTATTCATCGGATCCCAACAAACGCAACATATAGAATTACAGATAGATGATCTTGATCATGTTAGGCAGCTCACAAGATCCGACAATGATAGCACAATGGGGAGAAGACAACCATCTAGCTACTGCTATGGACCCATAGTCCAGGGGTAGACTACTCACACATCACACCGGAGGCGACCATGGCGGCGTAGAGTCCTCCGGGAGATGATTCCCCTCTCCGGCAGGGTGCCGGAGGCGATCTCCTGGATCCCCCGAGATGGGATCGGCGTTGGCGGCGTCTCTGGAAGGTTTTCCGTATCGTGGCTCTCGGTACTGGGGGTTTCGTCACGGAGGCTTTAAGTAGGCGGAAGGACAAGTCAAGAGGGGGCACAGGGGCCCCAGATGACAGGGCAGCGCGGCCAAGGGGGGGGGGCGCCGCCCTAGGGTTTGGGCACCCTGTGGCCCCACTTCGTTTCGTCTTCGGACTTCTGGAAGCTTCGTGGAAAAATAGGCCCCCGGGCGTTGATTTCGTCCAATTCCGAGAATATTTCCTTACTAGGATTTCTGAAACCAAAAACAGCAGTAAAACAAGAATCGGCACTTCGGCATCTTGTTAATAGGTTAGTTCCGTAAAATGCACGAATATGACATAAAGTGTGCATAAAACATGTAGATAACATCAATAATGTGGCATGGAACATAAGAAATTATCGATACGTCGGAGACGTATCAGCATCCCCAAGCTTAGTTCTCGCTCATCCCGAGCAGGTAAAACGATAACACGGATAATTTCCGGAGTGACATGCCATCATAATCTTGATCATACTATTTGTAAAGCATATGTAGTGAATGCAGCGATCAAAACAATATATATGACATGAGTAAACAAGTGAATCATAAAGCAAAGACTTTTCATGAATAGCACTTCAAGACAAGCATCAATAAGTCTTGCATAAGAGTTAACTCATAAAGCAATAATTCAAAGTAAAGGTATTGAAGCAACACAAAAGAAGATTAAGTTTCAGCGGTTGCTTTCAACTTATAACATGTATATCTCATGGATATTGTCAACATAGAGTAATATAATAAGTGCAATAAGCAAGTATGTAGGAATCAATGCACAGTTCACACAAGTGTTTGCTTCTTGAGGTGGAGAGAAATAGGTGAACTGACTCAACATTGAAAGTAAAAGAATGGTCCTCCACAGAGGAAAAGCATCGATTGCTATATTTGTGCTAGAGCTTTGATTTTGAAAACATGAAATAATTTTGTCAACGGTAGTAATAAAGCATATGCATCATGTAAATTATATCTTATAAGTTGCAAGCCTCATGCATAGTGTACCAATAGTGCCCGCACCTTGTCCTAATTAGCTTGGACTACCCGGATTATCACCGCAATACATATGCTTTCACCAAGTATCACAAAGGGGTACCTCTATGCCGCCTCGTACAAAGGTCTAAGGAGAAAGCTCGCATTTGGATTTCTCGCTTTTGATTATTCTCAACTTAGACATCCATACCGGGACAACATAGACAACATATAATGGACTCCTCTTTTAATGCTTAAGCATTCAACAACAATTAATTCTTTTCTCATTAGAGATTTGAGGATGTTTGTCCAAAACTGAAACTTCCACCATGGATCATGGCTTTAGTTAGCGGCCCAATGTTCTTCTCTAACAATATGCATGCTCAAACCATTCAACTCAGTGTAGATCGCCCTTACTTCAGACAAGACGAACATGCATAGCAACTCACATGAAATTCAACAAATGAAAAGTTGATGGCATCCCCAGTAAACATGGTTATCGCACAACAAGCAACTTAATAAGAGATAAAGTGCATAATTACATATTCAATACCACAATAGTTTTTAAGCTATTTGTCCCATGAGCTATATATTGCAAAGGTGAATGATGGAATTTTAAAGGTAGCACTCAAGCAATTTACTTTGGAATGGCGGAAAATACCATGTAGTAGGTAGGTATGGTGGACACAAATGGCATAGTGGTTGGCTCAAGTATTTTGGATGCATGAGAAGTATTCCCTCTCGATACAAGGTTTAGGCTAGCAAGGCTTATTTGAAACAAACACAAGGATGAATCGGTGCAGCAAAACTTACATAAAAGACATATTGAAAACATTATAAGACTCTACACCGTCTTCCTTGTTGTTCAAACTCAATACTATAAATTATCTAGACCTTAGAGAAACCAAATATGCAAACAGAATTTAGCATGCTCTATGTATTTCTTCATTAATGGGTGCAAAGCATATGATGCAAGAGCTTAAACATGAACACAACAATTGCCAAGTATCACATTACCCAAGACATTTATAGCAATTACTACATGTATCATTTTCCAATTCCAACCATATAACAATTTAACGAAGGAGAAACTTCGCCATGAATACTATGAATAGAAACCAAGGACATACTTGTCCATATGCTACAGCGGAGCGTGTCTCTCTCCCATAAAGTGAATGCTAGGATCCATTTTATTCAAACAAAACAAAAAACAAAAACAAACCGACGCTCCAAGAAAAAGCACATAAGATGTGATGGAATAAAAATATAGTTTCGGGGAGGAACCCGATAATGTTGTCGATGAAGAAGGGGATGCCTTGGGCATCCCCAAGCTTAGACGCTTGAGTCTTCTTGATATATGCAGGGGTGAACCACCGGGGCATCCCCAAGCTTAGAGCTTTCACTCTCCTTGATCATGTTGCATCATACTCCTCTCTTGATCCTTGAAAACTTCCTCCACACCAAACTCGAAACAACTCATTAGAGGGTTAGTGCACAATAAAAATTAACATATTCAGAGGTGACACAATCATTCTTAACACTTCTGGACATTGCATAATGCTACTGGACATTAGTGGATCAAAGAAATTCATCCAACATAGCGAAAGAGGCAATGCGAAATAAAAGGCAGAATCTGTCAAAACAGAACAGTTCGTATTGACGAATTTTAAAATGGCACCAGACTTGCTCAAATGAAAATGCCCAAATTGAATGAAAGTTGCATACATATCTGAGGATCATGCACGTAAATTGGCTTAATTTTCTGAGCTACCTACAGGGAGGTGGACCCAGATTCGTGACAGCAAAGAAATCTGGAACTGTGCAGTAATCCAAATCTAGTACTTACTTTTCTATCAACGGCTTAACTTGGCACAACAAAACAGAAAACTAAGATAAGGAGAGGTTGCTACAGTAGTAAACAACTTCCAAGACACAAAATAAAAACAAAGTACTGTAGGTAAAATAACACATGGGTTATCTCCCAAGAAGTTCTTTCTTTATAGCCATTAAGATGGGCTCAGCAGTTTTGATAATGCACTCGCAAGAAATAGTATTTGAAGCAAAAGAGAGCTTCAAGAGGCAAATTCAAAACACATTTAAGTCTAACATGCTTCCTATGAAGAGGAATCTTGTAAATAAACAAGTTCAAGAAGCATAATGCAACAAGCGTAGATAGATAAAACAAGTGTAGCTTCAAAAATTGCAGCACATAGAGAGGTGTTTTAGTAACATGAAAATTTCTACAACCATATTTTCCTCTCTCATAATAACTTTCAGTAGCATCATGAGCAAACTCAACAATATAACTATCACATAAAGCATTCTTACCATGAGTCTCATGCATAAAATTATTACTCTCCACATAAGTATAATCAATTTTATTAGTTGTAGTGGGAGCAAATTCAACAAAGTGGCTATCATCATATATAGGAGGCATATTGTAATCATAAAAGAAAATTTTCTCCTCAATGCTTGGGGGACTAAAAAGATCATGCTCATCAAAGCCAGCTTCCCCAAGCTTAGAATTTTCCATAGCATTAGCAACAATGGTGTTCAAAGCATTCATAGTAATAACATTCCCATTAGCATGCATATAAAGTTCCATGGGTTTTTTAATTCTCTCTTCAAACACATCATGTCCTAATTCAAGATAAAGTTCATAAAGATCTCTCATATTTTTGTTGTTTTCCATTATGCTTAACTAGTGAAATAAAAACATGCATGCTATTAAGTAAAGTAAAACAAATAACTAATTTTTTTTTTGTGTTTTGATTTAGTGCAACAAACAAAGTAGTAAATAAAACTAAGCAAGACAAAAACAAAGTAAAGAGATTGAGAAGTGAAGACTCCCCTTGCAGCGTGTCTTGATCTCCCCGGCAACGGCGCCAGAAATTTAGCTTGATGACGCGTAAAGCACACGCTCGTTGGGAACCCCAAGTGGAAGGTGTGATGCGTACAGCAGCAAGTTTCCCTCAGTAAGAAACCAAGGTTTATCGAACCAATAGGAGTCAAGAAGCACGTTGAAGGTTGATGGCGGCGGGATGTAGTGCGGCGCAACACCAGGGATTCCGGCGCCAACGCGGAACCCGCACAACACAACCAAAGTACTTTGCCCCAACGAAACGAGTGAGGTTGTCAATCTCACCGGCTTGCTGTAACAAAGGATTAACCGTATTGTGTGGAAGATGATTGTTTGCAGAAAACAGTAGAACAAGTATTGCAGTAGATTGTATTTCAGTAAAGAGAATTGGACCGGGGTCCACAGTTCACTAGAGGTATCTCTCCCATAAGACAAATAGCATGTTGGGTGAACAAATTACAGTTGGGCAATTGACAAATAAAGAGAGCATGACCATGCACATACATATTATGATGAGTATTGTGAGATTTAATTGGGCATTACGACAAAGTACATAGACCGCCATCCAGCATGCATCTATGCCTAAAAAGTCCACCTTCAGGTTATCATCCGAACCCCCTCCGGTATTAAGTTGCTAACAACAGACAATTGCATTAAGTATTGCGCGTAATGTAACTAGTGACTACATCCTTGAACATAGCACTAATGTTTTATCCCTAGTGGGAACAAGCACATCCATAACCTTAGTGGTTCTTGTCACTCCTCCGCATTCACGGAGGCATGAACCCACTATCGAGCATAAATACTCCCTCTTGGAGTTACTAGCATCAACTTGGCCAGAGCATCTACTAATAACGGAGAGCATGCAAGATCATAAACAACACATAGACATAGCTTTGATAATCAACATAACAAGTATTCTCTATTCATCGGATCCCAACAAACGCAACATATAGAATTACGGATAGATGATCTTGATCATGTTAGGCAGCTCACAAGATCCGACAATGATAGCACAATGGGGAGAAGACAACCATCTAGCTACTGCTATGGACCCATAGTCCAGGGGTAGACTACTCACACATCACACCGGAGGCGACCATGGCGGCGTAGAGTCCTCCGGGAGATGATTCCCCTCTCCGGCAGGGTGCCGGAGGCGATCTCCTCGGATCCCCCGAGATGGGATCGGCGTTGGCGGCGTCTCTGGAAGGTTTTCCGTATCGTGGCTCTCGGTACTGGGGGTTTCGTCACGGAGGCTTTAAGTAGGCGGAAGGGCAAGTCAAGAGGGGGCACAGGGGCCCCAGATGACAGGGCGGCGCGGCCAAGGGGGGGGCCGCGCCGCCCTAGGGTTTGGGCACCCTGTGGCCCCACTTCGTTTCGTCTTCGGACTTCTGGAAGCTTCGTGGAAAAATAGGCCCCTGGGCGTTGATTTCGTCCAATTCCGAGAATATTTCCTTACTAGGATTTCTGAAACCAAAAACAGCAGAAAACAAGCAATCGGCACTTCGGCATCTTGTTAATAGGTTAGTTCCAGAAAATGCACGAATATGACATAAAGTGTGCATAAAACATGTAGATAACATCAATAATGTGGCATGGAACATAAGAAATTATCGGTACGTCGGAGACGTATCATCTACCTTGAGTAGGACCATAGGGATCTTATGTTTGTGGCGAAAGATAAGTGGTTCTGTCACAACCAAGAAAGTTTCTATGAGTGAGCGACCCTTGATAAACGCCGATTGATACGTGTCAATGTCAATAAGTGGATGAGTGTTGTTAAAGACAATGTTTGTTCCTCTTCTTTGAAACGATTTTCATGAATATCGAGATGATACTGATTTTTCTTCTCCAAACAGGAACCACCGATTTACAAATTTTATTAACCACTGAATTTAGTGAGCGGCGCCAAATCCTTCTATGGATTGCTTTTTTCGCCTCTTTTGCCGTCAAAGTGCCTATGGTACCAGTTCATATTTGGTTACCCGAAGCCCATGTAGAGGCACCTACGGCTGGATCCGTCATCTTGGCACGCAAAATTCGACTCGACGGTCCGGTGCTAATAGAAGTCGCTTACTCTCCGTCTAGCGAAGGTGCCAGGGCAGGGCTTTTTTTAGTAATAGTGGGCGGGTCTCATGAGATTTCATCTATGCCGGCCGTCGGAAGTTTTTCAGACCGTTAAGTTGTCAATCTTTCCAATGATGAGGCTCCAAAGTTTATTACATTTCCTGGTCTGCCGAGGACATCACTAGATTGATTGCTTACCGACTTTCATTCAGATACCAACCCATCTTTTTCTCAAAAGCATGGAAACTATCTAATCGAAGTACGAATTCACGCCTGTGAAAAGTAAGCAATTTCATCATTTTCCTTCGCAACACAGCTCACTCAATTGTGGAGATTAAGCTTGAGAACAGACAGCTCTTCACTTTAAAATCCACCCCAGGTATCTCTACCTGTAGGCAGAGGGTCCTCGTTCTTCTGGAGATGCCGCTGGCGTTGCTGAAGTGGATTGGGATGGCTGCGCCAAAGTCTACTGATCTATTAAGAATTTGCAACATAAGCTTTAGTGCCTTGCTATGGCGAGGTCGTCTCCCCGCCAGAGTCGGTGAAGCTTGATAGTATCCTCGCATGAATTCACATACGTAGTTACGTTCATTATGCTGTTTCCAAAACCTATCACTTATACCAGTGCAGATCTGATTTATGTGCATCCCTCGCTGTGACTACTATTCTTGTGTACAAACCTATGGTGGATAAACCTCTATGGTGCATGCATATCTGTTTCGCCTAACTTGTCTTAGTCATTCCCACATTGAATCGAAACTCTCAATGCCCATTGAGTCATCATATCTCGACTGAGCGGAACCAATCCAGTAGGATAACTTCAAGCTGAAATTCAGCAAATACCATGTGCCCCAAGGACTGATCAAGAAGATGAGAGACGAGTTCCGTGAACTCAAGCAAGGAAGGATGTCCGTGGTGGAATACCGCGACAGGTTTCTCACTCTGTCAAGGTACGCCCCGGATGAGACCGACACAGTTGAGAAGAGAAAGGAAAGATTTCTGAACGGATCGCACGACGAGATGCGGATCGTGTTAGTGAACATTCCGTTCGCCGACTTAGAAGCCCCGGTAGACTCAGCCATACGGATGGAAGGAAAGCTGCATCGGGCCAATGAGAACCGCAAGCGCGGAATGATGAACCAGAATGGACCCCATCATACCCAGAAGTACCGCAACAACTCCTCTGGAGGATTCAACCCAAGATACAACAAGCCCCCTGCCCAGAATTATCGCCCCAACAACCACAACAACAATGGAGGACCCCCGAAGCCCGGAGGCAACAACAATAACAACAACCACAACAACAACAACCACCCCAACAACAGCAATAACAATGGAAACAACAACAACACCAATACTGCCCCAAGGACTGGAAGCAATGCTACCCCTGTCATTCCCAAAGACAAGTCCACCGTCAACTGCTATGAATGTGGAGTTGTGGGTCACTTCTCCAATGAGTGCCCCAAAAAGCTTGCCAGGAATGCCGCCAATACCGCTGCACCTGCTCAGCAACGGCGTCGCTTCGCAGGTAGAAGGAACCAGAACAACAACAACGGCCGTCTCTACCACATGACTGCCACTGAAGCTCAGGAAGCACCTCAGACCATGCCAAGTATGTCTTCCTGTAAATAAAATGCTCAATCTCTCTTAGGAACCTAACTTTTCTTAAAATCTCGGGACGAGATTTGTTTAAGGGGAAGGGTTTGTAACATCCCAAAAATTCAAAACAAAACAAATGAATTTCCCTAGTTCCAAATTTTGGAACCAACAAAAACTTTTATCAAATTAAGTTGATGCTTAGTGATCTTGCTTAATTCTTGTGCTATTGCCATGATTGCTTGTTATTAGTATTTTAAAGTGATCTTAAACCCTAAACCTCACCCCTCTTTTCACCATACTAGTTAAAATAAAATAAAAGGAAATTAAATAAGAAAAAGGCATATGTGCCTATGGCTATTTTTATAAATCTTTACCCTAATCTTTTCTACTTTGTTTAGAGGTTTGGAAAACCTTCATACACCTTACCTAGTACCTATCAAACCAATTCCAAGTGGTTTCCAAAGAAATGAAAAAGAAACTAAAAATGCCATAGAGGCATATGAGAGTAAAATAGCAAATATATGAATTTAAGAACTATTGACCCTAATGCTTGTGGTGAATGGTTGGATCACTCCTATATACCATTTCAACACTCAACAACACCAATTGGGTCAAGCTAAGTCAAACTAGAACTCAAATACAACATATGCATAGAGGCATATGTGACACATAGCCATAATACCCACTTCTTGCCCTATGCCTTTAAACTTTGATCAAATGGTGGGAATCCATTTCTAAACCTAATCTAGCACTAAATTGACCCTAACCCATGCCCAAGTAAAGCAAGGTGAACAATTTACAAAAATAATAAAATTTAACACATCACCTCTTATGTGTTATGGCCATTTTTGCAAATCTTTGAACAAGACCATTTGAAATGGTTTCAATGGTCTTAAAATGTTTCTAAACTAATAAGAACCACATTATAGTCAAGAAAAGTCAAATCAAAAGGAGAGAAATCAAATAGTGAGAAAATCCCAATTTCACTAACATACACATAAAGCCAATTTTGCAAATCTTCACCAAAGGCCACCTTTGCTTGATCTATTGTTTGTAAAACTCTTATATATGATAAACAAACACAATTGCATCAAAGAAACCAAAATCAAATCAAAGAAAATCTCAAATTCAATTCACATATGATAATGGTCATATGTCCCATTTTTAATTTCTTCCCTACTTTGCACCTCTTTATCTCTCAAATCCTAAACTAAACTTAGCCAACCAATGCCATGTCATCCAAGACCATGTCAAAGTCTACAACTTTCATGTTGACCACCATAGTCAGAGTTGACTAGGTTGACCAGAATTATTGTGCAAAGATGGAACCCGAGAGAGAGAATAAGATCACCTCACTTTTGAAAATTTGCAATTCTTTTCCAAATTGAACCCCACCACCACCAAACTAACCTATAACTAATATGTTTGAGTTCCACCAAAAAGAATTTCGAAATTCAAATTAAATGTTCATGCAGCCATATGATCGAACACCTTGCAGGCATTATTCCAGTTTAGTGTTACATCCTATTACACGATGGTTTTTAGCCTAAACCAATTCTATCTCGTGATCATTAGCTCCCTCTAGGATCCCTGCATCTAGCTCAGTACTTGCCTTGGTCGTTTAAAGCAGAAAAGTGAGGAGAGAAGCTCCATGCCATGCACACCCGGCCACCTTTGGCATCCCTCTCTCTGGCCTTCCCCTCTCAGTTTCACCATGTCACAAAGCTTCCTCTACACACAAGGACGACGCCAGTACCAAGCCACAGCTCGCCGAGCCACGGCATTGGCCAGCACCAACACGCCCAGCACCATGCCAGGACGTGCCAGGCACGCGGTGACCACGCTCTGGAGAGCGCCAGACCATCTCGCGCCCTATCAACGTCGTCCTCCCCCTGCATCCCTAGGCCTGTGACGAGAACCGCCACCCGCACCTCTACCCCGTAGACGCACTCGATCGACTGCGGCTGCCTCGTCACCGTCGTCCTCGCCGAAGAAGTACCGCGGGTACTGCAATGATCACCGCACGCGCCCGAGCAATCCTATCGCGCCCTGGACGCTCTAGCTGTACCTGGAGCATCGCCGTGATGTCGCCCACCCGTAGCCGTCCTTACCTTGCCCTTTGGCACGCCAGAAACGCCGCGCCATGATCGTTCCTCTCACAGCACCCGCCGGTCACCTCGCCATCTATAAATAGAGGCACCCAGAGCACACTCCCTTCACACCAATCTCCTCCCCTCTCATCACCGCCTCGCCCGACCACTCAATCGAACCCCACCTCGCCGGAGCCGCCCCAATTGGAAGCTCAGAGCCACCGGAGCTCGCAGATCATCGCCAGTGATCCACGCCTCCTCAAGCTCCGCCACTGTACCAGGAGCCTCTTCAACCTCGCCAACGTCGCCTCGAACCTCTCCATTGACCGCCGGCGGCCTACAGCGCCCTCCGACCCCCTAGGTACGGCGCCATCACGCCGGGATCTCGTCGGAGACGACGAGGCTCCACGGCCGTTCGATCGAGTTCTGATCTAACGGATCACATAACGCGTACCGCTTCGCTCGGTTATTAGCCACTGATGGGTGGCCCCTACTTCGTCAGGCGGCCCGCGCACACGGGCTGTGTTGCTGGGCCGTGCTACTCTGTTTAATTCATTTAGGCCCGTAGGCTTTTCCCGCGCGGCCCAAGTTTTCAAATTTGATTTAATCGATTTAGCTAGATTCAAATACTGCTGCCCAATTCAAAATTTAATATCTTTAAATCTACAAATCCAAATCTGGTGATTCAAAATGCTATAGAAAGCTTATGAAATTATCTAGCTAACCTCACTGGATTCAACCCCATATGTTGTGTAGTTTTTGAATAGAAAAAATAACAAAACAGATACTTTTCAGTATTCAAATAAATCTTAAAAATCAACCATTGTGAATTTTGAAGTGAATCCAATTGCAATAATTCACATTTAACAAACCCTAATTTACTATGTAAAAATATGATATGGGTTCTGTACATGATCATGGGCTAGAATCAAAATATTGGCTATGTAGTCAATACTAGCCCATTCAAACTATTTCAAATTTTAGGAATTTAAACCAATGAGGTGTAGCACCTCATTTAAATCATTCTCACAAGTGATATGAAGTAATGTGTTGACCTTTAAATGCTTAGGCTCATACTTGCTCACTTGTAGAATTTAAATCAACATAGTATTTAAATTGCACTAGTTATTTAAATCACATGAGATGATGAATCTCATTTAAATCACTTTTCTCAAATACTAAGTGTGAAGTGTTGACCTTGGTCAACATGGGATCATCCCTGGTTATTTGAGAAGATTAAATTTTAAGAAGATTCAATGAGAGGAAATTATTTCTCCAAACCAAAGAGAAACCCTAATTCCAATCTTCAATGAGAGGAAATTATTTCTCCTAAGATTAAATAAAGAAACCCTAGCATAATTTTAGAATAAATGTTAAGTAGTGATACTAGATCAATTGTGTGAGCCAATAAGGCTAATTAAGATTACTTAAGTGTTGTTTGGTGATTGTATCCTCGTATTCGTGTATAGACGCTAGTACCGGAGACTATCAAGAGGAAGAGGTCTTCTACCAAGAGGAAAAGCAAGAAAACTTTGATCACATCAACAATCAAGGCAAGCTATTACCAATGCAAGCTAGACTAATGCAAACTATTTTGGTTGCAAGTTTATATTCTTGCCAAGTGCAAAGCTCTACAAGAGCAAGGCACCATTACATTTTACTTTATGAACCAATCCCAAGTTTTTACTTTACAAGCTTTACTTGATTTTATTTATCAAAGTTACTTTTTGGTTTATGATTCACTTGGTTGAATTATAGAGTAGTACAAGAGCATCACACTTAGCCTAGCAAGCTCCAAGATACTTAGCACCCCTCATAACTAGTGGCTAGTGCTCAATATTAAAAGTGACTACTCTAATTGGGAACTTGTGAATTGAAATGACTTTGAAAACCTTGGAATGATGAGTCATTCTATTGAAAGATTTTGAAGGTGAATATGACTGGTGAATGACTTGGTGAATTTTACTAAAACACTGATGGTTGGGTTCGGATGCGATACCATTCCAATTTTACAAGTACCCCCACAATACCTGAATCTGGGTAAGGCTTAGCTGGAAACTTATGTATTTTAGTATGGGTTCCCTCTGAACAAGCGTCATAGGGGTTATGCCGAGGCTGCCTCCGTACTGGTGAAGTGATGTGAAATGACGTGAAATGAGGTGAATGTCCGGCCCAAGCCCTGTGCAGTTCCCAGGCTGACCGCGTGTCTTCACTGGGAGGCCAAGCTCATGGGGAGAGGTGCCTATACTAGAGTATGTAAATGAAAGGTTAGGATTGGTAGTTCGCGTCTTGCGTACGATAAATCAGGGCCAGTTACCCCTGACGAACTATTGCAATTGTTGTGGCACAAGTGTACACCCTCTGCAGAGTTAAACCTATTCGAATAGCCGCGTCCGCGGTCATGGACAGTTGGAAAGGTCATACTGTTCCGTCATCAAAACTTTTCTAAAAATATGAATGGTGACTTGTGATTTGAATTGAAAGGTGACTTTGACTTTGAATCACAACTGAGTTGTGGGAATGACACTAATGTTCCCACTGGAGTTAGTTAAGCAAATAAAGAGTTTTGATTATTAAAGTGCTTATAAAATAAAATTGGCTTTATGCAAATGAAACTAGAGCTTAGAGCCCCCTTACTATAGTTGATAGTGTTTACCTTAGTATTAGTTTGCGAGTACTTTAAATTACTCATGGCTGTGTCCCTGGCTATTCAAATGGCCAGACTATGAAGAGGAGTACTAGAACCCGGAAGAAGGACAGCAGGACGTCTACGACAACTAGGATCACTCCTGACGTCAACAGTTGCCTGTGCAATAGATGGACTACTACTACGCTACTTTCGCTTCCGCTATGTGTTATGTAATGAATAAACAGAACTTCTATTATTGTAATGAGACTGGATCATGTGATCCTTTATTTGTAAGACGATTATGGTATGTAATGAATGATGTGTTGTGATATCAATCTATTATGTCTCGCAAAAACAATATTTCTGGGATTGCGATGAATGGCATAATAGGCATCTGGACTTAAAAATCCGGGTGTTGACAGCTACGTAGCTGTATGTATTAATTGTAATATTTTATAATCTAAAGTCCATGTTCCTTACCTACCTCAATATAATATTCAACGTAAGTACCTACTCCATTCACCCAAAATGTAAGGGCCCATTTGATTCATAGAAATTGCACAGAAATAGTGTAGGATTTGAAACCTATAGTGAAATTTCCTATATATTGTTTGATTCATATGAACATATCTTATAGAAACTAATCCTATAGAAATTTTGTATTGTAAATCCTATAGGAAAAAAACATGAGGTCATACCTCATTAAAATTTTCTTTTCCTACAATCAAACACACTTCATCCTCCCATAGAATTCAAGTAGCCATGACAGTATATTTCTATACTTTTCCTATTCTTATGATTTTCCTATCGTATGAATCAAAGAAGTCAAATCTTACTGATTTTATCCAATGTTAAACGTCCTTGTATCTTTTACCAAGTTTATTCTAGATATAACACTACCAGAACCACCCTCTTTGCCGACTGCCCGTGGCACTTGAAAAATGTCAAACTACACTTGAAAAAATACTACTCCGAAAACACGGCTTTTCCTAGAGTTATTTTGAGGACACTCGCTAGAGTTCCTCTTTCCCAAGTACAACGGAAAATGCAACGGTGGAAATTGTGCACTCCGCACTTTTTGAAACAAGAACTATCAAAATGTTGTAGTTTTGTTTATCTTAATACTTTTGTGAAGTCATCGTGTTTAGTTGGAGGGAGACGTGGATATGGAATGGGAGTTAGAGAGGCGTGGGATGAAAAATCCGTCGATTGGTTTGTGGAGATGGGAGTTTTTTTTTATGCCTCTCGATCGGTGGTACAGTTGCAGTATCTGAACTCATGTACTAACACACACCACACGCACACCCCTAGTACACAAGCTAGACCTACAACTACACACACAGAACACTCATGTTTTGAGCTCTGACAGTTGTGGCATGAACATGCGTGGGAGGCACTGAAAATGGTGAGACACCAGGAAATTCGCTCCCGTAGGAGTCGAACCCGGGCGGGTGCGGCGGCCACTGCCACCCACACTACTGCGCTATGAGCGCGTCCGCTGGAGATGGGAGTTTGGGATGGGAAGGAAGGGGCATGGGAATTCAGGAGACGAACTCCGGCTGATCTATTAACTGGGAGGCAGGGCCGGTTCATACATTTTGGGGGCCCTAGGGCGAGGCGATACTAAGGGCCCCGTCTTCACGGTAGCATAGCTTTTCTAGGGCAGGGGGCCATGGCCCCCTACTCCTAAAAATTACTTGAAAGTATCTATTTATGATAAAAAAAATTAAATATTTCTTAAAGTTTAATTACAGTTGGTGTTCTTGGGGCCCTACACAATCTCCGTCAATCTCCGCCACTTAGTCACACACAAAAAAACTTAAAAAGGTATTAGTATTCTGTAAGAGAAATTCTAGAATAATGTAATAGCAAACTAAGTTATATGTTATATCTGAAAGATCCATGATTTTCGAAATATCGATGAAAACAATTGAAACTCAGATCTGTATTTCTATTGATCGAGCAAACTATATAGTATATTACATGATTCTTATTTCTACCAATATCTACTAGTGTATACTAGTCGTCAACCCCATGCGTCCGCACGGTCTATGTTAATTTTTTATTTTTTTTAGGTAATTTTTTTATATGTAAACCAACATATAATGTAATAAACCATTGATATGGTAGTTAATAGTGAGTAATCTATTATTATAGATTTTTTCTTTAATATGACATGAGTCCTCATACCAAAATAATTATACACTTATACAGATGTACAAAAATATAAGTGTTTGCTGTTAAGCCATACCATCTGTGCTACTCTATATATTTTATGTAATGAAGGTAGCATGAAAATGTAAAAGGAAATTGCTGAGCATTTGTGAAGAAGGAAATCATGAACAATCATCGTCTGTTTTTTAGCATCTCGCCATCCATGTAGCTTTAACAATTTTTAAAATACTTGAAGCTAAATGATAGAAGTCGAGTGAAGAGGTGCTATGGAAATTCTCAAAGGGATTACAATTGTTTTGTGTACACTTAACAAACGTAGGTGGATGTCTATGCTAGAACACATTAGCAAACCTGATAAGATAATAGCTAGTTTCGGTCTTGAAGTCAAGCTGGGCTATCAATTTATGCTCTAGTACACATTTCGACGATTGGCCGAGCGAATAAGTCTTTTTTTGCCGAAAATAAGTCAACTTCGATCATCACACCAAATTCACCCAGAAAAGGAAACAAAATAGGAAAGCACGTTAGTCCTGTCTCTTTTTTCTTTAACTAATGAGGCTTTGTTTCTTACCTTTATCAAGCTATAGAATCTCTCTACGGCTCGAACTTAATGATAAATGGAGGAGGGAAACATCTTTCATAATTTTTTAAATTGAAAAACAAAGAAAAAGAGAAAAGGAATTTGTAGGGACAGTGTTACCTCCTATATCCCCTGGTGTATATTGGCGCAATAATAAACTATTCAGTACTTCGCAAAGTAAATAATGATAATTATAGTTGTAACCGTATAATATAATCCTAATCGAAACACATACATTTGATTCAGAAGCTATTGGTATGGTAAGAAAAGATGTAAGTAATTTACAAACCAGAGGGGAGGGCCTATCTAAATCATAAAGTAAAGGCCAGCGATCCAAGTAGAAATACCAACGGCTGAGTGTCATTAACCTTTGAATATCGTCGACAAAGGGTACTATTTATATCATAATTTACATTTACATGTAGCGGCCACAAAGGCTGGTATACCTTATAGAGAAAATATCTGATCAATCATTGAAGTTTAAATATCTAGAAAAAATGGAAAATATAGTGACAAACATGCATATAGAAACTTGAAATAATCAATTAAATAATTCCTCGTATTGTTGCGATGGCGGTATGACACAGTGTTTTTTTTTTTGCGAAAATATGACACAGTGTTTAATGTAGTAGTTTTGTCCTTCAGAACCCGGAAGCTAGAACCAAATGAGGATGGTCGCCTGCAACTCCCTTGATTAGTACTTGCATTCTCTCAATCTATTTAAAATTAATTAATCACCATAACTCTAATGGAAAGAAATGTGTAGAACAAAGGAAAGAAATGACCAATAAAAAATGCCTTGAAGAGCATATATCTTCAACCATCGGGACGGCAAACATCATGGACTATACCTGAAAATGGTGAACATAGCAAATAGTAAATTAATTAAGTATAAGAGACTGCAAAATAGAAGGTATGTCTATGTGTTGATATGCAGTATGTTTTTTTCTGACATAGGAAGCAAAATGCAGAAATATCCTCATATGCTTTTGTCAGTTAGATATTTTTTGTTGGTTCAGAAAAAATAACATCAACTCTTTGGGAATCAGGAAGGCACAACTTAGTGGTACATCCTTGTGAAGGTATTCATGGTGTCACCGTTCAGTGAAGATCAAAGAATAAAATTAGAAAACCGAGGAAACATTGGTTAATACTAACCGTTGATCTTCGCTGAAGCTATGTACAATCATATAATCATCATACTGTGTCGTTCCAAAAGTATATTAAAATAGTTCAAAGCTGCACCCCTGATAAAGTAATCCTAGACCAGTAGTTGCATTTTCTTTTGAGATGTGTTAGAGAAGTACAGGCTCAGAACCTGAAAATAAGAATAGTCCTTCACACGTCAACGCATTGAGCTTGTTTGTTCTTTCATTCTCCTATAACAGGGTCAGAAAGAGTCGCCTCGCTGAATTTTCAGTTACAAAGGATGAAATCACCCGGAAAGCCAGTTTACTTAAGAGAATACTTAGTTTGCCCAACTTTGATTAAGTTTGCTTTTTTTAAGGGAGAAGAAATTTCTTAGATAACCCAGGTTTAGTTAGCAGAATACTAAGTTGGCTCAACCTTGGAAACAAATATAATTGTAGCACCCTGACTACATACAAATATCTTATTTGGAACTGGAGAGTACCCTGCTTACCGGAGAATAGAGATTCTGGCATGAGAACCGTGCTGCGTCGGGGACCGTCCCCGACCAACAATATGCAATTGATGGTTTATGGTTATGCCTGCATGGCATCAGAAAAGGAGCAAACTGGAATGCGGGAGGAGCGCTGTTTGCATGATGCTAAAACGCCATCAGGACGGTCGATCAATTGCGCTGACTTAACATGGATCATGTCAGATCTGAGACGGGGTTAATTAGGAAGGGCCGCCGGAGTGAAAATCATCGCCGCTGGTTTCCGGCAGAAAAACTCATCACTGCTGGTTTCTCAAAGAAGGAATTCATCACCGCTGGATCAGGGAGGAGGTATAGACAGTCAATCTATATTGCTTTGTTAATTTTTTTGGTAACTAATAATACAGATCTTAACTTCACAACTAAAAAGGAGCATGCTTATCAAAATTCGTAGTACGATCCATACATGGCTGATCACAATGAAATAAACAAAAGCAGTGAATCCCAAAAAATCAAATAGATAAGAACAGATCAATGAATTAGCGTTGGCTTCCAAAGAGAACTGCAAGGACGAACTTTATAAAATAAGGACAGATCAAGGAGTTAGTGTTGGATACGCCCATGCTTTGACTGGAAACGATCTACCTTGCCGTCGCCGGACAGATACCAACTCCGAGATCCTCTAGCAGCGTACGTCCAAAAAAGATGAGAGGAGGACTCAACCTAATTTTCCCATTAGCAGCTCAGGAGTAGTGGCGGCGGCCGTGGCGACTGGCCATATCTAAGAGCTGGAGGCGCTGGCGTAACATATTGTTTTGGGCGGTAGAATAGACATGAGCTAGCAGGTTGAACGTGAGGAAGGGGAGGAGTCGTGAGAGTCTAGGACTTGGAGAGAGGCGGCGGAGGGCGCAGGCCGCAAGTCCCATTAAATCGTACGGATAAAATTCGGTACATGGCAGATCGGACGACTAAGGTATTAACTAATCCAGGATTAACGTGGAGGCTTAATGGGAGTCTCCAATTAGTAAATATATATATAAGATATAAGATGTGTATATAAATATATATCTCTAGAATTAATCACATAAAAAATTATGAGGGTCGGTGTTGTTTTGCACATTTTGGAAGGCTAGAGAAAAATCTTGCCATCGGAAAAAATATTCAGAAATATTAATATAACCTTTTTTAAAAGGAGTAGAAGTAGAGGCACCAATGGGCTGCAGCCTGGGCCATCTATATTTTCTAGAATTGTTCTAAACAATATGGCCTAAAGAGTAAATATTGGAAGTGTTCTTTTTGTAAGAGGAGCCAGAGTATAGGCATGGTGAGTTACACCTTGGTGTATCAATATTTTCTAGAATTATTGTAAACCATGTATCCTAAAATATATAAGTGTACTAAGTATATAAACAAATCTTAGACCGAACCCCTACCTCGTAGGGGCTCCGGGCGAGCGCCCCTCTGCCCCGCCCTATGGGCCGGCCCTGCTGGGAGGGGGCAGGTAACTGAGCCGAGCTAGGGAATTGGAGAAAACATCCGATCCATGATTATGTGATCGGTTGTCTCTGTAAAGCTATTCCCTCTTTGCTTATCAATGAAAGCCAGACCCCTGGTTATTTCAAAAAAAATAACTCTGTTTGAGCTAGCACAAGGTTTTCATCTCCTGCATCATCGATAATGTCTGCCTGCGTGGGATGCATCGCGAGCTTGGCCTGTAGCATAGTAGTGTGGCGTATCACAGCGGTTCAGCCACATCGCGCCGCCGCCGGTCTAGCTGCGTAGGAGGACGAGCCGGTGACGCTCTACCAGATGACTGCCGACTGATCTCGTCGGCCAAAACGTGCCCAGCGGCGGAGTTGGACTCGTTCGCGCGCACTATCCGTCTCAAAAGGGAAGACACAAACCCACCAGACCACCAGGCTTCACGGATTGACATCTAGCTGAATCGTTTCAAGCTATACTTCTCTTGGCCATTTACATGTGCCGGTTTGTGCTTGTGCTTCAATCAATGCAAAAGCAAAAAAAAAATTACAAGGATCTCTGCGCGTACCTCGCCGTGCACTTCCGGGCTGCCTAGTCCGGCGGCTACAAGACCTTCGACGCATACCAGCGGTGAGGTCTTTATGGACATCAGCGACCTATACAAGGACACGGTCGGTGCTTCCTGCCATGCTGATGAAGGTGACCTATACTTGTACAACACACACGTAAAAAAAAAGCGTCTACCGATTCCCCTTACAAATTCCCACCATATACCAAACGTGGGAGCGGGAATAATAATCAAATTCCCTTGCCTAATCCCTCGACTAACTCCCCCCTCTAAAATCCCAACCCCCTTCCCAAACGTTGGCAAACACGTTGTGAGGGACATCGGAAGGGTAAGAAAAACACGCAGATCCGTCAGGGAGGCCGGGCTTCAGGGAAGAGCTTGCTGATGTCAAGGAGGCCACGAGTCGAGGACGAGAAGGGTATGAGCTTGGGGATGCCGCGGAGGTTGTACTGCGGCCAGACGAGGTGTGACGATGGAGGCCGTGGCCGTAGTGGCGATGTCACAGACCGCTCGGGCTAGAGTTTCAGGCGGCCGGCTATGACCCTTCTTTCCATGCCTATGGGAGCTGGCTTAAGAAGGTGGTGGAAGTCAGCCAAAGGTTGGCTGGAGAGGAACGAGTGGGCAAGCACGGGCTGGGGTTCGCTCGATAGGAACTGAGGAAGTGAGAGACGCGTGGGTTGTCATAGGATAGCTGGTCTTGTCCCACTCAACCCGTACGGAATTAGACTAGCTCCAATGGAAGTATCATAAGTAGTATCATGCATGCCATGTTGGCAAAAATCTGATGTGTCACATCAATTAATGAGGTGAGAGATGAGAGTAGTATCATAATATGATACCGTATCATGACACATAAACCAAGAAAACTTCATGACAAATACATCATGTACACACATTTGTATTGAGATTCTACAAAACATTAAATATGACATAAGTATGATATCATATTATGATACTATGCATTGTGGAGGTGGTATCATAATCTAGTATCATGTACATGATACTAGTGCATGATACTTCCCATTGTGACTAGTCTTATTGAAATTTTCTAAAGGGATAAACGGGATTATTGGGATGCGATAGAATACGGGATTGCTTAAATATCCACTAGTATAAAAAGGGCTTTTCGTTCGTCCGAAGCATTAGTTTCGGACGCTTTAGAACCGTAACTAATGCGGTTCAAACGGCTAGGACGCCCCACCGTTTTATTATCGTTTTGAATTTTAGTGCTGGTTGGAGACACTAACCGGAACTAAAGGTTTAACCTTTAGTTTCAGTTGGGGACATCAACTGGGACTAGACACTTTCTAGGTTTGTTTTTGCTCCACACACAACCTTCCGTGGACCGCCTTTTTTAATTTTTTAAAATACAAAAGAAAATGATAGAAAAGTGAAATTTTAAAATCCTTATAGATATAGGTAGGTTAGATGGTCTAGTTATTATAAAATAATAAACATGAATGTTGATTTATTTGGGAAAAAACTGTATTGTTGGTAAGATGGCAATATCTTTTACACACAAACTTGAAAAAATGTTTAATATATAAAAATCTATCTACGCGAAAACTTACATCCGATTTCACCCGGCATAGACCGGTTTTGACATCTTTCTACATTCTCAAACTTTCAAAGAGAAATATGAAAAAAATCAGATTTATTCAAGATTATTATTATTACTTCATTACTTTTGTTTATTAAAATAAATATTTGCTAACGTGTGCGCAAAGTGCTTGAAAGTGAGACAGAAGGAACTCAGAAGCTAAACGTGTTTGTGCTGGAGTAGTTTGAGTATGGGTGATCGATCGGGATATTTGATCACAAGGAAATTCGTTGGAAATGCAGGTTTCAGTTGGTATGCAGCAACATGATACGCAGGGGGGCAACCTGGTGCTGCAACATAGTACACTCAGTTCTGGTGGTCCTGGTGGTAAGAAGGCCATAAATCATGTACCCCTTACAGGAAGTTCCTCATCATCTCTACTACTTATAAAGGCACGAAGTGCCGTAGGAAAATTACATCTGCACCGTACATCTAATCACATCATACGTACACGATCCATCCATTCTCCCCACCTCCTTCCTTCCGTCAGAGGCGGCATCACCGCTTCAGAGCGATCACATCCTTGAGTTCCACCGTAATCCAGTTAAAACTGACTCCGCTAATCTCGCTCTCCTCGCAACTTCACCCTCCGCGATGCACGTCACTATCCACGATCGGGCCGCCGCTGCACCCCATGCCCACGCCCACCATGTCGTGCCCTCCGCCTCCACGCCCGCACTTCAGCTGGCCACGGTTTGCGTGCCGGCCTCCGTGTCCCACATCTCTATGACTGCAGGTTGCCGCGCACAAGAAACACGGACGGCCGCTGTGGCAAGCAACAGCCTCATGGTTTCCCCAAAAGAGATATAAAATTCGTCGCGGCCGCTCTGCAGAGGCACATCTTGATGCAATAGATCGAACCAATGGATCCTATAGCATCGTGAGTACTTCGATCTGCAAGTAGAAACTTTGATTACTGAATCATGCACTAGCATCTTATTTAATTTGCAACGTTTGTCATGCTGCAATCAGTATCCGATGATCCGATCCACACACACGACTGCTGTTTAGTAGGAATATGTTTGTGCACTTCTGCAGTGTATATTGTGTATAGGGCACCACAAAGATAATGAGTTCTTATTCAGTATTGTAAATTAACCACGGCACAACTCCACGCGTAGCACTTCTTTTTTGATGGAACGCGGATATTCATCTTGATGTGCCAATTGACTTCTCCATTAGCCATTTTCTACTGTACCACCTGAAGGCCATTTTTGATAGGCTAACCTCAAGACCATGATTTCCCCGCCAAAGCTACAATACTTGCAGGAGTTCCCGGGGCATTAGTAGGTCCGGAAGTTGAGGAATCGAACAGGACTACATGCACATGATATTTAGAGTTCCCATGTCGCACGGAATTGCTCTCTCTATATTGTGTGGTATATATCTGAGCTTTCAAATCAGTCTAACAAATAGAAGGTTCAGATCTTTTCTTCTTGGATGAGCTTTCGAAATTTGTAGGAGGAGCTAATTATTTCTCTTCATAGTGTTATCTCATCAATAGTACTGCAGTCCGGTACAATGATTTTCCAGTGGAATTCCACCGAGTGTATATTTTTTCTGCAACCATTTGCTGATGCAGGTACAATATCCAGTGTTAAATTCCTTTTACCTTTTTTATTAGTTCAGCACCAAATTGTTCCTACTAAGTTGTGATATGCTCAAGTTTAATTTATACTCCCTCCGTTTCAAAATAAGTTTCACAACATTTTTTAAATATGCTACACACTAAAACACGGCTAGATACATATCTAGACAAAGTTGCGACATTTATTTTAGACAGGATTTTCATGCCTGATTTAATATACTACATGTTGCATTACACAGGTCATGGGAAGAAAAATTATTGTTATGTCATCTTCCACTTCCAACTGGGCATATTCTCCATTGCAGGATATAAGCAACATCCAGTACTTGGATGGATGAGATAGTTGTGTTCTTCTTTGTGTCTTTTTATTGCATCTATTTTGAAGTTAACAACACCCGGAGAGCTTTTACATTTCTCAACAGGTTTCATATTGTTCTAAATACTGAAGTTTGTAACACACTCGATAGATTTTACATTGATCTTTTTTCTGTCTTTCATATATTCTTTGAGAATGAATCTGGTGTCTTGCTAAGCTAGGAGAATGAATCTGCAGAAAGGGCAGTGTTTATGAAGTCTACCATTTTTTTTTAACCCAAGGTTACTGCATTTGTGCTGTATATTGCTCGCTTTATTCAGTTGATGAACCTGCTTTTTATATCTTGATTGAGTTTGGAGAATAAATACTAATATTGTCTCCTTTGCTCTTTTCGTTATTCAAGGAGAGGACTTAAGTAGCAGGAAGCAATAAATTTTCTATTACTCACGATAGTAGCAATAATTAGTGGTTCACACATGAACAACAATCTCCGAACTAGGATGTACTTTTTGTTTGAAATGAAACTAGGATGTAGTTATGCTACTGAAGCTGATCATTTATAGCTCGAAGAGATTTTTTTGTTTCAGAGTAGTACTTTATAATTTGGCACATGCGTACCGATCATAGGCCCCGACTAAAACTAATTAAGATCAGTTTGACATATCCGTGATATACCTTTGACAGAGTTGGTTTTGTGAGAAAAGAAGATTCTATTTTCGGAGCACTCGGGACAGTACGATATCGATCAGAAGTTAACGCCCATAAGTAAACGTGATTTAGCGGCTATGAAATTGACTACGATGAAGTCTTTTGGCACTCACTCGTTGTTCCGTTCCATTACTAACCAAGAAACAGTTAGTCAACCATTTCAAGTGTAGCATCCTCTCGTGTGGTTTAATTTCCTCAATTCAATTTGAGTTGCTGGCAGTTGCATGTTTGAGCCATTTCCATCTTGGGGTGCAACTGGTCATCTTGATAACTGTAAAATGAAAACTTCCACGGTAGCTCCTAATTACCCCAAAGATCAATGTTATTTTCCGAGTTCTCTTGATCTCTCTCATTGGTTACGCTGCCACGCTGGAGCTTATAATTTTGATAACATCCTTTCAGTTGTTAAATTAGACCATTATGTATTTGTCTCAAAAAACATTGATTGTTCTACTTTTCCATTTTGTTGAATTCATATTAGCCGAAACGTGCATGGCACGTGCAAGCTTACTAGTATTAGTTCTAGCAGGCTGGGTTTTGGAAGCTTGTCTTTGACAGCGTATGAGCATCAACAACAGCTAAAAGAAGTGGAAGACAGAATGAAGTGGTGGATTCAGATGATGTTCCTGTTCTAAATTGTATCCATAAGGGGGTAATGATTGCGGAGGTATCAGCTTTATCCGATAACCGTGAGGTTGATGAATTTGAGAGCCAACCAGATATTCATAATTGCTATTCGGAGGGTGAGGAAGTGCAAGATAGTCAGATAGAAGAAACAGAAAAAGTGGATTACGAGGGGGATGAGGATGATGACTTTGAGTGTACACAGAGCACACCATTTGCGGAGCAAATTGAGAAAGTTAGACGTGGAAAATATTCAAAGACCAAAAACACAAATGAGCTGGAAGCTGATGATGGCAAGAATGGTACATATGTGCATGAGACAGTGGGGGAGGATATGTTGATGGTTAGAAGATGCAGCAGGTTGGCATCACAAGATGGTCAGAAGGTTGAGGAAAGAGCTATTGAGAGAGCGAAAGTGAAAAATCTTTGTGCTAATGCAGGTAATCTTATCCCTTCTTATTTAGATGTGGAAAATCCTTCTTTAGCTCAAACTTGTTTGTTGGTAGATATTGATTTGGGTGTTAGTATGGAGAATATTTATAAGAATGTGGAGGCAACTAAAGATCTTGAAATGGCAAGATTAAATTTGTTCCTAAGAAATAAGCTTAGTGACAACCAGATCAATCAAAATATGGACCCTCTTCCCATTGGTGATGCAGGTTTCCTTGACAATAGTGATTTCTCCAATAGTGAAAATGACTTTGAGGATGATCTTATAGATAGGTGTCTGGAGAAGTTCCAGAACTCCTTATCTACTAGAAAAATGAAGCATAAAGGATCACCAGCTATGTGAAACCTAAGATGCGGGCGTCTAAGAGAAAATAATAATAATAATAATAATAATAATAATAATAATAATAATAATATGTAGCACATGGAATTTTAGAGGGATTAAAAGAATTGAAAAACGGAGATTTCTTAGAGAAACTCTCTGTGAAAAAAATATAGATTTCATTGGTCTGCAAGAGACTTTGAAAGATGATTTTAGAGCTCAAGATTTAGCTAAATTTGACAGTGCTCAGAACTTCATTTGGAAGTGGTCTGCGCCGAGAGGTAGATCGGGAGGTATTCTCGTGGGTATAAGAAAAGAAACTTTTGATTTACATGAATATGAGGCAGGTGATCGTTATGTTAGGATCCTTCTTACTGACGAAACCATTAACTTCAAATGGAATTTGATAGTAGCGTATGGGGCTGCACAGGCGGATAAGTGATACGCGTACAGCACGCGTCCGTTGGGAACCCCAAGAGGAAGGTGTGATGCGTACAGCGGCAAGTTTTCCCTCAGTATGAAACCAAGGTTTATCGAACCAGTAGGAGCCAAGAAGCACGTTGAAGGTTGATGGCGGCGGGATGTAGTGCGGCGCAACACCAGGGATTCCGGCGCCAACGTGGAACCTGCACAACACAACCAAAGTACTTTGCCCCAACGAAACAGTGAGGTTGTCAATCTCACCGGCTTGCTGTAACAAAGGATTAGATGTATAGTGTGGATGATGATTGTTTGCAGAAAACATCTCTACTACTTATAAAGGCACGAAGTGCCGTAGGAAAATTACATCTGCACCGTACATCTAATCACATCATACGTACACGATCCATCCATTCTCCCCACCTCCTTCCTTCCGTCAGAGGCGGCATCACCGCTTCGGAGCGATCACATCCTTGAGTTCCACCGTAATCCAGTTAAAACTGACTCCGCTAATCTCGCTCTCCTCGCAACTTCACCCTCCGCGATGCACGTCACTATCCACGATCGGGCCGCCGCTGCACCCCATGCCCACGCCCACCATGTCGTGCCCTCCGCCTCCACGCCCGCACTTCAGCTGGCCACGGTTTGCGTGCCGGCCTCCGTGTCCCACATCTCTATGACTGCAGGTTGCCGCGCACAAGAAACACGGACGGCCGCTGTGGCAAGCAACAGCCTCATGGTTTCCCCAAAAGAGATATAAAATTCGTCGCGGCCGCTCTGCAGAGGCACATCTTGATGCAATAGATCGAACCAATGGATCCTATAGCATCGTGAGTACTTCGATCTGCAAGTAGAAACTTTGATTACTGAATCATGCACTAGCATCTTATTTAATTTGCAACGTTTGTCATGCTGCAATCAGTATCCGATGATCCGATCCACACACACGACTGCTGTTTAGTAGGAATATGTTTGTGCACTTCTGCAGTGTATATTGTGTATAGGGCACCACAAAGATAATGAGTTCTTATTCAGTATTGTAAATTAACCACGGCACAACTCCACGCGTAGCACTTCTTTTTGATGGAACGCGGATATTCATCTTGATGTGCCAATTGACTTCTCCATTAGCCATTTTCTACTGTACCACCTGAAGGCCATTTTTGATAGGCTAACCTCAAGACCATGATTTCCCCGCCAAAGCTACAATACTTGCAGGAGTTCCCAGGGCATTAGTAGGTCTGGAAGTTGAGGAATCGAACAGGACTACATGCACATGATATTTAGAGTTCCCATGTCGCACGGAATTGCTCTCTCTATATTGTGTGGTATATATCTGAGCTTTCAAATCAGTCTAACAAATAGAAGGTTCAGATCTTTTCTTCTTGGATGAGCTTTCGAAATTTGTAGGAGGAGCTAATTATTTCTCTTCATAGTGTTATCTCATCAATAGTACTGCAGTCCGGTACAATGATTTTCCAGTGGAATTCCACCAGTGTATATTTTTTCTGCAACCATTTGCTGATGCAGGTACAATATCCAGTGTTAAATTCCTTTTACCTTTTTTATTAGTTCAGCACCAAATTGTTCCTACTAAGTTGTGATATGCTCAAGTTTAATTTATACTCCCTCCGTTTCAAAATAAGTTTCACAACATTTTTTAAATATGCTACACACTAAAACACGGCTAGATACATATCTAGACAAAGTTGCGACATTTATTTTAGACAGGATTTTCATGCCTGATTTAATATACTACATGTTGCATTACACAGGTCATGGGAAGAAAAATTATTGTTATGTCATCTTCCACTTCCAACTGGGCATATTCTCCATTGCGGGATATAAGCAACATCCAAGTACTTGGATGGATGAGATAGTTGTGTTCTTCTTTGTGTCTTTTTATTGCATCTATTTTGAAGTTAACAACACCTGGAGAGCTTTTACATTTCTCAACAGGTTTCATATTGTTCTAAATACTGAAGTTTGTAACACACTCGATAGATTTTACATTGATCTTTTTTCTGTCTTTCATATATTCTTTGAGAATGAATCTGGTGTCTTGCTAAGCTAGGAGAATGAATCTGCAGAAAGGGCAGTGTTTATGAAGTCTACCATTTTTTTTAACCCAAGGTTACTGCATTTGTGCTGTATATTGCTCGCTTTATTCAGTTGATGAACCTGCTTTTTATATCTTGATTGAGTTTGGAGAATAAATACTAATATTGTCTCCTTTGCTCTTTTCGTTATTCAAGGAGAGGACTTAAGTAGCAGGAAGCAATAAATTTTCTATTACTCACGATAGTAGCAATAATTAGTGGTTCACACATGAACAACAATCTCTGAACTAGGATGTACTTTTTGTTTGAAATGAAACTAGGATGTAGTTATGCTACTGAAGCTGATCATTTATAGCTCGAAGAGATTTTTTTGTTTCAGAGTAGTACTTTATAATTTGGCACATGCGTACTGATCATAGGCCCCAGCTAAAACTAATTAAGATCAGTTTGACATATCTGTGATATACCTTTGACAGGTTGGTTTTGTGAGAAAAGAAGATTCTATTTTCGGAGCACTCGGGACAGACGATATCGATCAGAAGTTAACGCCCATAAGTAAACGTGATTTAGCGGCTATGAAATTGACTACGATGAAGTCTTTTGGCACTCACTGTTGTTCCGTTCCATTACTAACCAAGAAACAGTTAGTCAACCATTTCAAGTGTAGCATCCTCTGTGTGGTTTAATTTCCTCAATTCAATTTGAGTTGCTGGCAGTTGCATGTTTGAGCCATTTCCATCTTGGGGTGCAACTGGTCATCTTGATAACTGTAAAATGAAAACTTCCACGGTAGCTCCTAATTACCCCAAAGATCAATGTTATTTTCCGAGTTCTCTTGATCTCTCTCATTGGTTACGCTGCCACGCTGGAGCTTATAATTTTGATAACATCCTTTCAGTTGTTAAATTAGACCATTATGTATTTGTCTCAAAAAACATTGATTGTTCTACTTTTCCATTTTGTTGAATTCATATTAGCCGAAACGTGCATGGCACGTGCAAGCTTACTAGTATTAGTTCTAGCAGGCTGGGTTTTGGAAGCTTGTCTTTGACAGCGTATGAGCATCAACAACAGCTAAAAGAAGTGGAAGACAGAATGAAGTGGTGGATTCAGATGATGTTCCTGTTCTAAATTGTATCCATAAGGGGGTAATGATTGCAGAGGTATCAGCTTTATCCGATAACCGTGAGGTTGATGAATTTGAGAGCCAACCAGATATTCATAATTGCTATTCGGAGGGTGAGGAAGTGCAAGATAGTCAGATAGAAGAAACAGAAAAAGTGGATTACGAGGGGGATGAGGATGATGACTTTGAGTGTACACAGAGCACACCATTTGCGGAGCAAATTGAGAAAGTTAGACGTGGAAAATATTCAAAGACCAAAAACACAAATGAGCTGGAAGCTGATGATGGCAAGAATGGTACATATGTGCATGAGACAGTGGGGGAGGATATGTTGATGGTTAGAAGATGCAGCAGGTTGGCATCACAAGATGGTCGAAGGTTGAGGAAAGAGCTATTGAGAGAGCGAAAGTGAAAAATCTTTGTGCTAATGCAGGTAATCTTATCCCTTCTTATTTAGATGTGGAAAATCCTTCTTTAGCTCAAACTTGTTTGTTGGTAGATATTGATTTGGGTGTTAGTATGGAGAATATTTATAAGAATGTGGAGGCAACTAAAGATCTTGAAATGGCAAGATTAAATTTGTTCCTAAGAAATAAGCTTAGTGACAACCAGATCAATCAAAATATGGACCCTCTTCCCATTGGTGATGCAGGTTTCCTTGACAATAGTGATTTCTCCAATAGTGAAAATGACTTTGAGGATGATCTTATAGATAGGTGTCTGGAGAAGTTCCAGAACTCCTTATCTACTAGAAAAATGAAGCATAAAGGATCACCAGCTATGTGAAACCTAAGATGCGGGCGTCTAAGAGAAAATAATAATAATAATAATAATAATAATAATAATAATAATAATAATAATATGTAGCACATGGAATTTTAGAGGGATTAAAAGAATTGAAAAACGGAGATTTCTTAGAGAAACTCTCTGTGAAAAAAATATAGATTTCATTGGTCCGCAAGAGACTTTGAAAGATGATTTTAGAGCTCAAGATTTAGCTAAATTTGACGAGTGCTCGAACTTCATTTGGAAGTGGTCTGCGCCGAGAGGTAGATCGGGAGGTATTCTCGTGGGTATAAGAAAAGAAACTTTTGATTTACATGAATATGAGGCAGGTGATCGTTATGTTAGGATCCTTCTTACTGACGAAACCATTAACTTCAAATGGAATTTGATAGTAGCGTATGGGGCTGCACAGGCGGATAAGTGATACGCGTACAGCACGCGTCCGTTGGGAACCCCAAGAGGAAGGTGTGATGCGTACAGCGGCAAGTTTTCCTCAGTATGAAACCAAGGTTTATCGAACCGGTAGGAGCCAAGAAGCACGTTGAAGGTTGATGGCGGCGGGATGTAGTGCGGCGCAACACCAGGGATTCCGGCGCCAACGTGGAACCTGCACAACACAACCAAAGTACTTTGCCCCAACGAAACAGTGAGGTTGTCAATCTCACCGGCTTGCTGTAACAAAGGATTAGATGTATAGTGTGGATGATGATTGTTTGCAGAAAACAGTAGAACAAGTATTGCAGTAGATTGTATTTCAGTATAGAGAATTGGACCGGGGTCCACAGTTCACTAGAGGTGTCTCTCCCATAAGATAAACAGCATGTTGGGTGAACAAATTACAGTTGGGCAATTGACAAATAAAGAGGGCATGACCATGCACATACATATTATGATGAGTATTGTGAGATTTAATTGGGCATTGCGACAAAGTACATAGACCGCTATCCAGCATGCATCTATGCCTAAAAAGTCCACCTTCGAGTTATCATCCGAACCCCCTCCGGTATTAAGTTGCTAACAACGAGACAATTGCATTAAGTATTGCGCGTAATGTAATCGAGTGACTATATCCTCGAACAGAGCACTAATGGTTTATCCCTAGTGGCAACAAGCACATCCATAATCTTAGAGATTTCTGTCACTTCCCCGCATTCACGGAGACATGAACCCACTATCGAGCATAAATACTCCCTCTTGGAGTTACAAGCATCTACTTGGCCAGAGCATCTACTAGTAACGGAGAGCATGCAAGATCATAAACAACACATAGACATAACTTTGATAATCAACATAACAAGTATTCTCTATTCATCGGATCCCAACAAACGCAACATATAGAATTACGAGATAGATGATCTTGATCATGTTAGGCAGCTCACAAGATCCGACAATGAAGCACAATGGGGAGAAGACAACCATCTAGCTACTGCTATGGACCCATAGTCCAGGGGTAGACTACTCGCACATCACTCCGGAGGCGACCATGGCGGCGTAGAGTCCTCCGGGAGATGATTCCCCTCTCCGGCAGGGTGCCGGAGGCGATCTCCTGAATCCCCCGAGATGGGATTGGCGGCGGCGGCGTCTCTGGAAGGTTTTCCTTATCGTGGCTCTCGGTACTGGGGGTTTCGCGACGGAGGCTTTAAGTAGGCGGAAGGGCAGGTCAGGAGGCGGCACGAGGGGCCCACACCACAGGGCTGCGCGGCCAGGGGGGAGCGCCGCCCTCGGGTGTGGCCACCTCGTGGCCCCACTTCGTCTCCTCTTCGGTCTTCTGGAAGCTTCGTGGCAAAATAGGACCCTGGGCGTTGATTTCGTCCAATTCCGAGAATATTTCGTTACTAGGATTTCGAAACCAAAAACAGCAGAAAACGAGCAATCGGCACTTCGGCATCTTGTTAATAGGTTAGTTCCAGAAAATGCACAAATATGACATAAAGTGTGCATAAAACATGTAGATATCATCAATAATGTGGCATGGAACATAAGAAATTATCGATACGTCGGAGACGTATCAATAAGAAAGTTGTCTTTCTTACTGAACTGTCTAGTGTTTGCCATTCTAGTAACTTTCCTTTATTGGTCGCAGGAGATTTTAATATTATTAGGAATGACATGGAAAAAAATAAAGCTGTCGGATACTCTCATTGGAGTTTTCTCTTTAATGAAGTGATTGAACAAAATGATTTAATGGAATTAAATTTGACTGGTCGCCCTTATACATGGAGTAATGATCACATGAATCCCACTTTTGAAAAACTGGACAGGTTTTTGGTCTCTCCTGAATGGGAGGAGCAATACCCTTTGTCTATAGTCACTGAAATGGATAGGGGTTTATCTGATCATGCTCCGATTTTGTTGGATATTGGTAATAAAGCTCCAAAAATATACCTTTTAGATTTGAAAATGCGTGGATGCAGAGGGGGGATTTCATTCAAGTGGTAGAAAAAAGTTGGAATGATCCGGTAAATATGACGGGGAGTATCCAGGTTTGGCAATGTAAGTTGAGAAGATTAAGGAGGTGCATGCGTGGTTGAAATAAAAATATAGAAGCGTGGTATAGAAAACTAAAAAAAGAATTATCGGACAAAATTGATCAGATTGATCCGTTTGACGAAGTACATGGTTTAACTTTACAACTTTTTGAGGAAAGAAAAGAACTTAAAGAGCGACTAGAAAGGTTACTGAAACAAGAGGAATTGAAATGGATCCAAAGGGCTAAGGCTACGGATTTGAAAGAGGGGGAAGAAAGTACTAAGTATTTTCATGCCAAAGCGAATGGGAGGCATAGAAGAAATACAATTATATCCTTAGAGCATGATGGAGTGATACGTCCCCGACGTATCCATAATAATTTCTGTCGTTCCATGCTTGTTTTATGACAATACTTACATGTTTTGCTTGCACTTTATGATGATTTCATGCATTTTCCGGAACTAACCTATTAACAAGATGCCACAGTGCCGGTTCTGTTTTACTCGCTGTTTTTGGTTACGGAAAGGCTGTTCGGGCAATATTCTCGGAATTGGACGAAATCAACGCCAAACCTCCTATTTTCTCCGGAAGGCTCCGAACACCGAAGAAGAGTCGGAGAGGGGCCGGGGGGCCACCACACCACATGGCGGCGCGGGCCGGGCCTAGGCCGCGCCGGCCTAGGGTGTGGCGCCCCGAGTGCCCCCTGCGCCGCCTCTTCGCCTATAAAATCCCTTTCGACCTAAAAACGCAGAACCAATTGACGAAACTCCAGAAAGACTCCAGGGGCGCCGCCACCGTCGCGAAACTCCAATTCGGGGGACAGAACTCTGTCCCGGCACCCTGCCGGGACGGGGAAGTGCCCCCGGAAGCCATCTCCATCAACGCCACCGCCTCCGCCATGTTCCGTGAGTAGTTCCCCCATGGACTACGGGTTCTAGCAGTAGCTATGTCGGTATACTCTCCCCTATGTACTTCAATACAATGGTCTCATGAGCTGCCTTACATGATTGAGATTCATCTGATGTAATCGGTGTTGTGTTTGTTGGGATCCGATGGATGATACATTATGATTAGTCTATCTATAAAGTTTGTGAAGTTATTGTTGCTGCAATCTTGTTATTCTTAATGCTTGTCACTAGGGCCCGAGTGGCATGATCTTAGATTTAAGCTCTATATTGTTGCTTAGATTGTATCTACAAGTTGTAGACACATGTCGCTGTCCGGAACCGATGGCCCCGAAGTGACAGAAATCGGGACAACCGGAGGGAATGGTAGTGATGTGAGGATCACATGTGTTCACGGAGTGTTAATGCTTTGCTCCGGTACTCTATTAAAAGGAGTACCTTAATATCCAAGTAGTTTCCCTTGAGGCCCGGCTGCCACCTGGCTTGGTAGGACAAAAGATGTTGTGCAAGTTTCTCATTGCGAGCACGCACGACTATATATGGAACACATGCCTATTGATTGCTTTGTACTTGAACACCGTTTTATTATTATCTGCAAATGTCCTGCTATGATTGTTACATGAGTTTCTCTCATCCATGCAACGCCCGTCATCCGTCCCCGTGCCTACAGTATTTTAATCCTGCTGTTTACTAAAATCATTACTGCTGTCTTTGTTACTCTGCTGCTGTTATTTCACTACTGCTACTGCTATAAAACTGTTACCACTGATAAACCCTTGCGAGCAAGTCTGTTTCCAGGTGCAGCTGAATTGACAACTCCGTTGTTAAGGCTTCCAAGTGTTCTTTGTCTCCCCTTGTGTCGAATCAATAAATTGGGTAATACTTCCCTCGAAGACTGTTGCGATCCCCTATACTTGTGGGTCATCAAGACTATTTTCTGGCGCCGTTGCCGGGGAGGCATAGCTCTACTCATAAGTTCACCTGGGGAGTACACTCTACCTCTCTCTCTGTTTTATTTTATTTTGTCTTGCTTAGTTTATTTCTGTCTAGTATTAGTTTGCTTAGTTTACTTTTGCTTAGTTTATTTTTGTTTTGTTTTATTTATCTCATATACCCAAAAATCCATAAAAATTTGAAAAACCAAAAAATTAAAAACTGCTGTTATGGGAGAACCAACAACCTACTTGGAGCTCATAGAATGTTATAATAATTATAGAGAATCAAGAACTGGTAAAATAATGAGTGTTATGATAGAAAAATTGAATACAATGGCTAGAATCTTGCTTAGACGCCATGATATAAACTGCTGCTCTAAAGAGGACACTAAACATCTTAAATTTCAATGTGGCTCTAGTGAGGAATTTTTAATTAAGAACTATAATCGGAATTGCTATATTCATTATGGGTTCGAAGAGGTAGAACAATTTGTCTTATTTATGGGAGCCTCCGAGATAGAATCCTTCATGGTTGAGAATTATGAAACTTGTGCTATTTGTAAGGACCTTAAAGATTATGTCTCTACTATCCTTAATTCTTGCATAGAATGCTACAGTAGGAATCCTTATATCCTTGATTATAAAGAGAGACACATTAATGCACAAGAATGCACTCACAATTTGCAGGAACCTGTGGAAGAAGAAACTAATGAACCTCAAAGCTCATTGGATGAAAAAGAGGAGGAAATTGATGAACCTGAATGCTCATTGGATGAAAAAGAAGAGGAGAGTGACGAACAAAAGGAGGAAGAATGGATTAGCTACCCATGCCAACCTTCTAATGAGAGTAACTCTTCATCTCTTACACTATCTGATTGTCCTCCATGCTCACCGGAAGAGGTTGAATGTTATGTTCCTGTGGATTCTCTTGAAATAGTACCTATGAGTAAAACTTGTGAGAATAATTATGCTACTGTTATATATGATAATCCATGCTACTTTGATAAATCTTATGATAATGCTTTGTTTGTGCCTGATGTCGAAATGCATGGTACTAAAGAATTTTGCTTGGCAAATGTCTACGATAAAGCTCTAAATGATGGTCCTATGTTACTTGATAATATTAATTGTACTACTAATGAAAATGGGATTGGAGAGTTCTTGACTTATTCTATGAGTCCCATATCTCTTGAGATTGATCAACTACCTTGTTATATTATTTATAAAAGTAAGTTTGAAAGTTTTAAATCCACTATTCTTGAACTTGATAAAAATTATATGTTTGTGGATCATGAAAAGTATGCTGCATGTGATAGTTATATTGTTGAGTTTGTTCATGAAGCTACTGAAAATTATTATGAGAGAGGAAAATATGGTGGTAGAAATTTTCATGATACTAATACACCTCTCTATATGCTGAAATTGTTGAAGTTACACTTGTTCTATATTCTTATGCTTGACACTTTGTTCTTCATGAATTTATTTGTGTACAAGATTCCTTTCCATAGGAAGCATGTTAGGCTTAAATGTGTTTTGGATTTGCCTCTTGATGCTCTCTTTTGCTTCCAATACTATTTCTCGCGAGTGCATCATTAAAACTGCTGAGCCCATCTTAATGGCTATAAAGAAAGCAACTTCTTGGGAGATAACCCATGTGTTATTTTGCTACAGTACTTTGTTTTATATTTGTGTCTTGGAAGTTGTTTACTACTGTAGCAACCTCTCCTTATCTTAGTTTTGTATTTTGTTGTGCCAAGTGAAGCCTCTAATCGAAGGTTGATACTAGATTTGGATTTCTGCGCAGAAACAGATTTCTTTGCTGTCACGAATCTGGGCAAAATTCTCTGTAGGTAACTCAGAAAATTATGCCAATTTACGTGAGTGATCCTCAGATATGTACGCAACTTTCATTAGTTTGGAGTTTTCTGATTTGAGCAACGGAAGTATTTTATTAAAATTCGTCTTTACTGGCTGTTCTGTTTTGGCAGATTCTGTCTCTGTTTTTTTGCATTGTCTCTTGTGGACTTTAAGCGAGGTTTTCTAGACGTAGAAAGCTGTAGCTAATGTTTTATTGAGTTCTTGCAATGTGCCACTACAGGACCAAGGTGGATTCAAATTTTTTGAGTACTAACCCCTCTAATGAAGTTTATGAGAAGTTTGGTGTGAAGGAAGTTTTCAAGGGTCAAGAGAGGAGGATGATATATGATCAAGAAGAGTGAAAAGTCTAAGCTTGGGGATGCCCCCGTGGTTCATCCCTGCATATTTCAAGAAGACTCAAGCGTCTAAGCTTGGGGATGCCCAAGGCATCCCCTTCTTCATCAACTTATCGAGGTTCCTCCCCCGAAACTATATTTTTATTCGGTCACATCATATGTGCTTTACTTGGAGCGTACGTGTGTTTATTTTTGTTTTGTTTTGTTTGAATAAGATCGGATCCTAGCTATCCTTGTTTGGGAGAGAGACACGCTCCGCTTTTTCATATGAACACATGTGTTCTTCGTTTTACTTTTAATGTTCAATGATAAAAGTTGGAAGCTACAATACTTATCTTTATTTGGTTGGAAAAGGAAAATGCCTCATATGTCTTGGATAATTTGACACTTGGCAATTGTTTTGAGCTCTCAAGTGGATCATAAGTTTTTGCATGTAGTTTAAACCTATTAGTGGAGAATTACCGTAAAGCTTGTTAAAATTGGTTTGCATAATTGATCTCTCTTAAGGTCTAGATATTTTCTGGTAAAAGTGTTTTAGCAACAAGGAAGACAGTGTAGAGTATTATAATGCTTGCAATATGTTCTTATGTAAGTTTTGCTGTACTGGTTCATACTTGTGTTTGCTTCAAACAACCTTGCTAGCCTAAGCCTTGTATCGAGAGGGAATACTTCTCATGCATCCAAAATCCTTGAGCCAACCACTATGCCAATTGTGTCCACCATACCTACCTACTATGTGGTATTTCCTGCCATTCCAAAGTAAATTGCTTGAGTGCTACCTTTAAATAATTCAAAATGCTTCTCAATTTGTGTTAATGTTTTATAGCTCATGAGGAAGTATGTGGTGTTTAGCTTTCAACCTTGTCATTTACTTTTGACGGACTCTCATATGGACTAGTGGCACATCCGCTTATCCAATAATTTTGCAAAAAGAGTCGGCAATGGGATTCCCAGTCCCAAATTAATTAACAAAAATAGACACTCCTCCATGGTTTGTGATTGTTGGACGGCACCCGAAGGATTCGGTTAGCCATGGCTTGTGTAAGCAAAGGTTGGGGGAGTGTCATCATCATAATAAAACTAAAATAAAAAGGCACTCCTTCATGGTATGAGATTGTTGGCGGGCACCCGAGGATTCGGTTAGCCATGGTTTGTGAAAGAAAGGTTGGAAGGAGTGCCACCCAAAAATAAAAATTCATGGGAGCCGCTCTTGAAAGTCCGGTTGGCGAGGTAGTTAGTGTACCCATTACCATTCGTTGACAACAACAAACACCTCTCAAAAATTTTACTTTTTATGCTCTCTTTATGTTTTCAAAACCAAAGCTCTAGCACAAATATAGCAATCGATGCTTTCCTCTTTGAAGGACCATTCTTTTACTTTTATGTTGAGTCGATTACCTACTTCCTCCCACCTTAGAAGCAAACACTTGTGTTAACTCGTGCATTGATTCTTACATACTTGCATATTTGCATTCATCATATTACTTTGTGTTGACAATATCCATGAGATATACATGTTGAAAGTTGAAAGCAACCGCTGAAACTTATATCCTCCTTTGTGTTGCTTCGATGCCTTTACTATGAACTTATTGCTTTATGAGTTAACTCTTGTGCAAGAATTTTGATGCTTGTCTTGAAAGTACTATTCATGAAAAGTTTTGCTATATGTTATCTATTTGTTAGCAACTATAGATCATTGCCTTGAGTCACTTCATTCATTTCATATGCTTTGTAATAGTATGATCAAGGTTATGTAAGTAGCATGTCACTACGAAATTATTATTTTTATCGTTTACCTGCTCGGGACGAGCAGGAACTAAGCTTTGGGGATGCTCGATACGTCCCCGACGTATCCATAATTTCTGTCGTTCCATGCTTGTTTTATGACAATACTTACATGTTTTGCTTGCACTTTATGATGATTTCATGCATTTTCCGGAACTAACCTATTAACAAGATGCCACGGTGCCGGTTCTCGTTTTCTCGCTGTTTTTGGTTACGTGAAAGGCTGTTCGGGCAATATTCTCGGAATTGGACGAAATCAACGCCAAACCTCCTATTTTCTCCGGAAGGCTCCGGAACACCGAAGAAGAGTCGGAGAGGGGCCAGGGGGCCACCACACCACATGGCGGCGCGGGCCGAGGCCTAGGCCGCGCCGGCCTAGGGTGTGGCGCCCCGAGTGCCCCCTGCGCCGCCTCTTCGCCTATAAAATCCCTTTCGACCTAAAAACGCAGAACCAATTGACGAAACTCCGAGAAAGACTCCGGGGCGCCGCCACCGTCGCGAAACTCCAATTCGGGGGACGGAACTCTGTCCCGGCACCTGCCGGGACGGGGAAGTGCCCCCGGAAGCCATCTCCATCAACGCCACCGCCTCCGCCATGTTCCGTGAGTAGTTCCCCCATGGACTAAGGGTTCTAGCAGTAGCTATGTCGGTATACTCTCCCCTATGTACTTCAATACAATGGTCTCATGAGCTGCCTTACATGATTGAGATTCATCTGATGTAATCGGTGTTGTGTTTGTTGGGATCCGATGGATGATACATTATGATTAGTCTATCTATAAAGTTTGTGAAGTTATTGTTGCTGCAATCTTGTTATTCTTAATGCTTGTCACTAGGGCCCGAGTGGCATGATCTTAGATTTAAGCTCTATATTGTTGCTTAGATTGTATCTACAAGTTGTAGACACATGTCGCTGTCCGGAACCGATGGCCCCGAAGTGACGAAATCGGGACAACCGGAGGGAATGGTAGTGATGTGAGGATCACATGTGTTCACGGAGTGTTAATGCTTTGCTCCGGTACTCTATTAAAAGGAGTACCTTAATATCCGGTAGTTTCCCTTGAGGCCCAGCTGCCACCGGCTGGTAGGACAAAAGATGTTGTGCAAGTTTCTCATTGCGAGCACGCACGACTATATATGGAACACATGCCTATTGATTGCTTTGTACTTGGACACCGTTTTATTATTATCTGCAAATGTCCTGCTATGATTGTTACATGAGTTTCTCTCATCCATGCAACGCCCGTCATCCGTCCCCGTGCCTACAGTATTTTAATCCTGCTGTTTACTAAAATCACTACTGCTTGTCTTTGTTACTTCTGTCTGCTGTTATTTCACTACTGCTATCTTGCTATAAAACTGTTACCACTGATAAACCCTTGCGAGCAAGTCTGTTTCCAGGTGCAGCTGAATTGACAACTCCGCTGTTAAGGCTTCCAAGTGTTCTTTGTCTCCCCTTGTGTCGAATCAATAAATTGGGTAATACTTCCCTCGAAGACTGTTGCGATCCCCTATACTTGTGGGTCATCATGGAGACAAAATCGTTGGTAAAAAAAATCTAGATGACCATATAACAAAATTTTATAAGGAACTTTTTGGACAGCCTCAAGTTTCGGAAATCAGGCTCAATTTGGAGGATATTCCAACGATTGATGCTGAGGTTGCCTAAAATATGACTATGCCTTTTTCTATGGGGGAAATTAAGTTGGTTGTTTTTTAAATGGCCCATAATAAATCTGCTGGGCCAGATGGCTTTCCCATTGAATTTTATCAAAAATTCTGGGATTTGATCAAACATGATTTAAAACGCTTGTTGATGATTTTCAACAAGGAAAACTTGATTTAGGATGACTGAATTATGGTGTTATAACGTTAGTGCCAAAGTGTGAGGACTCTACTGATATAAAGAAATTTCGCCCCATATGTTTGTTAAATGTAAGCTTTAAGATTATCACTAAACTACTCATGAACAGGCTATCCCCAGTGGTGGATCCGGTGGTCGGTCCTACCTAGAGTGCCTTTTTAAAAAATAGATATATTATGGAGGCAGTTTCAATTCTTCATGAAACCCTTAATTCTCTTCATAGAGAGTGCATTTGCTACCCGCATGGGTAGCTACACACCCATGGTGAATACCAATATGCAAGCCATATTAACTTGTTTTAGCTCGGTTTCCTAGTAGAACATGGAATTCTAGTGTACAAAAGTGGTTTCCGAATTTTGATACGAATATTTTTTGATCAAAGTCAACTCACCAATGTATTTTGCGTTGACTTTATGAATACAGAGTTGACTTTGACAAAAAAAGTTCAAATCAAAATTCGGAAACCACTTTTGTACACCAGAATTTCACGTTCTACTAGGAAACCGAGCTAAAACAAGTTAATATGGCTTGCATATTGGTATTCACCATGGGTGTGTAGCTACCCATGCGGGTAGCAGGCTTCATCCCTCATACAAAAAACGGTTTGGGATTATGTTTAAAGTTGACTTTGAGAAAGCATATGAAAAAATTAAGTGGCCCTTTGTGTATCAGATGCTCAAATTTAAGGGTTTTTCTGATACATGGTCTGACTTGGTTATGAAGACTATTACTGGAGGAAAAGTGAGTATCAAGGTGAATAATAGTATTGGTAGATACTTTGTTACGCTTCAAGGCCTGAGGCAGGGGTTCCTCTTTCCCCCTTGCTCTTTGACTTGATTGTCGATGGATTAGCAATTATGATGGATAAAGCAAAAGATGGTGGTTTAATCAAAGGCTTGATTCCGAACTTGGTGGATACTGGATTGGTGCTATTACAATATGCAGATGATACGGTTTTCTTTTTGGAGGATGATGTCTCTAGTGCTCAAAATTTGAAATTCTTGCTTTCCATTTTTGAGCAAGTTTCTGGGCTTAAAATTAACTTTGACAAGAGCGAGCTATTTTGTTTTGGTGATGCTATTAATAAGAAAGATCAGTATGAACTGATATTTTCCTGCTCTACGAGGAGGCTCCCTATTAAATATTTGGGACTCCCTGTAGATGAAAAGAAGCTGTTAAATAAAGATTGGAGTAGAGCTGAGGAGAAAATTGAAGGGAAGCTTAGCTGTTGGCAAGGTAAATTAATGCCAATTGGGGGAGGCTTATATTGATTGAAACTAGCCTGAGCAGTATCCCTCTATATATGATGTATTTCTATCCCTTACCAAAAGGGACTAAGAAGCGTATGGATTTCTTCATGGCTAGATTTTTGTGGGGTGAGGATCTAGGGATAAGAAAATACCATCTTGTTAAGTGGTCAGTTGTGTGTTCACCAAAAGAATGTGGTGGTTTAGGAGTGAAGGACTTAGAATGTATGAATGTTGCTCTTCTTTGCAAATGGTTATGGAAACTTGAGACTACGGAAGGGATGTGGCAATCCATTCTTTATAAGAAATATTTAGCAAGTGACAACTCTCCGGTGTGGAGGCCAAACCTGGTGATTCTAGTTTTTGGCGTGGAATCCTGAAAGTTAGGGACCTTTTCTTCTCGTTTTGCACTAGAAAAAATGGGGATGAAAAGCGAACTCGTTTTGGGGAAGATCACTGGATGGGCAGTGAGACTTTTGCAACTAGGTTTAAATCTTTGTTTGAAATCTGTGAATTAACAGAAGTGACAGTTCATAGGGTGCTTTCGAGTAACTTTGGTTGCCTTAGTTTTAGAAGAACTCTAACAGGAGAAGTCTACAAATGTGGATTCAAATGAGAGACATGTGTAGTGGTGTGAACCTTTCCCTAGGCAATAAAGATAGTTTACTTTGGAATTTGGATCCTAAAGGTTTTTCTTTTAGATCCCTATACAGGGCTTTGAAATGGAGCATTTTAAGCTCCCCTTTCAAAAAGCTCTGGAAGATTAAGATACCCGCCAAGGTCAAAGTATTCCTATGGTTGGCTATTCGAAAAAGCATTCTCACCAAAGATGTGCTACATAGAAGGGGCTGGAAAGGGGATTGGATGTGCCAGTTTTGTGGCTGTGATGAAAACATATCTCATTTGTTGTTCTCATGCCCGTTGGCGCGATATATTTGGAATATTGCTTCTTGTGCCTTTGGATTTAAGAATAAACCGAGATCGGTTCAACATTTGTTTGGGCCTTGGATTAAAAGTTTCCCAAAAAAGAATAGATCGAATATTTATGTTGGTGCTGCTGCGATTTTATGGTCGATTTGGAAAACCCGCAACAATGCTTGTTTTAGGTCTATTAGACCTGTTGATCGACTTACAATGATTAATATGGTTTGTCAAATGATGTCCTCATGGGCAATCTTGCAGGTAAAGGAACCAAACCGCATTGCACTCAACTGGGGAACCAAGTTGTTCCTGCGATTATCAAGTGAGGTGTTCCGAGCATCGAGAGGATGGAGGCCGGTGGTTCCGCGATTGACAAGATGACCTGGAGAGGAAAACTCAGCTACTGATGTGTGAAAAAAAAGCAGACTCCGACCAGTCCCCCCCCCCCTCCCCTCCCTGTTATGTTCGCTCTTGTAGCTGTTGTCTCGAGTGTGTAGCAAAATAGGTTCCGGGCTTGCGGCTGGAGTTGTCTGTAATAAGTTCTGAAGTTCTTTTTTTATTTTTCTGTTCGATGGGCTGGTTTTCGGTTACTTTTTCTTGCGTTTGATTGTAGCGAACATATGGTTTCTTTAATGGAAATCGGGGGGAAACCCCTTATCTCAAAAAAAAAAATATATATTAAGTGTAAGTCGCCTAAGACCTAGATGTACCGTTTATTTTACATTTAGGCAAATTCGTGCCAACTTGCATGCGCGTACGTTGACTTATCAAGATTTGCTAGCGTAACGACCACGCGTTTCAGCGGATTATAGAGAGATTAAGCTAAGCTAGCTGCCTAGCTGTTGTTGTGCTGCACCCCATGCATTTCTCACTCGTTCGATTTAGTACGCGGATGCCAAATAATGTTCCAGTCACAAGCAGCAGCAGCAGCATAAATAATTGCCCAAGTGCATGCAAGCTAATAGAGTGCAGCTTGCATGTTCGTAATCGTCGTCAGCGTGTACAAGCTAACCGGACACATACGCAAGTACGCAACAATCCATCTGAGAAATCTATCACGAAATCGATCGACAATGGCGACGAAGCTCGATCAGTACCCGCACCATCCTGTTGTCTCTCTTCCTGGGGCTCGCCGTCTTCGCCGGGAAGC
Organism: Lolium rigidum; assembly: GCF_022539505.1. NCBI lineage: Eukaryota > Viridiplantae > Streptophyta > Magnoliopsida > Poales > Poaceae > Lolium > Lolium rigidum. Next base: position 61,090,742 of record NC_061511.1, read on the forward strand.
TTGTAGCGACCCACGGCGGCGGCACCAAAGACGCCGTTGCGGACAAGGTTAGGAAGATAGTGGCCACACTACAGGAAACCAGGACTGTGCCGCGTGTGCCCAGAACACAAAAGGCTCAGTACACATGGCAAAATGTTCGCCGTGTGTTTGCGCACGGCAAAGTCCACACGGCAGAGAAGGCCACGGCAAACACTACAGGAATGGTGACAGACGCCGACGGCCAATGTGTACGCCGACGGCCAAATGTCGGGGCCGTCGGCGTACGGCCTCGCCGGGCCAGCTCGGGACGCCGACCGTCGGCGTAGACATACCGTCGGCGTACAGGTCTCTACGCCGAGGGCTGCCATCGGCATCTACCTAGCCCTCGGCGTAGGCACCTGCATGGCCCCTGTTCCAGCGGCGACGTGACGGCGCGGTCACGGCGTCACACAGAGGCCGACGCCTACCCTCGGCATAGGGCATGGCCCCCCTATGTCGACGGCTACCCTCGGCATATTGTTTTTTTTTTCTTTTTTTCTCTCTCATATTACTTTATATTATGTTTCTATTATTTATTTACTAGTATGAATTATGTAAAAAAGGTTCTATTTTTTAAGAATTCGTAGATGGCATATATGTAGGTCCCACGGGTGATGCTCTTCGCAGACGGGTAAACCGAAGCCACTAGGCCCAACTTCTGCTATCGATGTACATATGTCCTTAAACATTTAGGAAAAATTCCATTGCTAACCCTAACTCCAACCCTAACCCTAACCGAGTCCATTCCCGCCCTAGGGTTTCCCACTTCTGCGGGCAAACTTTCTATTTTGCGAACATTTTGGTAACCCTAAACCTCAGCCGGATCCTAACCCTAACCCTAACCCTAGGGGTAGATCTGCGGGGTCCCCACCCTAGGGTTTCTCAAGATACAGACCATCGGAGCGTCAGAATCGCTGGAAAACATGCATATGCCCCTACCACTTGGTAAAATTCAGGATATGTATGTGGAAACCCCCGCCACGGCTAAAACGGAGCCTATTTTATGGTAAAGTATGCCCAACCTTTCTGAATGTGGAGACCCCCGCCACGGCTAAAACGGAGTCGTTAGTCCTGTCGGGGCGCGGGCGTCCGCATGGCCGTTTCCCCTTTCTGAATAAGGTGGTCAAGCCTACCCACGCCACGAGCTATACGCGTCTCAAGCATACCATCACCGCCGACAGCCCCCAGCCTCGTCCCCGGCCTGCTCGTCCACCCGCCTACTAGTGTGCCATGGGAGCATTAAAAGGCCTTATATGTACTAGTGTCAGCAAATCATGTTTAAATGTCATAAAGAAAATAAATTAAGATTTATTATCACTCTGTTCATGAGAGAATTGCCAATAAGCTAGCAGAAACTCAATTCGGCTCCCGGGTGCGTTTGATCTCTCTACCGTAAAAACATTTTTCCAAATGTTAAGAAAATTTACAAAAATATTACATGTGTGTTCGTTAAGTTTCACGAAAAAATGATATTTTTTGTAGTCTACGTCAAAAAGAGCAAATTTATCTTGTGACAAGTGAAAGTGCATGGAGCCCCCATGTGTGGTTTTGGTAATTAATGACAATCCCTATGGACTAATGTTTGCATTGAGTTATATTTGTAGGATTTGTCCATAGGCAATTCTTGAACTATTTATTGGCTTCAAGGTTGTAATAAGAAGAATTTGATGAAGGATATCAAGTGTCAAGTATGTCTTGAAGATGAAGATGAAGTGAGCCCTCAAGTTATTTCAAGACATCAACATGATGAAGAATGAAGAATGAAGTGCAAGTTCAAGATGAGTCAACTCGAAGAGTTCATAAGCTTGAAGCTTGCCATGAAGTGCAAGTTCAAGATGAGCCAACTCGAAGAGTTCATAAGCTTGAAGCTTGCCATGAAGAAATGAAGTGCAAGTTCAAGATGAGCCATCTCGAAGAGATCCTTTGCTTGACTCTTTCCATCCATATGGTGATCATGGATATGTGAAGTTGCGCCGAAGAAGAAGCTCTCCCATGCATGGTGGTTTATGGGGGAGCAATCTATAAGACTTCGTCAAGCAAGCACAAGCAAGAAAGGCATTCCATCTTATTGCGGTCAAGATCGTCATCATCGAGCTCAAGTGGAATGCGCAAGTATAAGGTTTGCTCTTAATAGGTTTTCTTTCTCACCGGTCTCATAGTGTAGTTGGAGACCGGTTTATAGTTTAGATGCCGTACTATCAAGAGGGCTCTCGAGTGAGTAACTCGATCGTATCATTCGGAGAGAGCTCAAACCTTTGCATCCTTGCATCATCTTTCTTGGTTGTTATTTGGATCTTATCCATGTGATGTTTTAGAGCTTGTGCTTACTTCCATAGCAAGCTCTAGTTCATCGAAAACGGATTCCGCATGAATCACTTGTTGCGTTTTCGATATTGGAGTTTTTCTCGGTTTCTCGTATTGAGAGGTTTCACTCTAAAATACATAGAAAAACCTACCCCACTTGTTCTTAAGCTTTTCACTCTTTGTGGGGTAGCTCTTGTCATCTTATTTACAACAAAATTGGTTTCACCCAAATCCGAGTTTCCTAACTCAAGTTGTTGCATTTTCGAGGTTGGAGGTTTTACCGGCATGTATTTTTAGATAGGTCAAACCTTTCTTCATTTATTTATATCCTACCTTACTGGACTATGATGGTTCCCTGCATGATCTTGTAGAGCTTGTTACTAGCTTCGAAACGAGCCCAAGATCATCAAAATCGGAGTCCGGATGCAAAAGTTATTGAAGTTTTCGTGAATCACTTTTTTGGCCGGAAGTTGGCCGGAAGTTCCGGTGGCCGGAACTTCCGCCCTACTTCCGGTGAACTTCCGGAAATGACGAATCTGCACGCAGAAAACATACCGGGAGCATTCCGGGGGCGCCCTACTTCACCCGGAAGTTGGCCGGAACTTCCGGGGGGCGGAAGTTCCGCCCCAAATGACCGAAAGTTCCGGTTTTGACGAGTTTTGTGCATAACGGGCAGATTTCTCTTGCCCTATTTAAGGGGGTCTCCTTCCCCAAAGTTTCTTATCCGTTTGAGCTCGTTTTTGCCCCCATTGTTGACCTTCTTTGAGCTTGCTATCTCCCTCTCCCTCCCATGAATCTTGCATCTATTTGAGAGAAAGATAGATGAGATCTAGATCTACATCTTCACCAATCAAATCCCTCTCTTTGTGAGGGGAATCCATTAGATCTAGATCTTGGAGAAATTTGGTGTTCCTCCTCCTATTTGTTCTTCCTCTCTTATTCCCCCAATAGCTTTTGTAGCTTTGTTGGAATTTGAGAGAGAAGTACTTGAGCATCTTTGTGGTGTTCTTGCCATTGCATTTGGTGCATCGGTTTGAGTTCTCCACGGTGATTCGTGGAAGTGAAAGTAAGAAAGTTGTTACTCTTGGGTTCTTGGAACCCTAGACGGATTTGAGGTCTTTGTGGCGATTTCTTGGGAGCCTCCAATTAAGTTGTGGATGCGTGCCCCAAGCTTTGTGTAAGGCTCGGTTTCCGCCTCGCAGGAAATCCCTTAGTGGAACCGTGACCTAGGCCTTTGTGGCGAGGGTCACCGGAGATTTAGGTGAGGCGCCTTCGTGGCGTTCGGTGTGTGGTGTGAGTACCGCATCTTGGGGTGAGGCCTTTGTGGCGTTGGTGTGCATCGAGCAACCACACCTCAAGGTGAGCCTCTTGTGGCGTTCGGGAGCACTAAGCCACCGCACCTCTCCAACGGAGATTAGCACTCGTAAGAGTGTGAACTTCTTACGAGTGAACTTCGGGATAAATCTTCATCTCCCGCGTGCCTCGGTTATCTCTATACCCGAGCTTTTTACTTATGCACTTTACCTTGTGATAGCCATCGTGATTGAAGTTATATATATCTTGCTATCACATAAGTGTCTTGTATTTCTTAGCATAAGTTGTTGGTGCACATAGGTGAACCCTTGCTTAGAATAAGTTGTTGGTGCACATAGGTGAACCATAGTATATATGCTTTGGGCTTGACAAAGTAAACGCTAGTTTTATTCCGCATTTGTTAAGCCCATCTCGTAAAAGTTTTAAATCGCCTATTCACCCCCCCCCTCTAGGCGACATCCGTGTCCTTTCAATTGGTATCAGAGCAAGGTCTCTCATTCTTAGGCTTCACCGCCTTGAGAGTAAAGATGTCGGTTAGGGGATTAGTGCACAGTAACTTGTTTATCTTTGATGGCACAAATTATGCTCTATGGAAAATTTATGTGCTTAAAATTTTACGGGGTAGACATGGAGCGATTTCTTGACATGGGTTTTTCTTCTCCTAAGGATCCTCAAATTTCTCTCTTGAGGAGGAGAAAAACTCTTGCCTCGATGCTCTTGCTTCTCATGTTTTTTCCATTGTTGTGAGCAATGTAGTTACTTCTTCAATCATGCCCTTTGGGAGCGCTCATGAATTATGGACAAAGCTTAAAGACAAATATGATTTGTCCAATATTATTGAGGATGATTGTATTGCTTCCACTTCCGGCCATGATGAGTTCTCATCTTCATCCACTTCACCAAAGTGTGGTAAGACACAAGGTAATGATATGGTGAGTGGTGATGAAAATTGCAATATTGATATTGAGCTTACTATTGATGATTCCTCATCTCTATATGTAGGATAACGTAGCATAGAAAACAAAAATTTTCCTACCGCGAACACGCAATCCAAGCCAAGATGCAATCTAGAAGACGGTAGCAACGAGGGGGTATCGAGTCTCACCCTTGAAGAGATTCCAAAGCCTACAAGATGAGGCTCTTGTTGCTGCGGTAGACGTTCACTTGCCGCTTGCAAAAGCGCGTAGAAGATCTTGATCACGATCGGTTCCGGCGCCACGAACGGGCAGCACCTCCGTACTCGGTCACACGTTCGGTTGTTGATGAAGACGACGTCCACCTCCCCGTTCCAGCGGGCAGCGGAAGTAGTAGCTCCTTCTTGAATCCGACAGCACGACGGCGTGGTGTCGGTGGTGGTGAAGAAGTCCGGCGGAGCTTCGCTAAGCGTGCGGGAAGTGGAGGAGCGGGGCGGCTAGGGTTTGGGGAGAGGGGGGCGCCGGCCACTATAGGGGTGCGGCCACCTTGGTGGTGTTTGAGGTGGTCGGCCCCCTCCCCCTTGTCCCTCATTATATAGGTGGAACCCCAAGAGGTGGTGTCCAAGTCTTCGAATAAGACCCGAACCAAATCCTTCCATAGGAGGGGGCAATCCTAGCCCAACTAGGACTCCCACCCAAAGGTGGGATTCCCACCTCCCATGTGGGGGTGGCCGGCCCCTAAGGGGGAGTCCACTTGGGACTCCTCCCCCACTAGGGTTGGCCGGCCATGGAGGGGGAGTCCCTTGTGGACTCCACCTTCCTTGGTGGTTTCTTCCGGACTTTTCTAGAACCTTCTAGAACCTTCCATAGAACCTTCCGCGACTTTTTATTCACATAAAATGACATCCTATATATGAATCTTATTCTCCGGACCATTCCGGGACTCCTCGTGATGTCCGGGATCACATCCGGGACTCCGAACAAATATTCCAACTTCATTCCATATTCAAGAACTACCATTTCAACATCCAACTTTAAGTGTGTCACCCTACGGTTCGAGAACTATGCGGACATGGTTGAGTACTCACTCCGACCAATAACCAATAGCGGGATCCGGAGATCCATAATGGCTCCCACATATTCAACGATGACTTTAGTGATCGAATGAACCATTCACATACATTACCAATTCCCTTTGTCTCGCGATATTTTACTTGTCCGAGGTTTGATCTTCGGTATCACTCTATACCTTGTTCAACCTCGTCTCCTGACAAGTACTCTTTACTCGTACCGTGGTATGTGGTCTCTTATGAACTCATTCATATGCTTGCAAGACATTAGACGACATTCCACCGAGAGGGCCCGGAGTATATCTATCCGTCATCGGGATGGACAAATCCCACTATTTGATCCATATGCCTCAACTCATACTTTCCGGATACTTAATCCCACCTTTATAGCCACCCATTTACGCAAAGTGGTGTTTGGTGTAATCAAAGTACCTTTCCGGTATAAGTGATTTACATGATCTCATGGTCATAAGGACTAGGTAACTATGTATCGAAAGCTTATAGCAAATAACTTAATGACGAGATCTTATGCTACGCTTAATTGGGTGTGTCCATTACATCATTCATATAATGATATAACCTTGTTATTAATAACATCCAATGTTCATGATTATGAAACTAATCATCCATTAATCAACAAGCTAGTTTAAGAGGCATACTAGGGACTTCTTGTTGTCTACATATCACACATGTACTAATGTTTCGGTTAATACAATTATAGCATGACATATAAACATTTATCATAAACATAGAGATATAAATAATAACCACTTTTATTATTGCCTCTAGGGCATATCTCCTTCAGCCTCCCACTTGCACTAGAGTCAATAATCTAGATTACATTGTAATATACCTAACACCCATGGCATTCGGGTGTTGGTCATGCTTTGCCCTAGGGAGAGCTTTAGTCAACGGATCTGCTACATTCAGATCAGTGTGTACTTTGCAAATCTTTACTTCTCCATCTTCGATGTACTCGCGAATCGAGTGGTAACGCAGCTTGATATGCTTCAGCCTCTTGTGTGACCTTGGCTCTTGTGCATTGGCGATGGCACCCATGTTATCACAAGTAAATGATTAATGGGTCCAATGCACTAGGAACCACACCGAGCTCTACAATGAACCTCTTCATCCATACCGCTTCTGATGAAGCCTCTGAAGCCGCTATGTACTCTGATTCTGTTGAAGACTTCGCCACCGTGCACTGCTTCGAGCTTGCCCAGCTTCATCGCAAGCACCATTCAATATAAACACGTACCCGCATTGTGACTTAGAGTCATCAGGATCAGTGTTCCAACTTGCATCGGTGTAACCATTTACAACGAGCTCTTGGTCACCTCCATAACAAAGAAACATATCCTTAGTTCTTTTCAAGTACTTCAGGATATTCTTGACCGCTGTCCAGATGTTCCATTCCCGGATCACTTTGATATCTCGCTAGTCAAACTAACAGCATGTGCTATATCCGGTCTAGTACATAGCATGGCATACATGATAGATCCTATCGCCGAGGCATAGGGGATATTACTCATCCTTTCTCTTTCATCTCGCCGTAGCCGGTCCTTGAGTCTTACTCAAGACCTTGCCCGGTAACATAGGTAAGAATCCTTTCTTACTTTCGTCCATTCTAAATTTCTTTAGAATCTTGTCCAGTATATGTACTCTGCGATAGCCCTATTAGGCGTCTTGATCTATCTCTATAAATCTTGATGCCTAATATATACGATGCTTCACCAAGGTCTTTCATTGAAAAACTATTATTCAAATAACCTTTTACACTCGCTTAATAGTTCTATATCATTCCCAATTAATAATATGTCATCTACATATAATATCGGGAATGCTAAGAGCTCCCACTCACTTTCTTGTAAATACAGGCCTCTCCATGACACTGTATAAAACCAAAGTCTTTGATCACCTTATCAAAGCGTCGGTTCCAACTTCTTGATGCTTGCTTCAGTCCATAGATTGAACGCTGAAGTTTGCATACTTTGTCAGCATTTTTAGGATCGACAAAACCTTTGGGTTGTACCATATACAACTCTTCCTCAATGTCTCCATTAAGGAACGCCGTTTTGACATCCATCTCGCCAAATCTCATAATCGAAAAATGCAGCTATTGCTAACAAAATCCTCACAGATTTTAGCTTCGCTACAGGTGAGAAAGTCTCATCGTAGTCAACTCCTTGAATTTGTCGGAAACCCTTTGCGACAAGTCGAGCTTTATAGACGAGTAATATTACCATCAGCATCTGTTTTTCTCTTGAAGATCCATTTATTCTCGACAGCCTTTCGGCTATCGTGTAAGTCTACCAAAGTCCATACTTTGTTATCATACATGGATCCCATTTCGGATTTCATGGCTTCTTGCCATTTGTTGGAATCCGGGCTCATCATTGCTTCTTCATACGTCGCGAGGTCCTCATCATTGTTATCCACAATCATGACATTTAGACAAGGATCATACCAATCAGGAGTGGCACGTTCCCTTGTCGATCTGCGAGGTTCGTAGTTTCCTCGTTCGAAGTTTCATGATCATTATCATTAGCTTCCTCTCGTTGCCGGTGTAGGTGGTACAGGTACAACTTCCGGCATCGCGCTACTCCGATCAACGAGTATAGATTCATTAATCTCATCGAGTTCTACTTTTCTTCCAAGTCACTTCTTTAGTGAGAAATTCTTTCTCAAGAAAGGTTCCGTTCTTTGCAACAAATATTTTGCCTTCGGATTTGTGATAGAAAGTATACCCTATAGTTTCCTTAGGGTATCCTATGAAGACGCATTTCTCCGCTTTGGGTTCTAGCTTGTCCGGTTGTAACTTCTTTACATAGGCTTCGCAACCCCAAACTTTCGAGAACGACTGACTTAGGTTTCTTATTAAACCATAATTCATACGGTGTCGTTTCTACGGATTTTGATGGTGCTCTATTTAAAGTGAATGCGGCTGTCTCTAATGCATAACTCCAAAATGATAATGGCAAATCAGTAAGAGACATCATAGAACGAACCATATCTAAGAGAGTTCGATTACGACGTTCGGATACACCGTTTCGTTGTGGTGTTCCCGGCGGTGTCAATTGTGAAAGTATTCCGCATTTCTTTAAATGCATGCCAAACTCATAACTCAGATATTCACCTCCACGATCAGATCGTAGAAATTTTATCTTCTTGTTACGTTGATTTTCTACTTCACTTTGAAATTCCTTAAACTTCTCGAAAGTTTCGGATTTATGTTTCATGAAATAGATATACCCATATCTACTCGGATCATCTCGTGAAGGTTAGAACATAACGATAACCACCTCGGGATGCTACACTCATTGGTCCGCACACATCGGTATGTATGATTTCCAATAAGTCAGTAGCTCGCTCCATCATACCGTAAAATGGAGTCTTAGTCATTTTTCCCATTAGACATGCTTCGCATCTATCAAGTGACTCAAAGTCAAGTGATTCAAGTAATCCATCGGTATGGAGTTTCTTCATGCGCTTCACTCCAATATGACCAAGACGACAGTGCCACATATAAGTAGAATTATCATTCAATTTAATTCGCTTAGCATCAATGTTATGTATATGCGTATCACTACTATCGAGATCTAACAGAAATAAGCCATTCTTTTGTGGTGCTTGACCATAAAAGATATTATTCATAAAAATAGAACAACCATTATTCTCGGACTTGAATGAATAACCGTCTTGCATTAAACAAGATCCAGATATAATGTTCATGCTCAACGCGGGTACAAAATAACAATTATTTAGGCTTAAAACTAATCCCGAAGGTAGATGTAGAGGAAGTGTGCCGACAGCGATCACATCGACTTTGGATCCATTTCCAACGCGCATTGTCACTTCATCTTTCAGTAGTCTTCGTTTATTCTTTAGTTCCTGTTTCGAGTTACAAATATGAGCAACCGAACCAGTATCAAATACCCAGTTACTAGAACGAGAACCAGTGAGATAAACATCTATAACATGTATATCAGATATACCTTCTTTCTTCTTCTTGACAAGGCCGCTCTTCGGATCAGCCGGATACTTGGAGCAATTACGCTTCCAGGTGTCCCTTCTCCTTGCAAGTAATAGCACTCAAGCATCGGGCTTAGGGCCGTTCTTAGGTTTCATAGGAGGCGTGGCAGCTTTCTTGCCACCCTTCTTGAATTTTCCCTTAGACTTGCCCCGTTTCTTGAAACTAGTGGTTTTGTTGACCATCAACACTTGGTGCTCTTTCTTGATCTCAATCTCGAGCAGCTTTTAGCATGCCAAAGAGTTCAGGTAACTCCTTGTTCATGTTCTCGCATATTGTAGTTCATCACAAAGTTCTTGTAACTTGGTGGCAGTGATTGAAGGACACGATTAATCCCCGACCGTTAGGAATCACTATTCCCAAGTCACCGAGTTTCTTCGCATGCCCGGTCATGGCGAGCATGTGCTCACTAATGGAGCTGCCTTCTTCCATCATACAACTGAAGAAATGTTTCGATGCTTCATAGCATTCCACGGCCGCATGAGTCTCGAAAATAGTCTTTAACTCTTTCATCAACTCATGAGGATCGTGGTGCTCAAAACGTTTTTGAAGATCGGATTCCGGACTCGCACAGATGGCACACCGAACTTGAGAGTACCGAGTTTTCCGAGTCTCGTAAACAGCTTTTACTTCATCGGTTTCAGTTTCGCAGGAGGGTCACCTAGCGGTGCATCAAGCACATATTGCAGATTTCCGCCGGAGAGGAAGATCCTCACATGACGGAACCAGTCGGTGAAGTTGCTACCGTTGCTCTTAAGCTTTTCTTTCTCTAGGAACTGGTTAAAATTGATTGGGGACGCCATCTCTACAACATATATTTGCAATAGTTTAGACTAAGTTTATGACAAATTGAGTACAAATTTTAATTCAATATAATTAAAAATCTAGGTGAACTCCCACTCAAAACAATATCCCTCGCATTGTCTTAGTGATCACACGAACCAAATCCACCACACCATAGTCCGATCATCACGAGACAAGGTGTAATTTCAATGGCGAACACTCAAAGTGTTCATCATATCAATCATATGATTCATGCTCTACCTTTCGGTATCACGTGTTCCGAGACCATGTCTGTACATGCTAGGCTCGTCAAGGCCACCTTAGTATCCGCATGTGCAAAACTGGCTTGCACCCGTTGTATGCACTTGTTGATTCTATCACACCCGATCATCACGAGATGCTTCGAAACGACAAGTCTTGGCAACGGTGCTACTAAGGATGAACACTTTATTATCTTGAGATTTTAGTGAGGGATCATCTTATAATGCTACCGTCGCGATCTAAGCAAAATAAGATGCATAAAAGGATTAACATCACATGCAGTTCATATGTGATATGATATGGCCCTTTTGTCTTTGCGCCTTTGATCTTCATCTCCAAAGCACGGATATGATCTCCATCATCTTCGGGCATGATCTCCATCATCGTCGGCGAAGCACCAAGGTCAATGGCGCCGTCTTCATGATTGTCCTCCATGTAGCAACTATTACAACTACTTTGAAATACTACTCAACATGAAATTTAAAGACAACCATAAGGCTCCCGCCGGTTGCCACAATACAATAATGATCATCTCATACATATTCATCATCACATTATGGCCATATCACATCACCAAACCCTGCAAAAACAAGTTAGACGCTCTCTAATTTGGTTTGCATATTTTACGTGGTTTAGGGTTTTCGATATAGATCTAATCTACCTACGAACATGAACCACAACGTTGATACTAATGTTGTCAATAGAAGAGTAAATTGAATCTTTACTATAGTAGGAGAGACAGACACCCGCAAAGCCTCTTATGCAATACAAGTTGCATGTCGAACGAGGAACAAGTCTCATGAACGCGGTCATGTAAAGTTAGTCCGAGCCGCTTCATCCCACTATGCCATAAAGATGCAAAGTACTCAACTAAAGATAACAAGAGCATCAACGCCCACAAACCATTGTGTTCTACTCGTGCAACCATCTATGCATAGACACGGCTCGATACCACCGTAGGATAACGTAGCATAGAAAACAAAAATTTTCCTACCGCGAACACGCAATCCAAGCCAAGATGCAATCTAGAAGACGGTAGCAACGAGGGGGTATCGAGTCTCACCCTTGAAGAGATTCCAAAGCCTACAAGATGAGGCTCTTGTTGCTGCGGTAGACGTTCACTTGCCGCTTGCAAAAGCGCGTAGAAGATCTTGATCACGATCGGTTCCGGCGCCACGAACGGGCAGCACCTCCGTACTCGGTCACACGTTCGGTTGTTGATGAAGACGACGTCCACCTCCCCGTTCCAGCGGGCAGCGGAAGTAGTAGCTCCTCTTGAATCCGACAGCACGACGGCGTGGTGTCGGTGGTGGTGAAGAAGTCCGGCGGAGCTTCGCTAAGCGTGCGGGAAGTGGAGGAGCGGGGCGGCTAGGGTTTGGGGAGAGGGGGGCGCCGGCCACTATAGGGGTGCGGCCACCTTGGTGGTGTTTGAGGTGGTCGGCCCCCTCCCCCTTGTCCCTCATTATATAGGTGGAACCCCAAGAGGTGGTGTCCAAGTCTTCGAATAAGACCCGAACCAAATCCTTCCATAGGAGGGGGCAATCCTAGCCCAACTAGGACTCCCACCCAAAGGTGGGATTCCCACCTCCCATGTGGGGGTGGCCGGCCCCTAAGGGGGAGTCCACTTGGGACTCCTCCCCCACTAGGGTTGGCCGGCCATGGGGGGTGGAGTCCCTTGTGGACTCCACCTTCCTTGGTGGTTTCTTCCGGACTTTTCTAGAACCTTCTAGAACCTTCCATAGAACCTTCCGCGACTTTTTATTCACATAAAATGACATCCTATATATGAATCTTATTCTCCGGACCATTCCGGGACTCCTCGTGATGTCCGGGATCACATCCGGGACTCCGAACAAATATTCCAACTTCATTCCATATTCAAGAACTACCATTTCAACATCCAACTTTAAGTGTGTCACCCTACGGTTCGAGAACTATGCGGACATGGTTGAGTACTCACTCCGACCAATAACCAATAGCGGGATCTCGGAGATCCATAATGGCTCCCACATATTCAACGATGACTTTAGTGATCGAATGAACCATTCACATACATTACCAATTCCCTTTGTCTCGCGATATTTTACTTGTCCGAGGTTTGATCTTCGGTATCACTCTATACCTTGTTCAACCTCGTCTCCCGACAAGTACTCTTTACTCGTACCGTGGTATGTGGTCTCTTATGAACTCATTCATATGCTTGCAAGACATTAGACGACATTCCACCGAGAGGGCCCAGAGTATATCTATCCGTCATCGGGATGGACAAATCCCACTATTTGATCCATATGCCTCAACTCATACTTTCCGGATACTTAATCCCACCTTTATAGCCACCCATTTACGCAGTGGTGTTTGGTGTAATCAAAGTACCTTTCCGGTATAAGTGATTTACATGATCTCATGGTCATAAGGACTAGGTAACTATGTATCGAAAGCTTATAGCAAATAACTTAATGACGAGATCTTATGCTACGCTTAATTGGGTGTGTCCATTACATCATTCATATAATGATATAACCTTGTTATTAATAACATCCAATGTTCATGATTATGAAACTAATCATCCATTAATCAACAAGCTAGTTTAAGAGGCATACTAGGGACTTCTTGTTGTCTACATATCACACATGTACTAATGTTTCGGTTAATACAATTATAGCATGACATATAAACATTTATCATAAACATAGAGATATAAATAATAACCACTTTTATTATTGCCTCTAGGGCATATCTCCTTCACTATATCATTGCAATGCTTCATCTTCAGACTTAAACACATCTATCTCTAGAAATGATTTACATGCTTGTGTTGACAGTCCTGGCATATCATGTGTAAGTTGCTTGAATAAATCTCATGATGATATGCTTGATTTGTCTTGTGGCCATGATAAAAATGCTTCTATTTCCTCTAGTTGTTGTGTGGCTAACAATATAGAGGAAACCAAAGATTCTATTGGTCAAGACAAGATCTTGAAAGGATCCTCAAGTAACTCCTCATCTTTATCACACGGTTCTCATATATGCCTTATGGCCAAGGGTTCCACGGTACCTCCTACCATGGAACCTAATATTTCTCGTGGGGATAAGGATGAGGAGGAATATGAAGAAGATGATTGGGTTTTCTCTCTACGCGATAAGGGTAAGAGTGTATTCAAGGTTCTTTGCAAAGATAAAATTGCTAGCTCTCACTTCTTTGAAATCCTGACTACCGCTATTGAGAGCCAAAAACTTATTTGGATGCATGAGAACACCATTGATAAAATGGGTGCTCTTGAACGAGAGTATGCCAATGATGTGGCATCTCTAAAGGATGAACTTGAAGAAGAACAAATCACCAAGGAAGCTCTTGAGGAAACCTTTGCTCTAGAATTGTCTAGAGAAAAGGAAAACCATGATAGAGCTCTTGAGGTGGCAAATGAACTAAAGCTAAAAAATGATAAGCTTGTGTTTGTTAATGCTAAACTCCTTGAGGATTTTGAGCAACTCAAAAAGGGCTCAAGGGTTATTGAGAGTGCGCTCACCAAACTCACCGAGTCGCATGAGCAACTTAAAGCTTCTTATCTAAAAGAGCATGACTACTTGCCTTCTCCCATTTCTATTAATAATGATGCTTGTGCTACTAACTCTACTTCTTATGAAGCATCTATCTTGAAGGAGAATGTTGAGCTAAGGGCTCAACTTAAATTGCTAACTAGCAATTATGGGAAATTGGAAGAAAATCATGGAAAGCTTTCTAGCTCCTATGAGGATCTTCTAGCCTCTCATGATAGGCTAAATTTAGCTCATGAGGCTATAATATCTAAGGCAACACTTTATGAGCCTCATGTGGGTACTAGCACTACTACTCAAAATGTTATATTGCCATGTGCTAGTCCTAGTAATTCATCCACTCATAATATTGCTAAATCTTGTGATGAATTATCTTCCTTGCCTTGTTGCTCTAACAATGAAGGTTCTACTTCCTCTAGTACTTGTGTTGTTACTAACCATGTAGAGGAAATCAAAGAGCTCAAGGCCCAAGTCTCTTCTTTGAAGAACGACTTGGTAAAGAGTCATGAAGGGAAATGCAAACTTGACAAGATGTTGAGTGTGCAACAATCCCCCAATGACAAGAGTGGACTTGGATTCAACTCCAACAACAAGAACAAGTCCAAGAACAACAATAGGAAGAATGGCCAAGTACAAGTCAAAGACCCGGCCAAGATTGTTTGCTTCAAGTGCAAAATTGAAGGGCATCATGTTAGATCTTGCCCTTTGAAGAAGAAGAAAAAGGGAAGCGGCCTCAAGCTCAAACTCATATTCAACCTCAAGTTGAAGAAATTCCACTTCCCAAGAAGAATCAAGCCAATGCTCCCATTGTGGAGAAATCTAGTGAGAAGAAGGAGAAGAAGGAGAAGAAAAGAACTTGCTACATATGCCGTGAGAAGGGCCACATCTCCTCTTCTTGCAATATTCGTACCTCATCCTACTCTATCTCCATTGATGATGTTTATTCTCTTCGTAAGGATGAGGGTGGCAATGTGTTTGCCAAATATGTTGGTGCTCAAAGTGGTGTCAAGAAAAGAACCATTTGGGTTGCCAAGCCTATTGTGATTAACCTCTTAGGACCCAACTTAGTTGGGGACCAACAATCCAAAACTTGATCAATAGGTGCTTGTTGGAGGGCATTGGATACTTGGCTACATCATGAAGAATTAAGGGATCTTCATCATTTATATTATCTCAAGCCAAGTCTTGGTTATCTTGCTTCTATCATATATTCAATGTTCCTCCTTGCGATAACATGTGCTCAACTCATTTATATTGAAAGTTAATCGCCCCTTTGCATGTGTTAGTTTTGTTCCTAACATGTGTTTGTATATGTTGTGCTTCCTAATTGTTTTGCTTGAGAAATCAAGTCTATGCATGTTGGGTTGCACACCATGTATTTGTGTTTGTGTTGGAGCCTCTTTGCATCTTGTTGTATCTTATATGGCTCTTATGAGCGATTAATGGACAATCCCATTTTGGGGGAGTGATATTCCTTTGGGAATTTCATGATCCTAAACAATGTGTGTACATGAGGAATATCACTTAGAATTGATATTGCGAGATTATCTAGTCGCTATGTGGTATGCCATCTTCATGAGAAATTCAAATTCTAATGTCCATTAATATCTCTACTTGGATCTTATTTGCCTCTTGTGAAAATAATTTCCTTATCACATTATGGGGGAGTAATAAGCTTTGTGCATATTACAAGCCTAGAAAATGTGAACATTTGAGGTTGTGTCACATAGAATTGATACCGTAAATTATCTCTCCCCTATGTGGCATGTTTGCTCAAACAAGCTCCAATTTGCTTAAATGGCTTCATTGCTAATATCTTTGTGGATCTTATTTGTGAAAGTTTTTCTTGGCATGGTTTTTCACAACGTGTCCCTCAATACATTTTTGGAAAACCATGTGCTTCAAGTCATACTATTAATTGCTTTGCATGTTGGTATGAATACTATTAATTGCTTTGCATGTTGGTATGAATACTATTAATTGCCTTGCATGTTGGTATGACTAAATGAAGCTTTCAAGAAACTATCTTTGCATGATGGAAAACTCTTATCTTTTACCATATGCTTTGTTCGTTGTAAATATGATCTTATGTATACTTACAAACTACCACCGGAAAATATTTCCTAATACTTCTTGTCCTAGGACAATTGGTAATCAATTATGAGGTAGATATTTATTGATCATATCTACATTGGCTCTTGTGTTTAAATTGCCTTATTTATTGCCATGAATTTGTTGTGCTTTGACTCCCATGTGTCTTCCTTGCATCTCATGGATCTAATTTGTCTTTTCAAACTTTCTTAGCATTTTAGTAGATATAGGTAGCGTGATGATCCTAGTTTTGTGCATTTTGTATTCATATGAAAAATCCTAGATAATGCACTAATCTTGGGGGAGCTCTTATATATTTGTTAGAATGCTTAACATCTCTTGATCATTATAAAAAAATTGGTTTTGGGAGACATAATTTTTTTGGGTACTTTGTGCCATCATAAAAAGTGTCGAGAGTTTGGTTTATTTGTTGGAACCTTGCTCTCTTGGGAGTTTGTTATCTCATTCCTTTGTATTTAGGCTTAATTAGCTTCTTATAATGAGATAAGTCTTTGGAGTCAATCTTGTGTTGATTTGATTCTTTGATACAATTTGGGCAACCATTGTCTCTTGATTTATTTGGTGTTTTGTCCAAATTGTATCTCCATTTGGCTCTTGAAAGTATTGTGCATGCATATTTAATATATGTATATCTTATAACATGTGTCACTTTCTTTGATCCAATATATAGGGTAAACTCCATCAAATCCTAATTTGGCTAAGATGTGCATGAAATTCAATTTCATATCTATGTGCACATAGAATTGTGGAGTTTGTCCTATATGTTGTAGTGTGTCTAACTACTTAGGACCCAATTAGTTTGGGGACCTTTTTGTACTTACCTTTGTGTTAGGTACAATGGATATACATTGGATGCTTGTCTCACTCTTGGGAATAAGTGGTGACTCAATGGTAACTTGAGGCAAGCTAGGATGGTCAACGAACACATATCTACTATATCCACACCAATGCTATCTTGGTAACAAGTATCTTCTCATGCATATTTTTCTAGCATCCAACCATGTGGTTGCATCTTGGCATGAATCTCTTGATTTGCAAATGTTGTGCTTCTTGCAAAAGTCTTAATGAAACCTCTTTATTGTGAATGTGAGTAATTTGAGATGAGTGCATTTGTTGGGAAGTATTTTAAATCATGCTCATGATTCATCCATCCCAACTATGCCTATCTAGCAATTTTATTGCATATCAATTCCTCAAGGCTCTCACATGTGCAATATAGATGAAAGTGCAAATATAGTTACTTCTTTTGGTATCCTCGTTTGTGATAATTGTTGCCTTTCTCAAATGCATCCCAACTATCTTCTATCCCTTGTTGATATTTGTGATGTATTTTAGTTGTTTGTGGTTGAAGTTCATGAATGTACAATAAGATAAAATTGAACCTTTGGCCATGCTATTAAGCAAAAACTCTTATTGGTATATTGCATGACTTCGTCTTGAATATCATACTATTTTTCTTGCGTATCTATTTTGTGTGTGCATGTTTCTTTGTGGATAAATATCTTTGTGATATTGCCCACTTAGAGAAACTTATACACATAAGAGATGATACATCTCCTTTGATATCTTATTTATTTATTGCGTGTTGATTGGTCATGCTAAGCAATATAATTCATTGAAGACTATGATGATGCTTTTTGCTCATCCTTGTAATAGTCTTATAATATGCTTTATCATGCCTTTCACATATCCTCTTGGTTGAGCCTTTTTTTATGGTGCCTCTTACTTGTTGCTCAACTATTTGTTTGTTGCAAGTGTTAAGATTATTTTTCTATCTATAATCTATTACAAATGTTTGTGTTTTAAATGAGGGAGTGAGGATTCCATGTTATGCATATTGTATTCAAATGCAACATTTTATTTGATGCATGTACCTTGAGGAGCTTCCTCATTTGATTTAGAGCACTATCTTGTAGTGATCATTAGAGTTTGATTCACTTGGTATCTTTTGTTTTTTGAATGATATTATGGGAGTGATGATTCCATGTTTGTGCACTTTATACTCCAATGCAAATTGTCTAGTTTTGTGCACAAACCTTGGGAAGCTTCCTCATATTATTTAGAGCAATCTTCTTGATCTTATCATAATATCTATCTTTCTTTTGGTATCTTCCTTGTGGTTCATTTGGTTGCTTGCTTCATTTGTTGAAGCTTCTTGACTTTGTTATATTTTTGCAATCTTTGATCCTATCTATAGTGTGATTTCTTCCGAATATTCGTCATTGGATATGTTCATTTGATTCCACTCAAATTATGAGAAATGCACACGCTATGGAGGAACTCTCACTATATTGGCCTTCTAAATTTTTCACCCATTTCGGCAATTGGTGCCAATGGGGAGAAGTTTGGAGGGTTTAAGGGAATTTGGTTATGTCTTTGCTTTGTGCTTAAGCATGTGCCTTTATTGCATTGCATCTTGTTGCTTTGCATAGATGAATATTTAGAGGAAACTCCACTAGGCTTTGAATGCCAATATATGCAATGAAAGTCAAGATCTTTCACACATGCATATATTATGGGGAAGTTTGCTCTATATATTCAACTTATTTGTTACTTAAATTCCTTATATAAACCCTCTCAAAGAGATTGTCATCAATTACCAAAATGGGGAGATTGAAAGTGCATGGAGCCCCCATGTGTGGTTTTGGTAATTAATGACAATCCCTACGGACTAATGTTTGCATTGAGTTATATTTGTAGGATTTGTCCATAGGCAATTCTTGAACCATTTGTTGGCTTCAAGGTTGTAATAAGAAGAATTTGATGAAGGATATCAAGTGTCAAGTATGTCTTGAAGATGAAGATGAAGTGAGCCCTCAAGTTACTTCAAGACATCAACATGATGAAGAATGAAGAATGAAGTGCAAGTTCAAGATGAGTCAACTCGAAGAGTTCATAAGCTTGAAGCTTGCCATGAAGTGCAAGTTCAAGATGAGCCAACTCGAAGAGTTCATAAGCTTGAAGCTTGCCATGAAGAAATGAAGTGCAAGTTCAAGATGAGCCATCTCGAAGAGATCCTTTGCTTGACTCTTGCCATCCATATGGTGATCATGGATATGTGAAGTTGCGCCGAAGAAGAAGCTCTCCCATGCATGGTGGTTTATGGGGGAGCAATCTATAAGACTTCGTCAAGCAAGCACAAGCAAGAAAGGCATTCCATCTTATTGCGGTCAAGATCGTCATCATCGAGCTCAAGTGGAATGCGCAAGTATAAGGTTTGCTCTTAATAGGGTTTCTTTCTCACCGGTCTCATAGTGTAGTTGGAGACCGGTTTATAGTTTAGATGCCGTACTATCAAGAGGGCTCTCGAGTGAGTAACTCGATCGTATCATTCGGAGAGAGCTCAAACCTTTGCATCCTTGCATCATCTTTCTTGGTTGTTATTTGGATCTTATCCATGTGATGTTTTAGAGCTTGTGCTTACTTCCATAGCAAGCTCTAGTTCATCGAAAACGGATTCCGCATGAATCACTTGTTGCGTTTTCGATATTGGAGTTTTTCTCGGTTTCTCGTATTGAGAGGTTTCACTCTAAAATACATAGAAAAACCTACCCCACTTGTTCTTAAGCTTTACACTCTTTGTGGGGTAGCTCTTGTCATCTTATTTACAACAAAATTGGTTTCACCCAAATCCGAGTTTCCTAACTCAAGTTGTTGCATTTTCGAGGTTGGAGGTTTTACCGGCATGTATTTTTAGATAGGTCAAACCTTTCTTCATTTATTTATATCCTACCTTACTGGACTATGATGGTTCCCTGCATGATCTTGTAGAGCTTGTTACTAGCTTCGAAACGAGCCCAAGATCATCAAAATCGGAGTCCGGATGCAAAAGTTATTGAAGTTTTCGTGAATCACTTTTTTGGCCAGAAGTTGGCCGGAAGTTCCGGTGGCCGGAACTTCCGCCCTACTTCCGGTGAACTTCCGGAAATGACGAATCTGCACGCAGAAAACATACCGGGAGCATTCCGGGGGCGCCCTACTTCACCCGAAAGTTGGCCGGAACTTCCGGGGGGCGAAGTTCCGCCCCAAATGACCGGAAGTTCCGGCTTTGATGAGTTTTGTGCATAACGGGCAGATTTCTCTTGCCCTATTTAAGGGGGTCTTCTTCCCCAAAGTTTCTTATCCGTTTGAGCTCATTTTTGCCCCCATTGTTGACCTTCTTTGAGCTTGCTATCTCCCTCTCCCTCCCATGAATCTTGCATCTATTTGAGAGAAAGATAGAGGAGATCTAGATCTACATCTTCACCAATCAAATCCCTCTCTTTGTGAGGGGAATCCATTAGATCTAGATCTTGGAGAAATTTGGTACTCCCTCCGATCCATATTAATTGACTTCAATATGGATGTATCTAGAACTAAAATGTATCTAGATACATTCATATTAAAGTCAATTAATATGAACCGGAGCGAGTATTCCTCCTCCTATTTGTTCTTCCTCTCTTATTCCCCCAATAGCTTTTGTAGCTTTGTTGGAATTTAAGAGAGAAGTACTTGAGCATCTTTGTGGTGTTCTTGCCATTGCATTTGGTGCATCGGTTTGAGTTCTCCACGGTGATTCGTGGAAGTGAAAGCAAGAAAGTTGTTACTCTTGGGTTCTTGGAACCCTAGACGGATTTGAGGCCTTTGTGGCGATTTCTTGGGAGCCTCCAATTAAGTTGTGGATGCGTGCCCCAAGCTTTGTGTAAGGCTCGGTTTCCGCCTCGCAGGAAATCCCTTAGTGGAACCGTGACCTAGGCCTTTGTGGCGAGGGTCACCGGAGATTTAGGTGAGGCGCCTTCGTGGCGTTCGGTGTGTGGTGTGAGTACCGCATCTTGGGGTGAGGCCTTTGTGGCGTTGGTGTGCATCGAGCAACCACACCTCAAGGTGAGCCTCTTGTGGCGTTCGGGAGCACTAAGCCACCGCACCTCTCCAACGGAGATTAGCACTCGCAAGAGTGTGAACTTCGGGAAAAATCTTCGTCTCCCGCGTGCCTCGGTTATCTCTATACCCGAGCTTTTTACTTATGCACTTTACCTTGTGATAGCCATCGTGATTGAAGTTATATATATATTGCTATCACATAAGTTGCTTGTATTTCTTAGCATAAGTTGTTGGTGCACATAGGTGAACCCTTGCTTAGAATAAGTTGTTGGTGCACATAGGTGAACCATAGTATATAGGCTTTGGGCTTGACAAAGTAAACGCTAGTTTTATTCCGCATTTGTTAAGCCCATCTTGTAAAAGTTTTAAATCGCCTATTCACCCCCCCCCCTCTAGGCGACATCCGTGTCCTTTCAACAAGTCTTTATTTTAGTACCAAATTTTGTCTTTTTTACACACGTCACACGACAAGTCAATTTTTCATGAAACGACTTTGTGAGCGTGTAGCACATGAAGATGTACGTGCGAAATTATTGGGCAATTTTTTTGACATTTTAAAATGTGTCTAACATGAATTTCAAAATAAATGCGCTCCCATGTGCCAAAACATCACTCTCACAAGGTACTGGATATTAAGTTTATTTCCAGCAAAAGTTGTAGAGGGTTCTACGAAGGCATCGGCAGACAAGGATCTTAATGAGTTTAAACGTTTCAAGGTTGTGATTAAGTGGGTTGTTAAAATTATAGTTTTGTATTTGTTTCCTATATGTACGTGTATATGATATGGAGTAGCACTCCAATCCTATATGTATTCATCCTTGTACTGCCACCGACGGAGCTTTTCCATAGCCCTGTAACATATACCCGACCCTGTCAGCAGGTTATCGTTTCTTCCATACACTAACAGCGAGGTCTGGAAAAACTTTCTTTGCCGTGCATTGCATCTTTGCCGTGTGTTTCCGCACGGCAAAAATTTCTTTGCCGTGCGCACGTAGAAAAACACACGACAAAGATTTTGCCCACGGCAAACACAGACACGACGCACGGCAAAGATTTGATTTACGGCAACAACGGAAGAGAGCGCACGGCAAAGAAAGTTGCACGGCAAAGGACCAACGTAGCACACGGCAAAGATAGGCTACACGGCAAAGACGCTGGCACACGGCAAAGCACAAAAGGCATCGCCGTGCACGCCTTTACCTAGTGTTTTTAACAAACGCACGGCAAAGCAAGTCTTTGCCTAGTGTAAGCGCACGGCAAAGATGTAAAAACTGGATTTCTTCTCAGCTCAAAAGGTGTGGCGTGGTATAGTAATCAACAAATGAACGCTTAGCTCAGTGGCAAGGTTGCACGCTTTCTCTACTCTGCGTCCTAGGTTCGAATCTCAGACCGATCAGTTTGGAGCTTTTTTTTAGATAAACCATAATTAGCACACGGCAAAGAAGTAACCTTTGCCGTGCGGCGTCGCACGGCAAAGACCTTTGCCGTGCAACATTGGCGAGGCGCACGGCAAAGAAGCCTTTGCCGTCGATTGCTTTACCGTGCGGTCTTTGCCGTGCGGCAACGCACGGCAAAGCCTTTGCCGTGCGTATAAGGCCCTTTGCCGTGCAAATAGTTGCACGGCAAAGAAAGTTTTTCCCGTAGCGCCGGCCGGAATCACCTAAGCAAACAGTAGCTAGGGCAGCCGTACCTCTTTATTCCTTCGCAGCAAACCAGCTACTTACAAACGGACTGGATTTAGGATCAAGAAAAATACGCTTAGTGCACAGGGTGATTGCATAGCTCTCTATCGCTTAGTGCACAAACCAGATTAATGATCATCAATAAGTGGGCCCGTCCTGTCGCTCCCCGCGGGCGACGGGCGGGCGAGTCCACCAAACCCTAGCCCCAGCCCCTTCTCCCCGCTCCCCCCGCCGCCGCCGCCGGTGTCAGCCGCCGGGCAAAGCCCAGGCGGTGCCGGCGGCGGGGGCTCTTGGATCTTGTCCGTACGGAGGTGGCGCGGGGCCTCTCCCTCGGGCGTTGGAGATCCTCTACGAGGATGCGACGGCACCTTGCGCGGCGGGCCGGCGCGCCGCGGCGAGGCGTTTCCTCGAGGTCGAGGCGGCGGAGCTCGGCGGCGTGGTCGCCTCCTCGCGGGCGACGACTGCGTCTTGTCGGCTTCTACAGGGTGGTCCCCGGCGGCGCGTGGCGGAGGGGTCGGGTGAAGAGGAGAGGAGAGGAGATCCCGGCGAGGCGGGCGGAGGGAGGTCGTGGAGGTGCGGCGGCTTCGTGAGTGGCGTCCGGGAGCGGCAGGCGGGGTGGCGGCGGCGCGGAGGCCTCGTCCAGGGAGCGCCCTGGCGAGCAGAGGACCGCTGCCACCATGGCCGGCGCACCTGCGGTGCTCCTCGCCGGCGTCGCAGGCAGGCAGGAGCTGGCGGCCCGGGCCCGATCTGGGCTTGCGGGCCCGATCTGGGTCTGGAGGGCGGGGAGGCTGGGAGGGACGTCTTGCCTGGAGCGGGCAGCATCCGTGGAGGGCCACCCAGCTCAAGCCGGAGGAGCGGGAGTGATGGCCGCAGTGCTTCATGCCGGCGGGTGTGAAGGCTGCGGTGCCTCGTCGGGATGGAGTTGGAGTTGGAGTCTTCGCCTTGCCTTGAGCCATGCGGTGGGTGTTTCGGAGTTCTGCGGTTTTTGCGACTTCATCGACGAGGGGCTGCGATGGCGGCGGTGCGAGACCTCACGGACGGTATGGCCCCAGTTCCGGAGGTGGGGGAGGCTTGCGATGCTTCAGACGAAAGTCTAGCTTGGCACAGTCGGGCCGGCGGCGACGGCGCCCGCGGGTGTCGTTCCCCTCCTTGGAGGCGCCGCCCAGGAGTGTCGGAATCTCCCTAACCTGCTTGGAGCTGGATGTTGTCTTCGGGCAAAAGCCTCGATTTGTGGATCGGCTCGATGGCGGCGTCTTTGACGTCGTAACTCTGTTGGGAGCATCGGGTAGGAAGACACGCGCAGAGGTCCTTGGCGGCTTTAATCCGGCGACGCAGCGGTCCATGGCAGTTCTCCTAGGCGCTATGCACGTCGCTGCTGGCATGTTCTGGAGGACAGCTTCTGGGATCCGTCCAAGTCCCGCCATTGATCTCCTTCGGATGGTGCGTTGACAAGGAAGTTTCTTTGGGAGCCGTTCCTCTTAGGAGGTGCTTGGCGTCGGTCGAGACGCGGCTTGGTTTGTTGCTTAGGGCAGGTTCTTTGTGTTGTGGTTGTTTGGTCTGTAACCGGTGTTGTGTGGGGTTACGCTCGTTGCTTGTAGTGAGTGGTGCCGTTCTTGTACTCAAACTTCTGCCTTCTATAAAGATATGGTACGCCTTTGGCGTACTCTCGAAAAAAAAAAGATTATCAATAAGTGATCGTCGGTCCTCTCTCTCTATCGCACAGCCGGGACCAACGTTTCCCTAACTCCTTGCGGGCAGGATCCACTGAATATCTATCAGTATTAAACAAAAGCTAGCTAGCTAGCCTAATTAGCGGTGGAGACAAACGTGTTGGGGTTGAGGTGGAGTTGATCACATCGAATATATAGGGTAGGGTACTGATATATTTTGTCTCCTAACGGCCGTTATGTTGACATTCGCGTCAACAAACTAACAACGCCTTGATTAGTGGAAGAGAAAGTCCACAACAAGTGCTTAAACTACATGTCTTCATTGTGCCGTATTACTAGTCTGCGAGCCTGCCTTACTTGTATGCACGGCCTAAGATATCTTAGTACCGCTGTACACAGCTACAGGTCAGGCGTAGAGTCACTGTTTGAAATATTGGACGGCTGTTTTGAGAAAAACTGAAGAATATGGTATTTGATCTGAATTTTATGTGAATTTCTATGTTTTAAGAAGGGGCACCAAGACTACTTCTAGCTTTGTTTTAAGTCAAATATTTAAAATTTTGACCAAATTTATATACAAATGTTACAGTATTTATGAGATTAAATTGGTGTAACTAGATCTGCCTGGAAATGTAATTTCATTTTTTTCCCGAAATGGGGCAATGCCCAGCCTCTGCATCAATGTGATGCACACGGCTTTTTCATTTATTTGAAATGTCTATAATATTCAAAGGTTTACATCAAGGATCGGAGAGGGTTGAGACATGTATCAACCATCAAAAATAAATAAGCACACATAATTATCCATTTTGTAGCCTACTAGTGTGCCGCCACTCAGTAGCCTGGAAAAAAGAAGTCTTGAGTAACCGTCAGCAGACAGTTGCATCCAGTATCCATAATCTCCCGCTGATCCTCCGGGAGAAGGAATGCCCATTATTGAATCCAGTACGCTGCCCGTCGTATAACCTGCAAAAAATTAGTTTCCTTTTGTCTGTTAATAATAATGTCATTCTGACTTGTCCAGATAGACCAACATACATCAGATATGTCAATCCAATCCGTATTCTATTCTTATCCAACTAGTTTACCTCATTTAGGCAATTAGCAAACATATTCGTAATATTCGTAGGTGGAGGTATATTAAAAGTAAAGTAAATCATACGCCAAACAATTTTAGTTAAAGGACATAATAAGAATAGGTGATGTACAGTTTCTAGATCATTACAAAAACAATACTTTTGGCACCCATGCCAATTACGTTTAGACAGATTGTCTTTTGTGAGCATAACTTTATTGTTTAGGAACCACATGAAGACTTTTTATTTTTAGCAGATCTTTAGTTTCCACAAATATTTGCGTGAAAATGTAGTATGACCATTCATTAAGTCAAGATACATTGATTTGACAGTAAAAATTTCAGAATCAGTGAGTTTTCGAACAAATTTATCCGGGCTGTTTGTCAATTGTACCGTCATTAGTCGTTGATAAAGATTAATCCATTGGTTCCATTTACGATCGTTAAAAGCCCTCGTGAATGCAATATTAATTGGATTTTGTGCCAACAGTGGACACCAAAACATTCTTTCGTTGTACAATATTATAAAAGGCTAGATATTGTTGTGCTAACGAGGTACCGCCGACCCAGATGTCTTCCCAGAAACGAATATTGGATCCATTCCGTACTTCGAAAAACCCTTAACACTTGCTGGAGGAACGAGCATTTAAGTTTATTCTAAGAAATCAATTTTGAAAAGAACCCCGTCTAGTTTTTTTCCGATTGGGAATTGATTTCATGAATAGCTTCATGAAGGACAACCACTCCCTCAAGGATGTGAAGTCCCGGCATGAAAGTCGTCTGTGTTGGTCTAATAACTTCTTCAACTATCTCGGAGATACGAATGGTAGCTACCTTAGTAAAAAAATTGAATCTCACGTTCAGGAGACAAATAGGTTGATATTGTTTTATTTGGATTGCATTTTCCTTTTTAGACAATAATGTAATAACCCCAAAATTCAGTTTATAGAGGGGCAATTCTCCCCTATGTAGTTGTGTGAACAGGGCCATCAAATCAGTTTTGATTATACTCAATGTTGACAGAACTTCGTCGGAAAACCATCAGGTCCAGGGGCTTTATTATGCTCCATCTAGGAGATAGCCTCAAAGACTTCCTCCTCAGTAAAATTTGTTGTAAGTATGTTATTTTCCACTGTTGTAAGTTGTGGGATATCCATCACACAATTCTCCATCATAGAGAATGAGTTATGCTCAGGCTCCCCGAATAACTTTTTGTTATACTCAGTGATATAGACTTTTAGGTTATCATTGCCAACTATAATACCTTCATCCTCCTCTAATTGGAATTTTTTTTATTTCTGTGTTTGCCGTTTGCAATAAGGTGAAAGTATTTCGTGTTATTGCCTCCTTCTTGGATGTGTTTCACTTTGGCATGCTAAGCCCAATTTTCTCCTCATCACGATGTGACTTATTAAGACATTTTTGGGCGTGTTTCAAATTATTTTGTTCCAAAGATGACAGCGGATTAGATTCGGCTTTAATGTCCAAGTCACCAATAATACCTAGAAGCCTTTCTTTTTTTCCATCCTGTATTTTTCGCTTAAGTTTTGTGCCCAGCCCCTCAAAAAACGTCTTAAATGCCTAATCCTTTTTTTGCCAAGTTTGAATTGGTGAACTTTCAGCGTGTACTGCTGCCCATTCGGCGGCAATCATTGCATGAAATCCATCAAGTTCAAACCAGGACAGCTCGAAGGAGAATCTAGGTGTGTTCCCGCGGTGTGCGTGTTGGCCAGAATCAATTAGAAGTGCCGTATGATCTGCGCCAGCTCGAGTGAGTGCCCTCACAGTCACAAGATGGAATTTTTGTTCCCACTTCACACTGGCCAAAAACCGATCCAATTTCTCATACGTTGGATTTGCTCTTCTACTAGCCCAAGTAAATTGCCTTCCCGAAAGAAACCTCTCTTAAATTTAAATTCTCAATAATTGCATTGAACACAAAAGGCCAACATGGATTAAAATTATTTTTGCTTTTATCTTCTTTTCTGCGCAAAATATTAAAATTGGTAAGGTTTCATCTTCACACATACGCACTCTAGTTCGGATAGAAATTCGGCCTTATGAGCATCTTGAGCAACCACATAAACAGGGACCAAAATCCATTCGAGCCCATCTAATTAAAATCGAATATGGAGTTTTACACAAATATCACCATTATCTAATTTTTTAACCAACATGGTTTGAGCATTAATTCCAATAAGAATCCCCCCGATGGACCATGAGGTGGAAGACAGAACCACACAAAATCATGATCCCCGGCTAGATCAGATAAAAACACTAGTAGGAAAAGCCTTATAGATGAGATCTTATTTCTGTGGCGCACTAGCTACATATGCGCCACAGAAATAAGATGGGGCCCACACCCTGCCACCTCCAATCATTGGTTTCGCTAATTCTGTGGCGCACTGGCCTCGGTGCACCACAGAAATAGGGTATTATGTGGCGCACTGGTCCTGGTGCGACGCAGAATTAAGGCTTCCTGTGGCGCACGTGAGGTCCATGCGCCACAGAAGACTTTTTTGCTCCCCACGCAACCCCCCCCCCGATCGCCTTTTTGACCTCTGTAAAAAATAAAAGAAATAGATAGAAAATTCAAAAAATAAAATCCTTCAAGGTGCCCATGTATTATGTCATCTAGCACCACTGAAAATTAACAAAAATAAATTTCGACTTATTTTGCAAAATTGCATGGTCAAATCGTCAAACTGGATTTCTGGTTGCATACGAACTCGAAAAAAACGCACAATATATCAAAATGTTCCCACGAAAAATCTACATTCGAATTCACGGTTGGACAATTTTTAGAATCCCAAAATTCGAAAAGAGCAAAAAGTTACGGCAAAATAAAGATTTTTTGCTGCAAAATAGAAAATTCGAAAAAAAAATTCTGTGGCGCACCAAGTGCCCATGCGACACAGAATTAAGCCCCGAAATTTGAATTTTCTGCCGCCCTCCTCCACTTCTCCTCACTTCTCCTCACTTCTCCTGCACTACTCCCCACTTCTCCTCACTTATCCTCCACTTCTCCTCACTTCTCCTCCACTTCTCCTCACTTTTCCTCACTCCTCCTCCTTAGATGCAAACTTCTCCTCCTCCTCCTCTCCTCCTCCACCACCTCCTTCGGCCGGCCTCCTCCTCATACTCCGGCGACCACCTCCCCTGACCTCCTCCGGCGACCACCACTTTCTCCTCCTCCGGCGACCACCACCTTCTCCTCCTCCTCCGGTGACCACCTCCTCCTCCACCACCACCTCCTCCACCACCTCCTCATCCTCCTCCACCACCACCACCTCCTCCTCCTCCTCCACCTCCTCCACCACCACCACCACCACCACCATCACCTCCTCCTCCTCCTACTCCACCACCTCCTCCGGCCGGCCTCCTCCTCCACCCACCCAACCCACCCAACCACCCACCTCCGGCGACATTCCAGCAAAATTTCAAAAAAAAAATTGGTGGCCCTAGATCTAGATCTAGATCTGGCCGCCATTTTCTAAAAAAAATTCAAAAAAAATTTATGTGGCGCACCACCCGCCAGTGCGCCACAGAAATAAGACTTTCTGTGGCGCATGGGCAGGTGCGCCACAAAATTCTTATTTTTGTGGCGAGAATTCAGTGGCGCACCGCCCATGCGCCACATAATAGCTTTTTGGTGCGCCACTAATGAGCTTTTTCCTACTAGTGAAAGAGCAAAGAAAAATTTGATTGCCATGTATCCAAGAGAGCAATAAAATCTAACCGATACTCCTTAATTGTGTCGGTAACAAACATATGTTTCCCTGGATCTCTAAAGCCTTCACTATTCTAAGTCATACCCCTTAAACCCTCCATCATTTTTTTTATTATTCCTTTTTATTCTTAGTCTGTCACTTCTCCGAATATTAGCCTTGTTGTAAGACTTTTTTTTACTTGTGTGTTTAACTACCGGGTGGGAGACCAATAGGTCCACATGTTCATCAAAATTTTCCTCTGAAAAATCATCTAGATCCTTACAGAGAATAGAAGCTCGACTAACCTCTAGACATAGAGGTAAATTATCAGTAGCTTCAACTTGTTGATTATCATTATTTAGAAAAGTTAAAACTCGTTGTTTTTCAGTGTCCTTGATTAAACTCGTTGCATGACGTTCAGACTCTATTGTGTCCCCCATAGATATCCCAATAGCCTTAGCCCTAATGATAATTTCTTCATCCGAAAACACATAAAATGATGAGGTTGTGGACATTGTCTTACCTTGAGTCTGAAGACTATCACGCTGCTGAGCAATCAGAGTCGCCCTCTCCATCTAAGTAGCGTCAGCATTTGGTTGTGCTCTGAGTTTGCCATTCATAATATAACAATATGATGTCATATATACTAATATTTTCTTACGCGTATCCCTAGGTCGTCAAAATTAGAAGTGCACTTATTGGTGATATGAGGTAGTAGTACAAGCCAAACCGAGGCATGCAGAGATGCCATTGTGCATTTAAAATATTTATCTTGTTAGAAATAACATTGATGGTAGGGAAACTAACAAAACAATCAACCTACTTCTTTATTAGTTGTTGATGACATAGTACTAATTTGTTGTAAATCAGCGACAATTAATTTGAAACGGACGGAAGTATCATACAAATACACATTGAAACATTCTTCAGGGCTTATTTTGGATCAGGGGGAGTAAGTGTCGGTGATTTAATCAATGTTGAGGAAATCTCTTATCGGGGTCAACTCGGTCGGCTGACGATTAATGATTAATAGGCAAATCGGGCGATTAATCGGGCGATAAATGAGTTAATCGAGCGATAAATGAGTTTATCGGCTAATCGGTGACCACTGAATAGGGATTAATCGGGCGATTAATCGTTGAATCGGACGATTTTTTGAACAGTGGATTTAATAGAAGCTTGGTACTATATCTGTATTACCTACTAAGCCACCAACACTTATTTAAATTGGAGGGAGTAACTAAGTAACCAGCCAGATTAATTTTAATTTCACTTCCCTAATGCTAAAGGGAAAAGTACCATATCCTGCGTCAATGTCAACACGTCTAGCTGCAAATAATTGAACTGAACTTATGGTAACGTAACCTCCTAATCATTCAATCCATTCATAATTAACAGACCGTCCGCGGCTAAAGTCTTTTATTCCTCTCGTGTTGTCAATCCTTGATCTATAAATAGTCGTAGCAACTACACCATTGTCACCATCAAACATTCCTTGCAAGTCTCTTTTCTTAAACATACACACGAATAGTACGTAAACATGTCGACGGCCACGACATCCAAGATTATGCTGCTTATGGCGTTCATGGCCGCCGCACTGAGCTCCGTCTCGATGGCCAGCGGGCTTCGCTACAATTTCTACAACACATCATGCCCGGGTGCCGAGGACAAGGTGAGGGGCGTCGTCCAGGGCCTGATCAGCAACGACCCCACCATGGGCGCCGCATTTGTCCGACTCTTCTTCCACGACTGCTTTGTCAGGGTACGAGAGTGTATCCGTGTTTAAAATGCTGAAATTCCTTTGCAATTGTCAGAAGTCGAATCCACTTTTCATGGCCAGTATAGCTTTTCAAAAGTATTTACAAATGGAGTTTTGCAGGGTTGTGATGCGTCCATTCTGCTGGACCGGAGCACGAGCAACCCGAACACTGAGAAGCAAGCAATCGCTCTGCGCGGATACGACGCCGTGAACAAGATCAAGGACGCCCTAGAGGCCATCTGCCCGGGCGTCGTATCCTGCGCTGACATCCTCGCCTTCGCGGCGCGCGACTCCACCACCGCCTCCGGTGGCTTCACCTTCGGCATGCCCTCCGGCCGCCGTGATGGTCTCTTCTCCGTGTTCAGCGAGGTGTTCCAACACATGCCTTCGCCGTCGTCACAGCTCGAGGATCTCCTCAAGAGCTTCAACGACAAGGGCCTTGACGCCGTCGACCTTGTGGCGCTCTCCGGCGCGCACTCGTTCGGCCAAACATCCTGCAACTTCGTGAAACCAAGGTTGTACCCCGCCGATACTACCATGAACGCCACATTTGCGACGGTGCTGAGGAGCGTGTGCCCGCAGCAAGGCGGGGGATCGATCTTGGTGAACAACAACCTTGTGTCGCAGGACCCGAACAAGCTGAGCAATGCATTCTACCAGAACGTGGCATCTAGGCAGGTTCTGTTCACGTCAGACCAGACGCTGACGAGCCGCAACGACACGGCGGCTATGGTCGCCGACAACGCGGCAAGACCCATCGCGTGGATGGCTAGGTTCGCAGGAGCCATGTTGAAGATGGGCCGCATCGACGTTCTCACTGGGGCTTCCGGCGAGGTCAGGAAAGTCTGCTTCGCCACCAACAGCGCGACCTAGAATTTCAGTCGGGCCGCATGCATGGGTGCATTCATGAGGATTAAACAAAGTGCAAGGGCCGGTGGACTTAATTAGTTGGTTTAATCCTTGTTATTTCATTTCGTTTTTAATATATTGGTTTCCCTCTTTTTATACTGCTCCTGGACTAGTTGCACTTTAACAATGATGTACATTTATTCGTTGACATGAGAAACTTCTGAACTTTAATTTGTTAGTGTACTGTTTTGTTTTATTTCATTTTAAATAGGTTGGTTTCATCTGTGATTACTCTGTACTATTTGTCTTTTAACAATGATGCAAAATTATTAGATTGACCAAAGACTACATAGCTGACTTAAGAAACTTGAAACAACATATAACACCGATAATAATTCGGGGTTGAAAACTTTCCATCCCCGGGTCCTAGCAGTTGGATCAAACTGTTCTAGGCCGTTAGACCGGCTTCTATGTTCTGTTTCATCTTAAATCCCGCTTTTGCTTTATTGTAGAAACAACACTCCGTTTTTTCTTTATTGAATAAAAATAAAAAAATTGACTAAAAACCAAAGGAAAATAATCCATCAAGCATGGAGCTCGCCGAAGACTTCGTCAGGGACTTGCCTGATACATTGTAGGAAAAAAATTAATATTGTAGAAAACCTGATCTCGTCAGAGACATATGCGGGACACTTCGTGGCAAAAATTGTACTAATATAGCAAAACCACACAACGATTGTATGAAAAAAATATAACAAATCCCTGCCTACCACAAGAAAATCCTAAAAAGGTGGTGGCAACACAGAGCATCCCCGACCACAATTGGTTGCATCACAAAAAAAAGGAAAAAGATACGATCATCACCATAACATTAACAAAAATCAGCTTGTAGGTTGGGGTCGGTCCACAGCTAATCAGCCGCCATGGGGATGCATAATGTTCGTTGGAGGCGCCCGAGGGTCTCGGTGGAAGGCCATGTCCCACGTCCTAAGGCCCATGAGAAGAGCACGTGAGAGGAGTCATGGGAGTAGGAGGGGAGGAGAATAGCAAGAAATTGCCTATATCTGAGTGCAGTCCTTCGATAGGACATCAGATCGATGGGCTCTCGCGACGAGGCGGCCGGCCGGCCTTCACGCCCCATCGTGGCATCGACGGCAAGTTCTGGTCCAGGATTCTGCCGGAAGAGGACGATGAGCTACTGCCTTCGCCAACAACTTCGATGGATCGGTGGAGGCTGTCGCCTCCGGAACCAGCCGCGAAGATTTCAGACAGGGCCAAGAAGAGGATGAAAGGATTATACAGCGGAAGGAGGTAGCCTTGTTCTTCACATCAAAGTTGACGAAGTCAAGTGTGGCCTCTTCTTCCTCTTGCAGGTCACCAGCGGGGCTGAAGCTGTCGGTTCTGGCCCCATCGACTTCTCTGCTTCATACTTTTGATGCGAACGAATGGGTTCGAGTTGAAAGGATAAAGAATGGAAACTGCTGGGCATCCCCCAGGGTATAAGAACTCCTAGCCCTCGGGTCCGTAGCCGTACGATCAAACCATCCAGGACCGTAGGATCCAGTCGAAAGTAAGACACATTCCCGCTTTTGCTGCCGGGCAGCAAAAACCACCCGATTGTAGCAAATACATGAAGAGAAGCTTTCCTCATCCTCATGTGCGCAGTCCCGCGACTCGCTGGCGAAGCTGGGCGCGATAACGACCGAGGACACGCCCTGCAGCAACCACCCCCGTCGTCCATGGCACATTTGCTTCGATCCATGCTATACCCGCTCCTGGCCATAAGAACCACCTAGTGCCACCACCCATAGTTGCTTCAAGCTCTGGATCTAATCAAGGTCCTCACCGGCGAGCTGCAGCAGATATGGCGAATGCCAGCACAAGAGGACGGTTGCAGCAATGATTCCATGGAAGATTCAACAACCTGTTAGTGTTTTTCAACCACAACCCCGAGATTGAACAACCAGCTGCATCGGTGAGTTCTTCCCCTCCAATCCCCACAAATTTTGCTACTAGGGTTTGCTTCTAGTAAGGAAAATGAGTTTAATTAGAGAATATGGACGGATGCGCCACATAATCTCCATGGGGCCCCGGCGGGGTCCAGCACTGCACATGGGCGAAGGGAATTATGTAGCGCATCTGCCATGTGCGCGACAGAAAGTTAAAATTATGTGGCGCATATGCCCACATGCGCCACAGAAAGTCAAAATTGTGTGGCGCATATGGGCATATGCGCCGCATAAGTTCATCTTTCTGTGGCGCACTAGGCATATGCGCTACAGAAAGTTGACGTGATTTTTTCTTCCCACGCAACTCCACACCCCCCCCATGGATAGCCTTTTTTAGTACCGTAAAATAAAAAAGAAATAGACAAAAAATTCAAAAAATAAATCATTCGAGGTGCCCATGTACTATATCATCTAGCACCACTGAAAAATAACAAACATGAATTTCGACTTTTTTTATAGAATTTAAAATCATCAAACTGGATTTCTGGTTGCATACGAACTCGAAAAAATAACGTATAATATATCAAAATGTTCCCATGAAAATTCTACATCTGAATTCACCGGGGTTTGACAATTTTTAGAATCGCCAAATTCGAAAAGAGTAAAAAGATACGACAATTTAAAGATTTTTTGCTGCAAAATAGAAAATTCAAAAAAAAATTGTGGCGCACCATGCGGACATGTGATACGTCTCCGACGTATCGATAATTTCTTATGTTCCATGCCACATTATTGATGATATCTACATGTTTTATGCACACTTTATGTCATATTCGTGCATTTTCTGGAACTAACCTATTAACAAGATGACGAAGTGTCAGTTGCTGTTTTCTGCTGTTTTTGGTTTCAGAAATCCTATTAAGGAAATATTCTCGGAATTGGACGAAATCAACGCCCAGGGTCCTATTTTGCCACGAAGCTTCCAGAAGACCGAAGAGTCAACGAAGTGGGGCCACGAGGTGGCCAAACCACAGGGCGGCGCGGCTCAAGCCCTGGCCGCGCCGACCTATGGTGTGGGCCCCTCGTGACGCCCCTGACCTGCCCTTCCGCCTACAAATAGCCTTCGTCGCGAAACCCCCAGTACCGAGAGCCACGATACGGAAAACCTTCCAGAGACGCCGCCGCCGCCAATCCCATCTCGGGGGATTCAGGAGATCGCCTCCGACACCCTGCCGGAGAGGGGAATCATCTCCCGGAGGACTCTACGCCGCCATGGTCGCCTCCGGAGTGATGTGTGAGTAGTCTACCCCTGGACTATGGGTCCATAGCGGTAGCTAGATGGTTGTCTTCTCCCCATTGTGCTTAATTGTCGGGTCTTGTGAGCTGCCGAACATGATCAAGATCATCTATCTGTAATTCTATATGTTGTGTTTGTTGGGATCCGATGAATAGAGAATACTTGTTATGTTGATTATCAACTTATATCTATGTGTTGTTTATGATCTTGCATGCTCTCCGTTACTAGTAGATGCTGCGGCCAAGTAGATGCTTGTAACTCCAAGAGGGAGTATTTATGCTCGATAGTGGGTTCATGTCTCCGTGAATCTGGGGGAGTGACAGAAACCTCTAAGATTATGGATGTGATGTTGCCACCAGGGATAAAATATTGGTGCTATGTTCGAGGATGTAGTTACTGATTACATTACGCGCAATACTTAATGCAATTGTCTGTTGTTAGCAACTTAATACTAGAGGGGGTTCGGATGATAACCTGAAGGTGGACTTTTTAGGCATAGATGCATGCTTTGGATAGCGGTCTATGTACTTTGTCGTAATGCCCAATTAAATCTCACTATACTCATCATAATATGTATGTGCATGGTCATGCCCTCTTTATTTGTCAATTGCCCAAGCTGTAATTTGTTCACCCAACATGCTGTTTATCTTATGGGAGAGACACCTCTAGTGAGCTGTGGACCCCGGTCCAATTCTCTTTACTTGAAATACAATCTACTTGCAATACTCGTTCTACTGTTTTTCGCAAACAATCATCATCCACACTATACATCTAATCCTTTGTTACAGCAAGCCGGTGACATTGACAACCTCGCTGTTTCGTTGGGGCAAAGTACTTGGTTTGTGTTGTGCAGGTTCCACGTTGGCGCCGGAATCCATGGTGTTGCGCCGCACCACATCTTGCCGCCATCAACCTTCAACGTGCTTCTTGGCTCCTACTGGTTCGATAAACCTTGGTTTCATACTGAGGGAACACTTGCCGCTGTACGCATCACACCTTCCTCTTGGGGTTCCCAACGGACGTGTGCTGTACGCGTATCAACATGCCCCACTTCTCCTCTTTCTCCTCCACTTCTCCTCCCACCACCACCTCCTCCCACCACCACCTCCACATCCTTTCTTCTCCACCACCACCTCCTTCTCCTCCTCCCTTCTTCTCCGGCGACCACCACCACCACCTTCTCCTCCTCCTCCGGCGACCACCACCACCACCTTCTCCGGCGACCACCACCACCTCCTCCTCCTCCTCCGGCCACCACCACCACCACCTCCTCCTCCTCCGGCCACCACCACCACCTCCTCCTTCTCCTTCTCCACCACCACCACCACCTCCTCCGGACGGCCTCCTCCTCCACCCACCCCACCCCACCCCACCCCACCCAACCCACCCAACCCACCCAACCACTCACCTTCCGGCGATATTCCAAAAAAAACCGGCGAAATTCCGACGGCCCCAGATCTAGATCTCGATCTGGCCTCCACTTTTTTTAAATTGAAAAAAAAAATTCTGTGGCGCATATTGGCATGGTGCTCCACAGAAGTTTTCAAGAAAATTTTGTGGCGCATATTGACCTAGTGCGCCTCAGAAGTTCCAAAAATTTCTGTGGCGCATGTACATATGCGTCACAGAATTCAAATACTAGTCGCGTGGCAATTGTGCCGACCTGGATATGCGCCACATAATTGAAATTTGGTGCCCCACAGATAGCCTATTTTCCACTAGTGTCAGTTAGGGGTCACAGTCTTAATCTCTATAGAACTTTATTTTTGGCTTTTCTCAATGAAATGAAGTGGTATTTTGGCACATGGGAGCATATACTCCCTTTATTTTAAAATGCATATTAGACATATTTTAAAATGTTAAAAAATTGAAACGTATATCTTCACGTGCTACTTGTCCAAAAAATCGTTTCATGAAAAATCGATTTATCATGTGGCGTGTGTATAAAAAAGATAAAATTCAGTGCTAAAATTAAGGTTTTTCACATGGGATATTTTTTCTCTTTTTTACATGGACCATAAAAAACTATCGTTTATTCGCAGAACTTGACAAACACACATAAGTTATGAAGATGTATGTGTATATTTTTTTGTCAAATGTTTTTAACACTTGAAAATATGTTTTTGGGTAGAGAGAGCATATGCACCTGGGAGCTGAATTGAATATCCGTTTGAGATTTATTTAACACTTATGTTTTCTCAAATTGGAAACATGGACTTATGTAATACTAATGAATCGAAAATAATATGAAATCACTTGTCTGTGCATGTAGGTGCACGGCTTAACGACTAGTGAGATTTAATTTCATTAAAGCTAGTGTGTTCGTTTTTTTCTTCTTAAAGTTGCAACAAGCCAGCTCATGCGCTAGCTGGTTCGAGTGTAGATGTCTCTCATGGATGTCGAGCCATCCTAGTTATGTAAAGGCAAAAGTCCGAAACAAACCTTCAATTCGTACATGAAGTATGAATCGAACCCCGACATCCAAATCCTTGATTTTCCAACCCTGATCTCTCAAATCCTGGTCTTCCTTGTCCTTTTCTGGTCCTGTGATGTTTGTGCGCTGAAATGTGGCTGACGTGGCGGGGATTAGGGGAATAGAGCTGGGTTTAGTGGGATTTCACACCACGGTGGGCTGGTCTAGCCTAGTAAACGGGCCTCCTTGTTTCAACCCACGACACAAACGTTCTCGTCCTGCACGCCTACCAGATACGCGCGATGATTCAGGTCGTGTAATTTCCCCTTCCTTCTTCCACCTTAGACGCGGCGGCTGGGCGATCTGGGAGTGATCCTGGCACCAGGAAGACGATCAAGGTGGAGCCATGACGTTGCTGACATCTCCAGGAGGTTTTCTTCCTCTCTCGGGCCCGCATTGCTAGAATTTTTTTGTTTGTGGTAGTTACGTATCTATATAAGAATATATGTACAAATTATTTCTTGTTTTGTAATGTAGGTTGTTTATGTGACAAGGAAACCATGGATCCTTGTGATAGTTTGAATGTTCATTTTCACTTCGGTGGTGACTTTGTCAGAATTGGTACTGAGCTACAATACGTGGGGGGAGATGAGGCCATGTCTGAAATTGATCATGCTAGTTTATCTCTGCTTGAGTTGAAGGCCCATCTGAGCGAACACATGAATGTAAAGGCGTCCATGAAGTACTATTTTTTGCTTCCGGGTAAAGACCTCGTCAATGGTCTGCTATTTCTGAATGATGAAATTGGGTGCAAGAAAATGTCAGAGTACACACCTGATGGTGGAGCAGCAAAAGTGTTCATGGAGTACCATGGCAAGGAGGACGAAGAAGAATACAGCGAGAAAAGCGAGAGCCACTTCGAAGATGAAATAGGAAGTGGAGATGGTAATGAAGGCAACGATTTTTCTGATCCTGAAGTTGTGCTTACAGCAGATGCAATTGGAGAGGATAACTTTCTGGTGGTAGATAAAATAAGAATTATCAAGTCAGTCATCAGTAGTCCAT
Organism: Lolium rigidum; assembly: GCF_022539505.1. Lineage (NCBI taxonomy): Eukaryota > Viridiplantae > Streptophyta > Magnoliopsida > Poales > Poaceae > Lolium > Lolium rigidum. The sequence goes on from NC_061511.1 coordinate 61,129,432, forward strand.
CGAAACAGAAAATAAACATAAGCTCAAGATCTGATAGATTTCAGAGAAGGGACATGTTTAAACAGGGAGAGAGCTCGCAGGGTGAACTTACTCAGGGTGCTGTGACAGGGATATCTCAAGTTTTAAATTCAAACCCACAAGGAATCAACAGAGGAGATGTGCAAAGACGAATTCCTATAGCAAATGTTGCAGATCGGATTGGCAGAGCTGAAGTTGTAGAGTATGCTAAATCTGACAGTGATTCTAAAGATTCAGAATATGTGCCATGTTCTGATGATAGTGGCGAAGATGATGAAACAATGCAGCTCCAAAAAATTGCAAATATGTACAAGAAAAGGCTAAGAGATTCTCAAAGGTTTGTGCACAGTGAAGCAACGGGAGCAGTCCAAATTGATCTAATGGCAAATGTTGAAGAAGTCATAGAACAACAAAACATAGAGGCAGAATATGACTCGGGATCAGAAGATTTTTCTTATGATGAAGCTAGTGACGAAGAAGGTAAATTTATCAGGAGGAGGACCAAGTTTGTAAGGTATGATTCCAAGACCGAAATTCCACACTTCAGTCTTGGAATGGTGTTCAAAAGCAAGATTGAGTTTAGAAAGGCAGTGATCAAATATGGGCTCAAAAATTATAGAAATATTAAGTTCATGAAGTCAGAAGATGACAGGGTTAGGGCAAAGTGTGCATGGCCAGGTTGTCCTTGGCTCATATATGGTGCTATTACCAGCAGATGTTCAAGGTTTCAAATAATAACATACGAAGATGACCACCATTGTGCTCCAAATAGAGTAAACAATCTTGTATCTGCGAAAGTAATTGCGAAGAGATATGAACATTTCATATTAGCCAATCCTACTTGGAAAATTAGTAGCATGCAATGCACTGTCTTGAAGGATTTTTTTTGCCGATGTCTCTATATCAAAGTGCAAGGCAGAATTTTTTTTTTGTCATGGACAAACTATTGTTGGGTTTGAAAGAGGAATACACAAAAGTGTTCAACTACCAACTAGAACTGTTAAGGAGCAACCCTGGAAGTACTGTTGCTGTTTGCTTGGATCCAACAATAATGGAACAAAACATTTTCCAAAGATTTTATGTTTGCTTTGATGCCTTGAAGAAAGGGTTTAAAGCTGGATGCCAGAAAGTGATTGGGCTTGATGGATGCTTTTTCAAAGGAGCATGTCAAGGTGAACTCTTGTGTGCAATTGGTAGGGATGCTAATAATCAGATGTATCCTGATGCTTGGGCTGTTGTAGAACAAGAAACAAAAGAAAATTGGGAGTGATTCCTTGGCCTTTTAATCAAAGACTTGGATATAAATGATAGTGGTGATGGCTGGGTTTTTATTTCTGATCAGCAAAAGGTAATTTAGCTAGCATTTTTATACATTCAGCTAGCTTTCTTATTTATTTAGTTAGCTTTCTTATTCATTTAGCTAGCTTCTAATTTTGTTTCATGATCCACGTGTAGGGATTGATAGCTAGCATGCATAATTTTTTGCCAAATGCACAACACAGAATGTGTGCAAGGCACATCTATGCCAACTGGAAGAAGAAGCATACATATCATGGATTGCAGAAAAAATTCTGGGCTATTGCGAAATCTGCAAATAGGGAGGATTTCAACTATCACAGAGCCAAGCTTGCACAAAAAAACTCCCGATGGTGCCAAAGATATCATGAACACTGAGCCTAAGCACTGGGCAAGAGCTTATTTTCTAGTTGGATCAAACTGTGAGTCTGTTGACAACAACTTGTGTGAGGCCCTCAATCATGCTATCATTGAATCTAGATTCTATCCAATTATTTCTATGATGGAGAAGATAAGATATAAAGTAACTCTCAGAGTTCAAGAAAATAGAAATAAAAGTGATACGTGGCCTGGAACAATTTGTCCCAATATCTTCAAGAAGTTGAAAGTGAATATACAGAGAACACAGTTCTTGGATGTGCTTTGGAATGGGAAGGATGGATTTGAGGTGAAGCATATGAATGGAAGAGGAAGGAAATACACTGTCAACTTGGAGAAAAAGACATGCTCATGTGGGTACTTCCAGCTTGCAGGGCTTCCTTGCTGCCATGGTATTAGTGCTATATACAAGTGTGGTAAAGTTGTTGATGATTTCATTGACAAGTGTTACTCAATTGATAGATTCAAGAAAATCTATGAACATTGCTTATAACTAGTTGAGGGAGAAGAAATGTGGCCCATCTCTGCAAATCCAAGACCTCAAGCTCCTGGATATGTAAGAATGCCTGGAAGGCCAAAGAAAAACCGCAGAAAGAGAGAAATGGGAGAAGCACCTAGAGGGAAGAAACTGAGCAAACATGGAGTGCAGATTAAATGTGGCCTATGTGGGAAAACTGGCCACAACAAGTCAGGATGCAAAAAGAATCCAGAAAGAGGGAAGAAAAAGAATGCCTTTCTTCAAAAGGCTGGGTATAAAATGAAAGCCAGTGAGGTAAGTTATACAAAATCCTGCTATTTTATCTTTTTTGCAGTATACACAGTAGCTAAATGGGAAACTGTAGTAAATCCTGCCATTATAGTGTATGCAGTAGCTAAGTGCAAAGCTTGTGACATTTTCTGTTTTTTATAGTGCATACAGTAGCTAATTGTGAAATATTTGATATTTTCTCCTTTTTATAGTGCATATACAGTAGTTTTCTCCTTTTTATAGTGCATACAGTAGCAAAGTGCAAAACTGTAGTAAATCCTGCTATTTTCTCCTTTTTATAGTGCATACAGTAGCTAAGTGCAAAACTATACTCAGTTCTGTTGTTTTCATTTCTGTAGCTAAATGCAAATTGTACATTATCTAACTGCTATTTGATCGTGTTGTACCAATGGCCAGCAATCACAAACTGATGCAAATATCAGGGCAAGCCAAGCACATACCAAAGGAAAAGAAGCAGCCCAATCCAGTTCAGGAAAGAGGAAGGGAAGCACAGATGGTAATGCATCAGAGAAGGGGCAAAAGAAGGCCAATATGTGAACATGAGCATGCATTTGCAGTGTCTTTTTAATTTTGCGATACCAAACTTATGTCCTGAATACTCTAGATGTTATTTTGAGCTACTGAAAAAAAGATATACTGAATATTCCTATTGTTTCTTTCGATGCCATGGCGGCTGATGCTACTTATATTACCTAGTCTAAATCTATATCAGTTTGTGCCAATGCTATATAAATTTCCTTGTCATTCTATATCAGTTTGATGACAAATTGTATTGTTAGCAAAATGCAGTGAACATACACCGGTCAATTGCATATTACTGACAGCAAACTGCAGTGAAAATAATTCAATTGCATCATTTTAGTGAATTATATTGACAACAAACTATAGCATTACAACTTGTCCATTACACTGCAATGCTATGTAGCAAGCCGTAGCAATACAACTTTTCCATTACATCTCCATAACACTACCAGCTTCCTTCTTGCTCGACGTCAACCGTGCCCGCACCATATCGTGGAGTCATTGCGCCGCCATGCTCGAGAGCGCGTTGTGGCAGAGGAAGAGCAGCTTCAAACCAAGGAGCGGCGAGATCACAAGGAGAGCTGTCGAGCCACGACCTTCCCCGAAGATGAGCACGCGGAGCGGTCGAGCCAGTTAGGCGGCCGGAGCGCGTCCACGCCGGACATGCCGGGGCACTCCCGCACAAGCCGCCCGCCTGCATAGGTGACGCCTCGCCAGGCAGTCGTCCTGCTCCTCCCGCACGGGACGGGCTGGTAGAATACCACGCCCATGCTCAGGCATCCCTTCGGCGGCGACTCCCTTGCGCGGACGACCTCAGCATCGCCGCGGCCTCTATCTCCTGAATCCCCAACCTAACTTTGCTCCCCACACGCGCCGGCTGTGATGAAGAGGATTCCATCGGGAGATATTGGGCCGAAACAACCTGGACCGTTTACTTAGTTGGACCAGCCTATCGTGGGTCAAGTCAACTGCACTTACCCACATGTACCCCTAATCCCTGTCATGTAAGCAAATCCCAACACACAAACTGAGGTTAGCCAGAAGACAACCAGGATGACCAGGATTTGAGACATCAGGGTTCGAAAAGGTCAGGGTTTGATTCAGACTTCGTGTACGAGTTGAAGGTTTGTTTCAGACTTTTGCCTTATGTAAACTATCTGATGACCGGCATTTTAGTCACATCTTAATGAAATAAACATGTAGCGGCGTTGATAAAGAATCATCAAACAAAATCACATTTAGTTTATCCAGTGTCAATAACTGAATGTACGTGATGTCTCTCAACCGCATAGCCAGGGTCCAGTGTGTATTAAATTAAAATCAAAAGCTGGCTCAATTAGCGCTGTAAGAGACAGACGTGTTGAAGTTGAAGTTGGGTCGATCCCAAATAATAGGATACTGATATGGTTTGTCTCCTAACGACCGTTTTGTTGACATTCGTGTTAACAAACAAACGTGCACCTTGATTAGTGGAACAGAATGTCCACAACTCAATAGTGTCTAAGCTTCTTAGAGCAGGTACAATAAGTTTTAGTTAGCTGGCTACGAAGATAAAATAATGTAGGTAGTAACATCACACACCCCAAAATATTTTGTGACATGGCATGACAATAAATGAAGAAATAGAGTGGGGTGGTACTCTCAAGACAAGATGAGTCTACAATCTAATAAATATAACATGCATGATACCACATACATGTAACTACCCACTATGAAGGTAGTAACATAGGGTAGTAACATGCACCATGTTACCATGTTACTACCTTATGTTACTCCCCACTATAACTAGTCTTAGTACTCTCTCAAAAAAAAGTATCTTAGTACAGCCGTCCTGGCACAACTTAGTGTCTATGTTTGTTTGAGAAAATCAAACATTATATTGTGTGTGATGCACGTAGCCATATATTATTCATGATATAAAATTCAAAACCGAATAAGTTTGACACGGAAAAGAAAATCAAATGGTATGTGCCGCGCGACACTACAACCTCACTGGACAATCACTAACCCTAAAATAAAATACATAAAGAAAAGAAAACTACACATCTCCTAGGCTAAAACTTCAAGAAGAAAGAATCATATGTACGCCGATGGCAACGAGGTGTCCCCAAAGCCAAATTATGAGCCACCACCTTCAGCAAGGACATGAGGATGCCCGCCACCGTAGAAAAACCAGGGTTCTCACCCTTAGCGCCGAACTCATGCGTCAGCAGTATCCCAGCGAGCAGATAACAACCAGATCCGCCGCCGTTAAACCAACATGGAGGTACTGCACTCCCACGTGGCACCAACAATCCGTAGGTACCATTTATAGTTCCAGGCCATGCACCATAGGTCCTATGGCCGGAAGAACTAGGTTTTAGCCGCCTCGAGTACATTGGTAGACAAGCACTGGCAGACCTTAGTGGGGGCGAAATGCGCCATCGCCCCCCCCCCCCCAAGCCCATGAAGAAACATACCTTTTTTTACATGTATTTGGCATTTTTGTTCACTAAAATCAGTTTGGACCTCCAGGAATTTGGCCCAAGGTCCGCTACTGCAGACAAGCATTTGCTACCGTCACAGTCGTGCCGCCCTATTTTTCGCCCAGTTTGTTCACTAAAAGCAGTTTGGACCTCTATTTTTCGGACTAAAACCAGGGTTGTCACCCGTAGTGCCGAACTCATGCGTCACCATTATCCCAGCGAGCAGATAATAACCTGATTAGCTGCCGTTAAAACCAACTTGCAGCTACCGCACTTCCACGCGACACCAACCGTCGGTAGACCATTTATTGTTGCAGGCCCTGCACCATAGGTCCTATGGCCAGAAGAACTAGGTTTTAGCCGCCTCGACTACGTTGCCAGACAAGAACTAGCGGACCTTAGTGGGGCCAAAATGGGCCATCCCCCCCCCCCGCCGCCCCCTCTCCAGCCCATGAAGAAACATATTTTTTTACAAGTACTTGCCTTTTTTGTTCACTAAAATCAGTTTGGACATCTAATTTTTGCCACCCCCCCCCCACCCCTCAGCCCATTTGCCCCCCAGGAATTTGACCCAAGGTCTGCTGACAAGCATTTGCTCGTGTCCAGTCAACTGCCACCATCCAGAGACCACCGCCCTGGAGTGCCATCTCTGGCTCGCACGTTGCCGTCTAGAGCTGATCGCCGCTCTCTGGCCGGAGGTCCTCCAGCCATGAGAAGAGGCGAGGAGATATCGGCCCGCCAACCGTCATTTGCGAAGTTGGGATTTTCCCGCAGGCTTCCTCCAGAGGCGGCTGGAGATCAGTGCATGGGAGGGTTGCGTTGGGAGTAGCACCGACTAGGGTTGCACCCGTGCCCTCTTGGGAGCAACGCGGGGATTTCTTGCGCTGTATATTGGATTGTACACAGGTCTGTAACACACTTTAGTATATCATACCTAAATTAATAAAACGTAGTCCACGCATAGTCTCATAATTATCTCATATATACAAAATGTTGTAACCAACTCACCAAACAGATTAATTGTAGTTGCACTTCCTCAAGGGAAATGTACCATATCCTTGTGCATTGTCAACAGGTCTAGCTGCAAATACCCGTCTGGTACCGTAACCTCCCAATCAATCACTAAAACTCTTTGTTAACACACCGGCCGGCCAAGGTCGTATGTCCCTCCTCGTCTTACATGCAATCCTTGATTGCTTGATCTATAAATACTCGTAGAGATTACACCATTGTCAGCATCAAACATTCCCTTCAAGCATCTTTTCTTAAACATACACAAACATCACATAAACTCATGGCAGTGGCCTCAGCTCCAACAACCGGTACGATAGCTGAAAAGCGAGAAAACCGGTTGTTGCCTCGATGGAAAGGTAGCCTCGTTGCACGCGGACGCCGGGCACCGGCCAGTCCTTTACACCGACCAGGTCGGTGCCGATGCCGTTGCCGCACACCCTGGTCGGGTATTGGGCCTGGCCCATTTAGCGTTTTTTCGATTTCTCTTTCTTTTTTTTTCTGTTTTCTGTTTTATTTTATTTTCTTTCTGTTTATTTTTTTGTTTAAATTGAAAAAGTCTATATACGAAAAATGTTTAAATTAGAAAAAGTTTAAATTTGAGAATTAATAAAATTCGAAATTTGTTCAAATATGAAAGTTGTTCAAATTCAAAAATTGTTCAAATATGAAAATCGTTCATATTCGAAATTTGTTCAAATTCAAAAATTGTTCTAATATGAAAATCGTTCAAATTCGAAAATTGTTCAAATATAAAATTTGTTTAAATTCAGAAATGTTCAAATTTTGAAAATGTTCATAGAAAAAATAATTTTTTTTCAAATTAAAAAATTTTCAAATCTGAAAAATGTTCATATTTTTAAAAAGTGATTTCTTCTTAATTTGAAAAATATTAAAATTTGAAATTTTTTCAGATTTTAAAAAAAGATGTCTTTTAAAAAAGAAAACAAACAGCAGAAACAAAAAGAAACGAAAAAAACAGCTTACCTGTTGTTGGGCTGCGGCCCAGTTGGTAACGTGGGGCGCGCGGGGTGTGCGGTAATCCGATCGGCACCGACCAGCTCGGTGGGTAGCACCTCCCCCGGGCACCGGCCAGATCAAATCATGAACCATCCAAGCTAGGCAACAAAACACACACGCACGCAGAGGCTTGGCCCGGCCCATCTGACCGAACTACTGGTTTGCGGGCCAAGTTACACTAAAATGATGACCGCTAATCGTTTGCAAAGTACTTCAACCGGGACTTAATTTTAAGCTGCATCTACTAATCTACATGATAACTTTGTACAAGTACAATATTTTTATGTCTGAAGAGAAAAAAATAAGGAGAGAAAAGGAAAAAGGACAAACGATACCATGGCCATCAAAGTTATACTATTTTCTGTTTATTTCATGTATACAAGGGCTTTGTAAAAATAATCATGTTTAATTAAGACCGACGCGACTAACTCCTGATCGAAAAAAATTCTAATTCTAGGGAAAATAAAGTCCGACGCATGTAGTGAAGTAGATCTAAAAAAATCTGGTGGTGCCTTTTGTCCAATGAGCAACATCCTCCCTAGGGATGTAAACAGATCGGATCATATTGGGTTTTCTTTTTAGAATATTATGTACCATATTTTAACGACGGATTCATAGAGGATCAGATAATGACCGGTTACAATTCAAATATGGGAATATGAGATCTACAATTCAGACGAAAATAGAGCGAATTTGGGTAAAAAATGAATTAAATATGTATGCGCATAAGTAAATCCCTGAATCATACAAGCAAGAATAATTGATGAAACAAGTTTAACAAAATACTCATATTCGATAGAGCTACTATACAAGTGACCTATTATTTAATTGACGAACAAGGCAACTCAACAACTACCTGTTGACTGCCAAAACCCACCGGCGGGCAGCGACTGTCAACACGGTAGAGCCGGGAAGAGCCTAGAGCTGCGGCTGGCTGAGACCCCTCCGAGCGACGGCCCGCAAAGCTCTTCTGGTCACACGTCCGATCGCGAATTGCAAGGGCGTGCCACCTGACCTATACCTGGTCGGGAAGGTGATGGAGATGCCTCGCTTAGTTTCCTGCATGGCATACACGTAAACATTAAATACGAGCCTCGATCGGCTCTCGAGGTTATCTCGTGAATCGGCTCAAGGAGCCGATCCACCCATGATTCGTACGGGGTGCACGAATATATGGTGGTCCTGCTTGATCAAGATAAAGCTAATGAGATCTACGACGATTTAGGGTTTTCACCGCATAATCGGATCATCCTACTCCGAGTTGGGCCTCGCGGCCACGCACGGTGATCGTAAGCCGATCCTAAACAAGGCCTAAAAACCAACACGAAGTTGATCCCGGAACATCCTGTTTAGGACTTGCGAACGACACCCTACGTGCCTGCTGGATCCTCCCCCCTTTGTAAGGCCTAACTATTGCAGATATTAAACTAATCCTTGTAGAAACAAGGAGCAATCGTAACGGATCAGATCTACTAAATAATGATCAAGCGGGGTGCCGCCCCCACACCTAGGATAGGTGTGAGGGCGGCTAGATATGCAAGGGTTGCACTACACCGGCATGTTACGCGAAGAACTATGCTAACCCTAACACATCTATGATAACTACGTTGCTCGCCATCAAAAAGGCTTCGGTACGAGCAACGCATGAACAACGTGGAGCTTGTGCTTTGCCTAGATCGCAAGATGCGATCTAGGCAGCATGTCGCTACCGGATAGAAACCCTCGAGACGAAGGAGTTGGCGATGCGCCGAGATTGGTTTGTTTGGTTGAACGTGAGTTGTTGTTTATTCCATAAACCCTAGATACATATTTATAGTCGGGGGACTTTCTAACGTGGGAATAATCCCCACCGTGCACGAGTGAAACTCTATCTCCTAACCGACTCATAATCTAATATGTTACAGATACACGGGCAATTAACCCAAACTTGGTACACAAGGCCGATTCACGTATTTCTTCCATGTACATATCTCCAAGTCCATCTTGATCGCGGCCCACCTCTGACTCGGTCAAATTCTGGTGATAACACATGCCCCCCTGGTTTTGGAAATGACATTTCCAAAATCATTATGCTTTTCTTTCGTCGGGTCATGTCGTGGCAGAGCAGAGCTGTTGCAGTATCCGTTATCATTATGCCCTGTCTTCTCAGCTTCTCTGCAAAATTAGACAGCTTTGTCACCATCTCTTCGGAAACCATAATGGCATTAAACTTCCACCAGGCTCCTCATTATTTAACCGTGCCGATTGATTAGCTCTCTTCATCCCCTTCCTCTGTTCCAGCCATCGGCACCAAAAAACCCTCTTCTCCTGCAGCCATGTCTTCCTCTTCCTCCTCTGCCTCAGGCCTCTCCCTCCAATCGTCGCCGAAGAACAAGAAAGAGGGCGACCTCCACTCCGGGGCGAACCCCATCTCCTCCGATAAGGGAAGACGAAGGAGCGAGTAGAGAAGACCAAGGCCTCCCCCTCCGCCAGGCTCCCGTCGAAGAAGCGCTCCCGCATATGGGCGGACAGCGAGGACGACGATGATGACGAGGAAGGAGAAGAGGATGAGGAGGAAGATGATTCCTCCTCCTCCGCTGGGTACCCGCCGACGAAGCGCTTCCACAGTTGGGCGGATAGCGAGGATGATGATGATGACGAGGAGGAGGAGGAAGCTTCAGCCGCCGGCTGGGACAGCAGCGACGAGGAGCTCCCTGGGAGCAGCGCCGACGACCTCGACGACGGCGATGATGAGGACAGCGATGACTAGTAGAGTAGGACTAGTAGTAGCAGTGCATTAGGCACCAGATCCCTTTTTTGAGAGCCATCGGCTCTTTCTTGTAAAGCCGCTCCTTTTGAATTAATGAAAATTGTCTTTCAATTAATCCAATTTCACCCCTTCTGCTCGTCATACCAAGACCGATAGCAACGTATCGGATTCCTTTTCCTCTGGACGCCCGTGAAGCCGGACTCAAATGTCGATTAGACCGTCATCGAGTACTTCTCAAATTCAGACTGCGATTTGATATCTGATCATAATTTTTTCACAATCCTTTAGCCGATGACTATTCATCGGCTATTTGAGAATCCAGCCCCTCTCCATAGCTTTTAGCAGTTTTCTTTTGCAACACCTGAACTGCTTTCAGAGAAGACCACGATGCAGGGCCAGTCGATGCGACTCCAATCGGCTCCCAAAAACGAGCATACGCCAAGTTAAGCGCCCCCGAGCCTTAATCAAGGCGAGTATACCGGCGAGGATGCACGGATCATTTGATCAGCTTTCTTCTGAACGCCGATGTTGTAAACGAAACACCAAGCCGAAACCACCTTGACAAAATTATCGTAAGCCCTGAGCATATAACCAGTAGGTCTTGGTCTTGAGTATCTGTACTAGAGTCGATGTCTGCTGCATCGGCTGTGTTTTTTGTAAAAAAAAAAATTTATTTGGCCGATTTTTCTTAATCGGCCCCCAATGTTCTCACTGCACACATGTCCTCCTGCACCTGTTCCCATGTTCATCGTGTTTAGGTGCCCCCCCGAGCCGAATCTGTCAGGGATTGGCAGATGTCGGCTCTGTAATTCGCACGTCGGCTCCTGATAGGATCAAGGACGAGCACAAGCAGAACATGTGGTGAGGACAATATGGGGCCGATCACAAAGATCAGCCTCGCCCCGTTTGCTCATTGCTTTGCCTCAGCTACATGGTCAGGCCAGTCGATAAAACCAGCCTAACCCTTCCCTTCGTCACGTCGATGCGCTCGCAGTCGTCCAAATTGACACCTGAGAGGGGTTCTTGGCCTGCTGCTTCCCATGCGTTCATGCCAGCCGTTGAAATTTCGGCTGAGTCATCGGCCTGGACGACCTCTACCTCATCTCCATCCCACTGTATTACGCATTGGTGCATCGTGGAGGGAATGCAGCAGTTGGCGTGGATCCAATCTCTTCCCAACAGAACAGCATAAGTGCTCGTGCTATCGACGATGAAAAACGTTGTAGGGATAGTTTTTCTCCCTACGGTCAGATCCACGTTTAGAACTCCTTGTGCGTCAGACGCTTGGCCGTTGAAATCGCTCAATGTCACGTTGGTCTTGATTAGATCCGAGCTAGAGCGTCCCAGCCGACGTAGCATAGAGTACGGCATGATGTTGACTGCCGCTCCGGTATCCACCAACATCTTGTTTACAGGCCTCCCATCGATATATCCTCGCAAGTACAGGGCCTTCAGATGTCTGTAGCTTCTTTCTCGTGGCTTCTCAAAGATAACCGGCCGTGGGCCGCAGTCAAGTTGTGCCACAGATGCCTCATCAAATCCTGGAGCACTGAACTCCGAAGGGAGGATGAACACCATGTTTGTGCCAGCCGATGTTTCATCATCGGCTTTCCTCTGTTTGGGGCGCCACTCCATTTTCCGTGGACGACCCTCTTCGTCCAGGGTTCGCTGAACTTTTGCGGCCAGATCAGGTCGTGCCTTCCTTAATGTATGCAGGTACAACCTTTCGGCTTCCTCCAGGCCGCGCAACCGCTGAACCCTGCGCTTTTGGGAACGGGCTGAGTCCGTCGGGGCACCACCTTGGCCGGTGGTACTGTCTTCTTCTTTTCTCCCTCGTCTTCGAATCCTCGAGATCTGCCCAACGAGGTGACTCAGCGCGTTTACTTTGTGGCGGGAGAGGCCCTAGGCGCTTGAACACAGACACGTTGGCTGCCTCCTTCTTCTTCTGGTTGCATTCTGGGCAATTGCCGATTGTTGGCAATCGGCTCATTCCTGAATCCCAGCAGTGTCTGAAGAAGGGGCAATCCCAGTGCCTGTCGTTGTCATCTTGCTCCCTTGATTTTTCTGTGGCACGGCGCTCGTGCTCCTCCTCATCGCGATCATGCCGACGATGTCTTCTGGCTTCTCTAGCCAGACGATCTTTCTCATCATCATCGCTGGATCGTCGGCGTTGGTCGTACTGACTCACATACTTGTTGAGGAGGTGATCAGAGAGGGGTCGTTGATATCTCATGTTCTTCACTTCTCCCTCTGTGACGTAGCGCTTGCCATCATGTCGGAGCCGATCGCGTGGAGCGGCCTCCTCTGTGTCCTTGCTACGAGAGCAGCTGCCCTCGTCTCCATCTTCGCCAGAGTGTTTCCCAGGTCCTACCATGTTGATGCTGAACGAGGATCCTGGCTGGCAACCTTCGGGGTATGTGCACTCCACCATGTTAACGGCGGGGAAGGGCTGGGTGTCGACCTTCATGGCGTATTGGTTGAAAATTAGACGCCCCTTTTCTATCGCCGCTTGGATGTGCTGACGCCACACCTGCGGTCGTTGGTGGCATGGGAGAGCGAGTTGTGCCATTTGCGGTATGGCTTTCCGTTCAGCTCTTGCGCCGTGGGGAATTTGAGACCTTCGGGTATCTTCAAGCGCTTTTCCTTGAGTAGGAGGTCGAAGATTTGCTCAGTCTTGGTCACGTCAAAATCAAATCCCCTGGGCGGGCCTGGTGGCTTTACCCATTTGCAGGACACGGGGGTTCCTCCCCGAGTCCATTCAGCCACTGCTACCTCTTGATCTCCCACAGAAGCTTCGTCTTCCTCTGCATTGACCAGGACTACTGCACGCTTGAACTTGTCTTGGTACAGGTCCGGGTGGCGCTGTTCATATGCTGACAGTTTCTGAACCATGTGCGCCAGCGAGGGATAATCTGCTTGGGAGGCCATGTCCTTGAGCTGTGTTGCAAGGCCTGCTACTGCCAAATCGACTGCTTCTTTTTCAGTTATACGAACCGAATAACATCGGTTCCTAAGATTCCTGAAGCGCTGAATGTATTACATCACGGTTTCTCCGCGCTTCGACGTAGTTGTGCTAGATCGGCAATGCCGGACTCGGAAGCTTCTGAATGGTATTGCATATGGAGCTGCTCTTCCAAGCTGCTTCCAAGTCCGGATGGAGTCTGGTGGCAATGAGGTGTACCATCCAAAAGCCGATCCCGTGAGGGACTGTGAGAAGAGCCTCACGCGTAGCTGATCCGACACTGAAGCCGGTCCTAGTTGTGCCAAATATCGGCCCACGTGCTCGATGGAGCTGGAACCATCTGATCCACTGAATTTGGAGAAATCAGGGAGCCGATATTTAGGTGGCAGCGGGATCATCTCGTACTCGTCGGGGTACGGCTTGGAATAGCCGATTGCCCTTCTTTTCGGCACCATACCGAACTGGTCTCTTAGTATGGTACTGATCTGATCCGCTGTGCTGGCTGCAGGAGTTGAACTCTGAACATTCGCCGGGGTGGCGTACTTAGCCAGCCATGCTTGCTTTTCCAGCTCTGAGCCAAGCTGCAGGAGCTGGGCTGCGGGAGGTTCGTCGGGGTGGCGTACTTGGTTAGCCACATCTGCTTCTCGAGATCTGTTGCTGACGTCCCTCCTGTCTTCGCCGGAGTCCCTGATGTTGTGGCCTGGTTCGTGAGAGCCCAGTTGCCGCAATCCGGCACATAAGTGCACGCGTACCCGTGGGGGATCTCCTTAGGCGCCTCGGGCAAGAACTGGTAGTCACTAGGGTCACCACCAATCTTGTAGACGACGAATACCGGTGTAGCCAGCACTTCTGGTGCTGCCAACGCATATGGCAGCGGTGGACGGAGCCTGGAGTGGCAACTCTCCTTGATGCGTCCCGAGAGCTGGTCCGACGGCGAGTGCGGTGCCTCATGATCTCCTGGATCACGCGAAGAGCGACACGCTCCAACGTGTTAACCAGGTTCTCAGAGTGGCGGTGTAGCGAATGAGCCACCAAGTAGTTGATCTCCTGCCGCAGGGACCTGGTGCGTTCCTCCGAAGGGGCAGAGAGGTCTATCCCATCGAGTGCACCTTGAGGCGAGAACCCTTTCCATCTGATGCCATGGGAACGGGTTCTGTGAAAAGAGCCAATGAGGTCGGCTTCGAGGATGACTTTGATCTCGTCATACTTCTTCTTGAGCTCTTCCGTCAGATCCTCGTACGTGACTGGCGTGCCGTCCGCCATCTCAGATGTAGACGGCGATGTGGTTGATGTAGACGATTGTCCCACCGGGCGTGCCAGAATGTGTTGACTGCCAAAATCCACCGGCGGGCAGCGACTGTCAACACGGTAGAGCCGGGAAGAGCCTAGAGCTGCGGCTGGCTGAGACCCCTCCGAGCGACGGCCCGCAAAGCTCTTCTGGTCACACGTCCGATGCGAATTGCAAGGGCGTGCCACCTGACCTATACCTGGTCAGGAAGGTGATGGAGATGCCTCGCTTAGTTTCCTGCATGGCATACACGTAAACATTAAATACGAGCCTCGATCGGCTCTCGGGTTATCTCGTGAATCGGCTCAAGGAGCCGATCCACCCATGATTCGTACGGGGTGCACGAATATATGGTGGTCCTGCTTGATCAAGATAAAGCTAATGAGATCTACGACGATTTAGGGTTTTCACCGCATAATCGGATCATCCTACTCCAGGTTGGGCCTCGCGGCCACGCACGGTGATCGTAAGCCGATCCTAAACAAGGCCTAAAAACCAACACGAAGTTGATCCCGGAACATCCTGTTTAGGACTTGCGAACGACACCCTACGTGCCGCTGGATCCTCCCCCCCTTTGTAAGGCCTAACTATTGCAGATATTAAACTAATCCTTGTAGAAACAAGGAGCAATCGTAACGGATCAGATCTACTAAATAATGATCAAGCGGGGTGCCGCCCCCACACCTAGGATAGGTGTGAGGGCGGCTAGATATGCAAGGGTTGCACTACACCAGCATGTTACGCGAAGAACTATGCTAACCCTAACACATCTATGATAACTACGTTGCTCGCCATCAAAAAGGCTTCAGTACGAGCAACGCATGAACAACGTGGAGCTTGTGCTGCCTAGATCGCAAGATGCGATCTAGGCAGCATGTCGCTACCCGGATAGAAACCCTCGAGACGAAGGAGTTGGCGATGCGCCGAGATTGGTTTGTTTGGTTGAACGTGAGTTGTTGTTTATTCCATAAACCCTAGATACATATTTATAGTCCGGGGGACTTTCTAACGTGGGAATAATCCCCACCGTGCACGAGTGAAACTCTATCTCCTAACCGACTCATAATCTAATATGTTACAGATACACGGGCAATTAACCCAAACTTGGTACACAAGGCCGATTCACGTATTTCTTCCATGTACATATCTCCAAGTCCATCTTGATCGCGGCCCACCTCTGACTCGGTCAAATTCTGGTGATAACACTACCACATAGTACTATGTTCTATTAGGTTTGATAGTTCGAATCAAAATTGGATTATAAGGATAAAAACTATCCAAGTAATTTTGGATACCTATATCCGGATGCTATTTGACATACCATATGATATACCGTATTCAATGTCAATTGCAAAACCGGATATCTTTATCTGTCGGATTTCTTCAAACCAGATATGAAATCTCTAAAATAGATATAAAAACAAATACAATGCGAAAATATCCTATCCGTTTAGACAAACTTTTGTTTGCAATGGTGGATCCAGGATCCAGTCAAACCTTGGGCCAACTTTGTATCGAGTGTTGTTCATCAACTAGGCCTAATCACTCCGCCAGAAAACAATAAAATCTAATTCTTTTATAAAATACATTTGCTAAACCCTTAGTCTATCCGTAGCAACGCACGGGGTATTTTGCTAGTATGTATTTGTTTGGAACGAGAACCAAACATACATTTGCTTTGTTGATGTCTCGAAAAGATCCAGATTCCATAGTAGATGGTGGATTACATAATACCAAGTGAAAAATGCCGTGAGGACTACATGTTGCATTTTAGGCAAACGTTGTTGTAGTTACTATTCAAATTGAAATGACATACTTGCAAATTGCTTGTCATTTTGTAGTCCTTACATGTAAAATTCTTCCAATGTCTGTTTGAATTTATTCCAACAATTGTATGAATTTTGTTGTTCTTTGTATAGCTCGTTTTTCTTTTCTTTTTTGTGGCTCCTTCTATTTCATTGTTGCTGATTCCATCGTTTCATTTCGGCAGATATTTTCTATCAACAAATGCAACTTCTACATTTCGCTCCATTATTTCAAGTTATCCTGGGCAGTTGACTCTCGTCAAAATACAGGTACACTTAACTCTTTGGTACTAAGTTATCTCTTCAAGTACAGGTGTACTTAACTTCTTAGTACTACTAGCTTTTTTTTTCTGTGCGTATGCTCAATGGATGCTACACTATCTGGTGGATAACCTGACTATCTGTGCGTATGCCCAAATCCCGACTTCAACAAACAGCAAAATAGGTGGAAAATGGTACGAAGAATGCTCGTCGAAGCTATTGCCGATCTTCTTCAGATCAATGGGAAGGTACACTGTGTTCCTCACTTCTCCATTTAAATTGTTTGAACATGGTTTACACATCCTGCCGAAGCATGGAAGCAGGATAGTAACTAATATTCTTCAGAAATGGAAGCTTAGAAGACGGTATGATGAGCCCATAGATTAATTAGACCCTCAACGACATCTTGCAGCCACATATGTTTGTGTGATTACAGCATCAAGCTCAGTCAGATGTAGAATATTTTGTTGCAGCTTAGTAAACTATAAATCTGCACTTGCTGATGTAGAACTAAACCATAAATCTGCACTTGCTGATGGAGATTTACTTACAGCCTGACGTGGAGTCCGTCCTGGTCGGAATAAGAGAGCAGTTCATCTCACATGGCAAGGGCCTACTTGTGGTGGACGGGAATGACGATGGCAATAACCAGATTGAGAATCCGTTTGGCGTAATGTCGGACTGGGAGCGCCATGTCCTGGCTCGCGGAGCTCCAATGTACAGAACGATGCTACGCAAAGTGTGAAAGCTTCACATTCTGATTTCTGAGAGTTAAGAGCATCTCCAGTTGTGTAACCCTAAACGGAGCCGGATCAAGCGTTTAGGGAACACCTCCTCTTCGTACCGGGTTTGGGGCATGTCGCTGCCTAGCCGCGGCCCCCAACCAAGTCCCCCAAACATTAAAATAAATATTTTTTGCATTTCGTTTCAATAGAGAGAAGAAATTTTTAGGTAGAATCGAGATTTTCAAAGCAGTGCAGCATATTAAAAAAACTAAACATAAAAACTGCAAAAAAAAATTCAAACTAATTTTTAAACTATAACTTACTTTCTCTTTGATGACTCCGCCTCGTCGTCCTCATAGAGGCCCTTCCTGCTCGTCACCTCTTCCGAAGAGGTAGTGGCGTTCGACGCGTTCGAGGAGCTTGTGTTCCCCTCTGATGAGTAGTCCTTGGTGTATTCGTCGTCATCGGTGCTTGCCGGCTGCGCCTTCGCCTTCGCCGGGACCCTTGCCTCCTTCTTTGCCGCCGTCGCCTCCTCAGCCGCATCCAGCTGTCTGCACCTGGCATCTCCATCCTCTTCCTCATCCTCCTCCTCCTCCTCCTCCTCCTCCTCCTCCTCCTCCTCCTCCTCATGGCCGTCATCGGTGATGGCCTCCCCTCCTACTCCTAGCCGTCGTCGGTGAGGGCCTCCCACTCCTCCTCCTGGCCGTCCGTCGGCGTGGCAGTTCGTTCCCACTAGTGGCGCCATCCCGGCGGCTTCCCCTCGCTATCGGAGTTCGATGGCAAAGAGAGGTTTCTCATGGTTAGAGAGGAGAGGTTGCTCAGTCGTAGAGATGAAGGGCACCGGCCGGTTGGAGATCGGAATGCATAGATGTAGGGTTCTTATTGAGCGGGGATGAATGGCGCAGATATCAAAGAGGTCTGCGGTTGCTCTTCCGCGGAGTTCGCGCTCCATTCCGACTGTTCGCGCGTTGATCGACGTGGTTGCCACTGCGGCGCTTCCCCTTCCCGGCAACTGCACCGTCGCTGCGCGCCAATAATAACTTTGCCGCGAGGTAGGCGACGGTTGGGCGTCGTTCATGTGTCAATGACGCGTCGTGATGAGGATATCCCTACCAAACTACTACCTCCGTTATTGAAAGATGAACATGATGTTGATGTCAAGCTCAAGTGCAATGAAGTCAGAATTGGACCTATGACAAGAGCTCGTGCGAAGCTACTAAAACAACAGGTGCACTTGTTCTTAAACGATACTTTGATTGATGAGAATTTTATATTGCCTAAGTCCTATGAATATGATCAGGTACGAGGATGGAAGAAGCATCGCACGAGGAGAAGAGAAGCATCTGGACATGGTGTTGGACGTGAAGACATCCCATGGACGCGCGAGGGAGGAGCGGGAGGCATGCACGAAGGAGGGAGAAAAAGAAGTCCAGGCCGGCGCCACGACCGGCGGCACCGGCCCCTATACAGGATGGCCCGGCACCGACCGGACCATCCACCAGTGCCCACCGGGCACGATCCAGGAAGTCAGGCATTTTGGCCCGGCGCCACCGGACGCCACACCGGGTGGCCCGCCACCTACCGGCCCACAGACCGGTGCACACCGGCTCGATCCAGTAACGAAGACGAGGTCGCCCGGTCGTCACCCGGCGCCTTATGTCAACACCCGGATTTTTAAGTCCAGATGCCTATTATGCCGTACATCGCAATCGCAGGAATAATGTTTTTGCGAGACATAATAGTAAGTAGCATAGAGTCATCATTTATTACAACACATATTGTCTTACAACCATAGATCACATGATCCAATATTACACGAATATATTGTTCAACAACACAAATAGTAGCGGAAGCGAAGTAGTAGTGGACTATCTATTCCACAGGCAACGCTTGACATTAGAAGACGATCCTAGTTATCGTAGACGTCCTGCTGTCCGTCATCCTGATACGGTTGCTCTCCTTCAAAGTCTGGCATTTGAATAGCCAGGGCAAAGCCATGAGTACTTTAAAGTACTCGCAAACTAACTCTAAAGTAATTACTTATTAAGTGTAGTAAGGGGGTGCTCAGCTCTAGGTTTATTTGCATAAAGCCAAGTTTTAGTTTGATAAACATTTAGTAAAGCCTTATCATGTGCTAGACTAACTCAAGTGGGAACATTAGTGTCATTCCCACAACTCATATAGATTCACCTCAATATCACCTTTCAATTCATCATTCCTTTTTAAGATCAAACTTATGATTACGGAGATAGTATGGCCTTTCCAATCGTCCGTAACCGTGGACACGGCTATTCGAATAGGTTTAACACTCGCAGAGGTTGTACTCTTGTGCCACAACTTTTGATTACATCCGTCGAGGATAACCCCGAATCATCGTAACACAAAGACGCGGATCATCAACCGTAACCTTTCACTTATATATGCTAGTATGAGCACCTCTCCCCATGAGCTTGGCCTCCCGGTGAATACCGCAGTTAACCCGGGAACTGCACAGGGCTTGGGCCGTACATTCACCTCATTTTAACATCGTTCCACATTTAACGGAGGTAGCCTCGGCGTAACCCCTATGATGTTTGTTTAGAGGGAACTCATACTAAAATACACAAGTTTCTAGTTAAGCCCTACC
Organism: Lolium rigidum; assembly: GCF_022539505.1. Taxonomy (NCBI): domain Eukaryota; kingdom Viridiplantae; phylum Streptophyta; class Magnoliopsida; order Poales; family Poaceae; genus Lolium; species Lolium rigidum. Next base: position 61,149,327 of record NC_061511.1, read on the forward strand.
CATAATCAGGTATTGTGGTGGTACTTGTATAATTGGAAAGGTATCGCATTCAAACCCAATCATCAGTTTTATCAAAAATCACCATCTTCTCTTGTTCATATTCACCTCCACTTAACAATCTTTCAATGTCATTTCACTTCACCATGTTCCCATCTAGAGTAGTCAATTTTAATTGATTAGCACTAGCAACTATTTCATGAGGGGTGCTATCTAGCTTTGATTTGTGCTAAGCTAACTTCAATATTATTCTACTCTAGCCAAGTGAATCATAAATCAACAAGTACTTTGAAATAAATAAGCGAAAGTAAATGTAAGGTAAAAACATGGGATAGGTAATACATAAAATAAAGTGTGATGGTGCCTTTGCTCTTGTAGAGCTAAGCACTTGTGTTTAGCAAGGGTTAGCTTGCCTTGAGCAGGGTAGTTATCGAAGTTCTCCTCTTCTTCTTGGGAGTAGGCTTCCTCCTCTTGATAGTCCTCGTTACTAGCGTCTATATACGAATACGAGGTATAAATACTAAACCAAGCTCACATACTAAACTAAAAACACTCAAAAGAGTTCACACACTAATCCTATCATCAATCAAACATGGCATGGTGGATTACTTGGTTAGTTCTTATTTAAGGGGAAAATAATTTCCTCTCATTATTATTATTTCTTTAATTTGCTATTTAGATCTTTAGGGAAAATAACTTCCTCTCATTAAATCCTATTAAGATTTAATCTCATCATATAATAATCAGGTATGAAATATAGGTTGACCCAAGTCAACATTCCATATCTATTATATGTGAGTATAATTTAATTGAAGTGCTACACTTCACATAGTTTAATACTAACATTTAAATGAATTAAAATCTCTAAGTAATAATTATCAGAGGTTCATTAGACTAAGTCATTCCCCCTGATTATATTACTTAGGATCAAGATTTAAATGAGAGAGTAGCTCTCTGACATAGGCATCCCAAATGGGCCTGCCAAAGATAGTACCCGGGGTTTACTGAAGGCCCACTACCCGAAGAATAAGAAGATTCGGGAGCCCAAGATATATCAAGGAAAGTTAAGAGTTGTAATAGGGAGTGTTATTTGTAATCTGGCGGGATGAGTTAGAAACCATCCCGGACTCTGTAACTTGTATAGCACGAATCCCTCGGCTCCACCTCCTATATAAAGGGGGAGTCGAGGGACGAAGAATCAATCGAATCATTGTCTGCAAACCCTAGTTTTCATAATCGTCGAGTACTTTTCAGCTGAAACCTTCGAGATCTACTTGCCCTCTACTTCCAACTAAACCCTAGCCTACAATCCATAGGCATTGACAAGTCGATACCTTGTCAATTGGCGCCGTCTGTGGGAATTAGAGGCGTAAGGATCTGATCTCGATGGCACGCTCAAGATCTTCAACATCGTCAACCGCAAGCAACACAATGGATCGAGGTAAACAGATCGCTGCTGGTCTTGTCGATTTCGTTCCTCACCCACCCTCCCGTTTGGATGCATATGCGTATCTGGCGGAGCCCATGGAGATGACGTTCGGAAGGTTTCACTTTCCCGTCGAGAAGGAAGGATCGTATCGTGTCGAAATTCCGATTTCGTCGGGATCGTCGGCGGTCGGTTCCGATTTTTCAAGCTATGCATCATCAACCGAGTCAGGAGAAGAAGAAACCTCGGCGACACGCTACGTCAGCACCAGAACAAGAGAGAAACTCGCCAAGATCTTCAACGACATGTCGTTTGAGTCATCTGCGGACTCACATATAAGCGATGGCTCAAGCGATGTCGACAGTTATGACTTCATCGATAAATCTATCACAGTGGGCGAGGTCTTCATCAATCTCAACGATGATGTCACCAAACCCAACATAGATCTGAGTACAAAGTATCATCAGATTTATGCCATTGAAGATCAAGAGGAAACATCTGAGGCTTTCGACGATCCGGGAAATCCATACGTCGATCCCTCCAATCTGCGACAAGGCCTAGGCAACAAATACATCGGGCCGCAGGCGCGAGACAGAGTTCAACTTTCACAAGCAGCGTGGGGACAGAGCCGCGAGAGCTATGAACGGTACAGAACCAATGGCTACCACGGCCACACCAGAGGAATTACAAGCATATCAATATAGGCTCGCACGAGCTGCCAGGGAATTGGAAAAACAAACAGCTGAGTTGAACAGGAGAAAGGAGGCAGCTTCTGCATCTAGCAGGAGGAGGGCAGATCTAAGTCGACAATCTAGAACTTCGGGTGATAGCCACAGGGAGGCGCGGAACAGAGCAAGATCAAGGCTGCAACACATACCCGAAGCAGAAAGAGAACACTTGGTCCAAAACCTCGACATGTCCTTCATGTCGATAGATACAAGAGGAAACATCATCCCTAAGACACCAGAAGCTGGGTATATGGCGACACATGCTTTTATCCTCGCATCTAAACCACCTCCAGGTGACCCAAGGGAAACACTGTACAATATGGCGGTAGCAGGAGTTGGAGCTATGGGGACAGCGTTTGTATCAACGCCTCCCGAAGGAGCGGCAAGGCAAAATAGTCCACGACCTGCAGCAGCAACAGCGGCAGCACCTGAAGGACCAAGTGGAGCAAGAGACACAGCCAGCACAAGCAAGGGTCGACAGAGCGCGGCAAAGCAGAAGGGATCATCGGCAATCTCCGGAGCTTAACGACGAAGATATGTGCGGCTTACCATGCTTCACGAGGAGAGTCCGAAAAACTCGAGTCCCCTCAGGATTCAAGTTACCCGATAATTTCAAGAAATTCGACGGCCTTCAAGATCCAGAGGATTGGCTAGTCGATTATCTCGAGACGGTGAAGCTCACAGGAGGAACCAGGGCAACAGCTATGCAAAGCATCCAGGTGCATTTGAGCGGAGCCGCACGATCTTGGATAAAGAAACTCACTCCAGGATCCATCGACAGCTGGGAAAGTTTCGAGGATGTGTTCGTCAAGAACTTCAGATCCACGTGCAAAAAACCTGCGTCGTTAGAGGAGTTGAGAGCATGTCGACAAAAGCCAGACGAGTCAATGAGAAAGTACATCCAAAGGTGGAATATCATCAAAAACTCGGCAGAAAATATATCTGATGAGAGAGCAATAGATGCGTTTGTCGCAGGAGTCAGGCGTGGAGATTTTGTCGAGGACTTGGGAAGGACCAATCCAAAGACAGTATCCGCGTTAATGGAGATAGCAAATAAATGGGCAGATGGAGAGGACGTTGTCCACAACAAACGACACAGGTCGCCAGAGGAGGACCGTGGTCGAAGCTATCAACCGAGGCGAAGATTTCCTCGGCAGTACCAGAACTATGACGCTCCAGGACAAATTTCGGCAGGTTTTCGGACAAATACAGGAGGAAATAACAGAGATGATTATCAGAGAAGCAGTGAGCAGCGAGGTGATAACAGGGATGATTCACGCAACAGGCAAAATAGCGGACCTAGGTTCCCAAGACCTTTCGTGTCCCCTGAAGATATGATGAATGGACCGTGCCAGATGCACTTTTTCCTCGACAGCAACGGTAAAAGACAGTCAGGGCATTTGCAGAAAGACTGTCGAAATTTTCAGGCAATGTTGCGATATGCAGAGAACGCTAACGCGAGGGCAGCACAGAGAAATCCTCGAGAACCCAGAAGCGAGATTCACTTGCCGCCCCCTCCCGCGATTACAGAGGACAATCGGCATCAGCTCAGAATAGCGGCAGCACCTCCACCACCACCTTACATTGATCCTAACTCCAACGGAGCGGTGTCGATGATTCAGAAGGGAAGGCCGTCCAATAGAGCTCAGAAAGTAATCTCACGACAGGTGTTTATGGCAGAGAAAATGCCTCCACCAACAGTTGAGTACCTTAATTGGTCAGGACAAGATATTGGCTTTACAATAGCAGATCACCCGCAGCAAGTTCCTCGACCAGGGCAGTCAGCACTTATTCTGCCAGCAGTTATCGCAGGATTTGATGTCTCTCGAGTGTTCATAGAAGGCGGCAGCAGCCTAAACCTTATGTATGCAGATACATTGAGGAAGATGAACATATCCTTAGCAAACTTGAAACCAACAGACACAAGGTTCCACGGCATCACACCGGAGAAACCAAGTTATCCATTAGGGAAGATCAACCTCGACGTTCAGCTTTGGGACCCGAGAAAATTATAGAATCGAGAGGCTCGAATTTGAAGTCGTGGATTTTCCGTCGCAATACCACGCTCCGTTGGGACGACCAGCATATGCTAGATTTATGGCGGTGCCACATTATACATACCTGTTGTGGAGGATGCCTGGACCAAAGGGACCAATCACAGTCAAAGGAAGCTTTGCCTTAGCTGATAAGTGCGACAAGGATTTTCACCGGCTGGCAGAAACTTTCGGGATGCAAGCTGAGTACTTGGCGTCAAAAAGCATGACTGATTACGACGTACTGCTAGACGTTGGAAGGCCAAACAAAGAATCAACTTTCAAAACCGAGAAAAATTCAAAAGAGGTGCAGATCCACCCGACAGACCCAAAAAAGACGACATCTATTGCAAACGACATGGATATCGCATAGGAAAGCACGCTCGTCAAGTTCCTCCGTGAGAACTGGAAAATCTTCGCATGGTGTCCAGCTGACATGCCAGGAGTACCCAGGGAACTTGCCGAGCACCACTTAAACTTGGATCCAGTAGCGAAACCAATCAAACAACCTTTGCGGTGTTTTTCGGAACCAAACCGCAAAGCCATGCTTTCAGAAATAAATCGACTTGAGGAGGCTGGTTTTATCAGAGAGATATCTACAGAAGCCACATGGGTAGCTAACCCAGTAATGGTGCCGAAGAAACACACGACAGTCCTTCGCATGTGCGTCGACTTTACGTGTCTCAATAAACATTGTCCTAAGGATCACTTTCCCCTCCCAAGGATCGATCAAATCATCGACTCCACGGCAGGTTGTGAACGTCTTTCCTTTTTGTATGCATACTCTGGTTATAACCAGATCAGATTAAAAGAAGATGATGAAGCCAAAACAGCGTTTATTACACCTTACGGCGTGTTCTGCTACAAGACAATGCCCTTTGGTCTAAAAAATGCGGGAGCAACATATCAGAGGATGATGCAGAAGTGTTTAGCGACACAGATCGGCAAAAACGTGCAAGTATACATCGATGATGTCGTCATAACGTCAAAAAGGGGGCAACGCTGATCGAGGATCTCAAAGAAACTTTTGACAACCTCGACAAATTCCGCCTCAAACTGAACCCGACGAAGTGTTCTTTTGGCGTCCCAGCAGGAGAACTTCTGGGGTTTCTAGTTTCAGCAAGAGGGATTGAAGCAAATCCTGACAAAATACAAGCCATAGTAACAATGAGAAAGCCAACAAAGTTGAAAGAGATACATCAGCTAACTGGGCGAGTCGCAGCTTTGAGCAGGTTCGTCGCCAGGCTGGGAGAAAAAGCGTTACCATTTTACGCTCTGATAAAGCAAGGAGATAAATTCCAATGGAACGAAGAGACTGACAGAGCTTTCGAGGATCTGAAGCGCACAATTTCGACACCACCAATCTTGGTGGCGCCAAAGGAAAGGGAACCTCTCCTGCTGTATATTGCAGCCACACCCCAAGTGGTTAGCACGGTGTTAGTTGTCGAAAGAGAAGAAGAAGGGAAAATCCATGGAGTACAGCGGCCAGTATACTTCGTGAGCGAAGTTTTGTCGCCCTCAAAACAAAGGTACCCTCAGTACCAAAAGCTAGCATATGGAGTGTTCACAACAGCACGAAAATTGCGCCACTATTTTTCGGCACACCCGATCATAGTGGTCAATGAAGCTCCCTTGTCAAATATACTAAACAACCCAGAAGCTACGGGTCGTGTCTCCCTTTGGGGAATAGAACTTCCCCTCGGGACATCACGTATGAAAAAAGAAAAGCAATCAAGTCGCAAGTACTGCCGGACTTCATCGCAGAGTGGATGGAATTGCAAAACACAGGACCTCCGGACTTGTCGAGGACCTGGACCATGAACTTTGATGGGTCCAAACGACTAGAAGGGGCTGGCGCAGGAGTAGTACTCATATCACCTGAAGGCGACAAGTTGAAGTACATCCTTCGGATGACGTTCCCTAACGCATCTAACAATGAAGCAGAATATGAGGCTCTCATACACGGGATGAAGATGGCGAAAGCATGCGGTGCAACCCGACTAAAAATCTTTGGCGACTCACAGTTGGTGGCTCAGCAAGTTATGAACCAATGTGACGCGAGTCAATGATAGCATGATGGCATACAAGGAGGTGTACAATGAGCTCGAGAAGTTGTTCGATGGATGCGAAGTAAATCATATCAGTAGATTAAGCAACGACGAAGCCGACGTTCTTGCAAACATCGGGTCGCAATGCCTTCCAGTCCCGCCAGGTGTATTCTGGGAGGAGATAACAGAGAGATCCACCAAACCGACAAAATCAAAAAAGAAGGAGAAGAAACCCTCGGGGGCTACCAAGGAAAAGCAAGAGGAAGAAGAAGAAGATCAGGACCTGGTCATGGTGATACAGATACCATGGATGCAGCCTTACATATCGTACATCCTCAGGAAAGAAATACCTGATGATCCAGTTGAGGCAAGGCGAGTAATTCGACGCTCCAAAGCTTTCACGGTAGTCAAAGGGGAATTGTACAAGCGGAGTATTTCAGGCGTCCTGCAAAGGTGCGTCACACCCGAAGAAGGAAGAACAATCCTGAAGGATGTACACGAAGGAATATGTGGCCACCACGCAAGTAGTCGAGCTATTGCAGCCAAAGTTTTTCGGGCAGGATTCTACTGGCTGACAGCAATCGAGGACGCCAAGGACATAGTAAGAACTTGCGACGCGTGTCAAAGGTTTGCCGCAAAACCTCACTCTCCGAGCAGCAGAGCTAGCACCAATACCATTGTCATGGCCTTTTGCTCAATGGGGACTTGATATGGTGGGCAAATTACACAAATCCTGGCCAGGAGGAAAGGAGTACATGCTAGTAGCTGTCGACAAATTTACAAAGTGGATAGAAGCGAAGCCGATAAATTCACCGGACGGAGCATCCGCGAGTAAAATTCATAAAAGGCCTCGTCTTCAGATTTGGAGTGCCCCACGAGCATCGTCACGGACAATGGCGATAACTTCACATCCCACGAATTCAAGGATTATTGCGAAGAGGTGGGTATCAAGTTGCACTTTGCGTCAGTTGCACATCCTCAAACCAATGGGCAAGTCGAGAAAGCCAATGGCATCATCTGCAACGGCATCAAGAAACGATTGTTAGGACCACTGGAAAAAGCTCGACATACCTGGCCAGAAGAACTACCAAGTGTGTTGTGGAGCATCCGAACAACACCAAACACAGCAACACAGGAAACTCCGTTTTTCTTGGTTCATGGAGCAGAAGCAGTACTACCAATCGAGATAGAGCACAACTCTCCACGCGTCGTCGAATATGACGAAGAAACGTCGAGAAAAGCGCTGGAAGATGACGTCGACGCACTTGATGAAGCTCGAGATGAAGTACTGTCTCGGGTAACCAAATACCAACAGGACTTGAAGAATTACCATAGTCGACGTTTGCGGCCAAGATCTTTTCAGGTGGGAGACCTAGTTCTTCGGCTCACGCAAAAAAGTCATGAAAAACTCGAGTCACCATGGCTTGGCCCTTACATTGTTACGGAAGTAATTGGAGGAGGAGCATACAGGATAAAGGACAAGAAGACAGGGGTGGAGGAGCCAAACCCCTGGAACGTGGCGCAACTCAGGCGGTTCTACGCCTAGAGTTGAAATATAGTCTTTGTAAAACTTCAATGTACTGAAACGCCCGCGAGTTTTCAGACGCACTCTTTTCCTTTTTCGGGGCACCGAGTGGGGCCGGGAAAGGTTTTTAATGAGGCGGGCTCGCGGTGCTGCAATATAATAAAGATAGTGTCAATATAACCTTTTCTTTATCGACATGCTCAACGTCTTTGCTCTGACGAAATTCAATATAGTTCATCGAAAAAGAAAAGCCTTGCCTTGGTATTAAAATACCTCGTGAGTCAATGAAAATTCAAAAAAGTACTCAATAAAGAAGCTCGGGGGCTCATATTTGCCATAAATACATAAATGCCTTGGTTCAAAACCTCGCAATATACAAATACAGTAAAGAGTCACCGAAACACTCGGGGGCTAGACAAACATAGAAATATAAGGATTGCTTCACAATATAATCATAGTCATGGGTTACAAAGAAGAATTATTTACGAAAGGAAAATAACTATCCTTGATTCAATATGTCATCAAGGGTAACTCTGTTTTCTTCAGGAGCAGCACCAAGAAAATCAGCATAATGACCATCGGCAAAAAAGTCGGCGTCCATCCGAAGAAGGTCTTCAATCATTTCTTCGGCTATAGGCGTAACCTTCGTGTTAATTCGATCAACACCAACTCTTCGACGTTTTACCTTCTGATGAACTTTCGCGACAACTTGGGTAAGGTCAAGTTTTGAGTGGCAGATCTGAAGCATGATAAGAGCAAATCTGGCGCCAGCTACCAATTGAGCTCTGACGAAGTCATGGATCCTGCGAGCATCTTTGAATTTCTCCATCAACTCGGGAAGAGTTTTGGGTTGAACGTTCCGAGGAAACATGGAGTTATAAACCATAGACAAGGTCTTGGTACAAAAGTCAAGGAAGTCGCGAGTTTGAATGGCGCGATCCTGAAATCTGACAATCTGGCGAGTCCTCTCTGGGGTAGCCCAAAACATAGAACCATGGTCAAGGGAAAGGTTAACAAGGAGGTTCGTCCTAGTAGTTACCCTCTCTTCTTCGGCAACGACGTACAGGTAAAGGAACCTATTAAAGACAATAGAGCGAGAAAACTTTAAGAGACACGAGTATGAAGAGGGAAGATATCGGAGGATAAAACAAGCATACCCGACATATCCGCACTGGCCTCAGTCATTATCTCGAGCATGAAATTTTCTCGGGTTGTCGCTTTCTCAGCTTCGGAAGCAGCAACTTCCTTAGCAGCCACAGCCTCGCGAGCTTGCTGAAGTGCAATTTTTTCGGCTTCCGATGATTTACGAGACTGTTCCATCATCACAAGTGTTTGTTTCTTCGCATACTGAAGTTGCTGTCGAAGTTCATCCAGTTCTTGCGACAAGGTATCTTCGACAGGTGCAGTATCAGCACAAGTTCTCCTCGAGCGAGAAGAAGAAGGCGAAATATTGGAAGGAGCGGAAGATGGCGTATAGTTATCAAATATCAACTGAAATTTAAACAAGACAATATCAAACAACAAGCGAAGATGGAGTTTTCATTAATTTCTCGGAATAATTACAAAGGCATTACAGTGGAGCTAAGGAAGTGCGTGTCGCCAAATGACTACTTTGGCGACAAGAGCAAAAGAAACATAGAAAGAAAAATAAAGAGGCATGCAACTAGACCTCCGGCCTTGATGAACTAGGAGTCGACGCTGGTTTGATCCCGAGATAGGCCAAGATCTTCTTCGTGTTGGGCTTGGCTGCCTTAATCGGCGACCTCCATCGTGATTGCTCTATTTGCTCGGTGTCGCCAACTTTCGTCCAATCAACAGCTCGTTGACCGTCGACAACCAAAGCGACAGTGCTTTCGACGGCAATCTTCATATTCTCTTGGCGCATCTTCAGCCCAAGGTCTTCTGGCACACTGAACATCTTGGCAAGGTTAAGGAAAGTCGAGGGCTCCTCTTTCTTCGGGAAGAAGTAGGGGAACAACGCCGACAATCCTGCATTAGCATTTGCCACGCCTTCACGAATCTCGGACCCATGAAGCTCCAGATAAGAAAGTGTGTCAAGGAGAGGGTCGTCGACGGGATTCGCCAGATCAAAATCTTGGTTTGTCTGGTCTGCCGCAGGAAACAAAACGTTGGTCAACAAAAATAAAGCAGCGGTTTTCATAAAAATAAAAGGGACCAAGGGTATTACTGAAAGTGCGTCGATTCTGTGATTTCAAACGCTTGAGGATCACTTGTTCACGAGCAGCTTGTGCAGCTTTATGCTCGTTTAAGGCAGATGTAGTATCCTCAAGTTTTTTCTGCAGTTCCTCGACACTAGCAGCTTTTGCCTTGGCTTCATTAGCCTCGGCCTTGGCTTCGCTAGCAACAAGTTCGGCCTTCTTACGAGCCGCCTCACTTTGCTCAAGTTTTTGAGCAAGTGCGTCGGCACGTTTGTTAGCCTCTGCACATTTCTCTGTCGAGATAAAAAAAAGAAAGAGAGAGAGAAGATCAAAAATCGCGACAAGCAATAGGGGCAAACGGTCAAGGAAAAAGAGCAAGTATAAAAGTTGTTACCTTCGGCTCTGCTAGCATATTCACGATACCCAATAAATTGGGATCCGATGCGGAGAAGCTCTTTGATCATGGGCTGATAAAGGAGAACACAGCAAGAGAAACATCGGCATGAAAAAAGAGAGTGAAGGCGTGAAGAAGCAAAATAGAGGAAATATAGATATCGATAAACTTACATCATCTAAGAGCAGAGTCGACGAGCTGCCCAATTGAGGGGCAGGTTCAAGACTTGTTTCAACCCTTGTCCTTTTTGGTGAAGGAGCAAGGGGGCTTGATGGTGGAGTAGTGGTGACGACATTTTGTTGAGGAAGCGAAGATTCTTCTCCTTCAACTAGTGTGTCAGAAGCAAGTACAGTGTGTGACGTGCTTGTCCGAGGAGCCACGTCAACAGTTGGTACTTCTTCCTCGTCATCACTGTTGGTCAAAAAGTCGGTAGCATAAAAAGCAAGACAAGATGAACATTTCGAGTACAAAAATAGGGATAAATAAAGATGACTTACGAGCTGACGAGGGATTCAATATAAGGATCATAAGTTGCCTTCGGATGAGAAGGAACAACTTCTTCAGCCTTAGAGGTGCCAGAATCCTCGGCATCATGCCTTTTCCTTTTGTTCCTTGGGGAAACAGCAGGAGGAAGGGATTGCGTCGATTCACTGGCTTCAGATTCGATTTCCTTTTCATGGGAAGCCGCAGATTTGTGAGAACCCGCGACTTCACTTTCGGGAATAGACGAACCTTGGGTATCTTCGGCAACGATGGCCCGTTCTTCGACTTCTCCATCCTCGGGAAGAGGAGGAAGGGAAGTTATAGTAGGATGGTTCCGCAAAAAAATAGCGACAAAAGAAAAATTAGAGCGATACCAATACAATGAGATGCAGGGAAAATTCGGAACAAGATAGAAACTCGAGAAAGCAAAATACCTCGGGGAGAGGATTGGCGGAGCCGTATGGTTCCACGCGACAAGCGGAAGGAATAGGATCCTTCTTGGCCAAGCGGGAAATTCTTCGAATCAACTTCTCCAAGTCCTTTGCAGAAAGATCACTGGAGATTCTGTTGGCGTCGTTTTCACCAGAATACGTCCAGAGGGGATTTTTGCGAGCCTGAAGAGGCTGCACTCTAATCCTAAGGAAATAGGCAGTGATTTGAACACCAGACAGCTCTTTGCCTCGAGTATTTTGAAGCTGGTGAATACGAGACATGAGCGCCTCTGTCGCCTTTTTCTCTTCTTCGGAAGCTTCAGCGTCCCAGGAACGGCGGCGCTGTATTTTGGCACTCCCGTCGAAAGGTTCTATGTTGTGTTCTACGGAGTTGGCACTTTCTTCATGAATGTAGAGCCATCTTTTGCGCCATCCTTGGACAGAATCAGGAAACTTGACGTCGAAATAATCAACGTCGGTTCGGACACAGATAACAACACCACCTATGTTATAGGTGGCGTTGTGGGAGCCATTGCGGCGGAGGCAGAAAATGCGCTTCCACAGAGCCCAATTAGGAGGGATTCCGAGGAAGCATTCGCAAAGTGTGATAAAAATGGAAATGTGAAGGATGGAATTGGGGGTCAACTGGTGCAGTTGAATCCCGTAAACAAAAAGGAGGCCGCGGAGGAAATCGTGGATTGGGGCCGAAAGGCCGCGGATGAGGTGATCAACGAAACTAACCCGGTACTCCATTGGAGGGTTGGGGTAGCTTTCTTCGCTGGGAAAGCGGATGGCGTCCTCCTTCTTCATGAGGCCAAGCCTCTTCAGCGTGTTGACGTCCTGGTTGGAGATTTTGGATCTCTCCCACTCAAGATCTTCGGCGGCCATCTTGGATTCTGGAGTGCTGTGGCGAGTGAGTCGCGTGCGCGGTGGCATCAACGGCAATGGGCAAAGCAATGTTCGTGAGTGCGGAAGCTTGGAGAGATTTGGGCGCAGGGGAAGTTTTTGCGAAGAGGAACAGATGAGCGACGCAAGCGAGGAAGTGAACGGAGGTTGAAGAAAGGTTTATATAAGAATTGGGTGAAGCAGGGCACCGTTGGATGACGAAATCGTGTGGTGAAAAAAGATCTTCGGGATACAAGGGTAAAAAGGTATTTTTATCCAGATAAGCGTTACCGTACGTGCGCCAGGAAAAGCGGAGGACGTGTGTCCCCCACTTGCACGACGTGTCAACGTGGTAGAAGCAATGGACCCACAAGGCAGAAAAATCACGACTATTAAACAGAGATGAAGTAAATTTGATTAAGGGAAGCACGCCGACAAAAAAATAAAAGAAGATTGGCGACAGGAGGAGTTATTTGAATACTTTGGGAGCCTTTGATCAAATACAAGTTTTTGCCCAAATGCTCGGGGGCTACTTTGACAAAAAGTAAAATTTCGAGTATGGCAATATAGAAATTGCGGGAGCCTACAACCAAGCACAAGTCCTTGGTTGTAGCCTCGGGGGCTACTCCCATCGGGAGCGCTGTTCGCGCACCCGAGAGATAAAAAAAAAGAGAGAAGAGAGAAATCATATTGGGAAATAATGACAATATAGCGGCAAGATGGACTAAAATGTTGAGCCTACAACCAAGTACAAGTCCTTGGCTGTAGCCTCGGGGGCTACTCCCATCGGGAACGCTGTTCGCGTGCCCGATGAAATTAACAAAGGAAAGATAGAAAAGCAAGAGAGTATATTTCGAGTTATAATTAACTCTACATATACTCTCATCGGGAGAGCAACATAAGTCATATTTGACTCGACAAAATGTGCCATTCCAACAGCCGGAAAAGCACTCGACAATATATTCTCAGAACGCCAAAGTTGCGATCAATTTCTGAATGCCGCAAATTTGCGAAGGTAAGACCCCGGATCCGTTCTTGCTGGGCGTGGCATCGCCAAAGACTGCGCTCTGCTACTTTTATCCGTATCAACAGATACGAAGAAAAATCCTAACGGACGCGTTAGGTACCCGATAAATTTGACTGGGACTCGACAGAATGGTAAGACCTAAAGCGGCACCTGTCGAAGTTTACACCAGTATCCCGAGATCATGTCCAGGGACGTGATTTTGAAGTAGGTTTTTGCGGATTGCCACTAGAGCAGTTAACTAGTACCTGATCCGTCAGATGAACTAGCCCCAACTACCATTATCCCCGTACAATATAGAATTTTATGTGAAGAAATATAAAAAAGTTAAAGCTTTCGAATAAAAATAAACAGTGGAGATTTTCCCTGACTCTACGATTCAAGCAAAATCTCGGGGGCTACTGACATAGGAATCCCAAATGGGCCTGCCAAAGATAGTACCCGGGGTTTACTGAAGGCCCACTACCCGAAGAATAAGAAGATTCGGGAGCCCAAGATATATCAAGGAAAGTTAAGAGTTGTAATAGGGAGTGTTATTTGTAATCTGGCGGGATGAGTTAGAAACCGTCCCGGACTCTGTAACTTGTATAGCACGAATCCCTCGGCTCCACCTCCTATATAAAGGGGGAGTCGAGGGACGAAGAATCAATCGAATCATTGTCTGCAAACCCTAGTTTTCATAATCGTCGAGTACTTTTCAGCTGAAACCTTCGAGATCTACTTGCCCTCTACTTCCAACTAAACCCTAGCCTATAATCCATAGGCATTGACAAGTCGATACCTTGTCACTCTCATACTAGTTGTTAAATTTGAATTTCAAGATTAATTGCACTAGAATTGACTACATAGCCATTTAATTTGATCTAGTCCATGATCATACAAACCACCTGTCTATATTATTAAATAATCAATTAGAGGACATTATTTGTGATTTATTAGAGTTTGAATCAATTCAAAATCTATTATGGTTGAATTTTAAATAAAGTTTGAATGTACAAAAGTCCCTGTCTTGTTATTTTTATCAGATTAATTCTACTTTGAATTTGGAGGTGGGACCAGTGGCATTTGTTAGATAATTTCATGGGCTTTCCAACGATATAAAGTTTGCTAAATTTGGTTTGGCATATTTCAAACTATTTAAAATTTACTAAAGTATCTACAGCACATTTGAAATATGATTAAATCCAATTTTGAATTCGTGGGCTTAGGCGGGAAACGTTACTGGGCCGAAACAGAATTTAAAAATGCTGCGCAGCCCAACAAGCAACGGGTGCCACTGGGCTGCCCTGACAAGGTGGGGGCCACCTGTCAGCGGCGCCTAACACAGCGAAACGGTACGCGGGATCTAAGTCGTAGGATTAGAACAGAAATCGACGGCGTGTGAGCGTCGTCGTCTCCGACGAGCGACGAGCTCCCTGGCGGCGAGCCTAGGGGGTGGGAGGGAGTACCAGGCCGTTGCAGGTGGTGGGAAAGCTGCTCGGGGAAGTGGACGTCGATGAGGAAGCGCCTGGTGCAGCGGCGGAGCTCGGCGAGGCTCCAGGCGATGCAGGGCATCCGCGGGCTCCGGCGGCTTCGAGCTCATGATTCGAGCAACTCCGGCGGTGGGAGGTGAAATTGATTGGGGGAGGATGATCAGTGAGGAGAGGGGAGCAAGGTGTGTGAAGAGATGGAGGGCCGAGGTGCTCTATTTATAGCGGGCGGGGTTGGCTGTGGTGTGCTGTGGAGGAGCGGCCATGGCGTGGCGTTTCTGGCGATCCAAAGGGCAAGTGAAGGATGGCTAGGGCTAGCTCTCGTCCTGGCGATGCTCAACTTGTAGCTGGCGAGGCCAAGGCGTGAAAGGATGGCTCGAGCGCATCCAATGTCTGTCACGGGGCGCGCGGCCGAAAGTCGATGAGGACGACGGCGATGGAGCAGGGGCAGGCTAGAGATGATGTCTGGCGCGTAGAGGGCGGGGAGTAGATGCTCGATGCAGTGATAGCTTGGGCAGGGGTGGCGTAGCATGCTCGAGCGCGTGGCGTCATGGCGATGCCAGAGCGCGGTCACCGCGTGGGCTGGCACGTCCTGGCACGCTTTGGACGCGGCTTGTCTGGCCAATGCCGTGGCTTGGCATCGCTGGGGCGTGTACCGTCGGCGTCCTTGAGTGGCATAGATGCTCCAGGACAAGGAGAAACGTTGAGATGGTGGCCAGAGGGAGTTTGGCCAAAGCTGGCCGGGTGTGCTTTGGCATGGGCATTTCCCTTCACTTTTCTGCTTTAATCGATCAAAGCAAGTACTGGGCTAGGTGCAGGGATCATAGAGAGGCACTAATCATCTCAGTAGCAAAGGGGTTTAGGCCAAGAACCGATGGATAATAGCATGTAACACAAAAGTGAAACTATGCTCGCCAAGTGTTCGGTCAAATGGCCGCATGAACATTTTGGTTGAATTTTGGTTTTCTTTTTGGTGAATCTCATTTATATAATTAAAGTGTTGGAATGGTGGTGGTTTGGTTCAATTTGGAGTGGTTTTGCAAAATGGCAAAAGTGAGATGATCTTCTCTTTGTTTCAGCATCACTACTTGTCACATTCATACTGGTCAACCTAGTCAACTCTAGCAATGGTGGTCAACATGAAATTTACTCACCTTGACATGGTCTTGGATGACATGGCTTTGGTTGACCAAGTTTAGTTTAGGAATAAAGAAAACCAGAGGGGTAAAGTAGTGAAGAGAATATTTTGGTGACATATGACCATTATCATATGTGTGAAGATTTTGAGATTTCCTTTGGTTTGATTCTTGTTCCAATGAAGCAATTGTGTTAGTTTATCATATTTAAGTATTCTACAAGCAAGAGAGCAAGCAATTATGGCCTAGGGTGAAGATTTGCAATTTGGCATAATGTGTATGTGAGGGAGAAATAGGTTTTTCTCATTTTCTTCTTTTCTTATCAAATTAGGGTTAGATGATCTTGGTTTAGGGTTTAAGCACACTTGATCATCATATTAACACTCATCATGGCAATTGCACAAAAGAAATTCACTCAAATGCATGAAACTATATGTGGCACTATATGCATAGAAAAAGTTTTTGTTAATTGCAAAATTTGAGTTTGGGAAATTTTCATTCTTGATTATTATTGGTGAAACTTGGGATGTTACAAACCCTTCCCCCTTACAAAAGATCTCGTCCCGAGATCTGCGAGAAAACTAGGTACTAAAGAGATCTGGGTACTCAGTCCTCATGAAGTCTTCTCTCTCCCAAGTGGCTTCTTCTTCGGTGTGGTTACTCCATTGGATCTTCAGAAACTTGATACTCCGGGTACGGGTGGTTCTGAAAGCTTCTTCCAAGATGCGAATAGGTACTTCGCGGTATGTCAGATCTTATTTGATATCCACAGCTCGATGGTCGATGTTCTTGAAAACCTCTGTCTTCTCAGGCACTTCTAAGCACTTCCGGAGTAAAGAGATGTGAAACACATTGTGTGCCGCTGACATTTCTTCCGGTAACTCCAGTTGATAGGATACTTCTCCTCGGCGACTCAGGACTTTGAAAGGTCCGACATATCGGGGTGCAAGCTTTCCTCTAAGCTGGAATCTCTGCATTCCTTTAAGGGGGGACACTTTGAGATATACGAAATCTCCGATCTCGAAGGTCATCTCTCGGCGTCTCTTGTCGGCGTAGCTCTTCTGTCTTGATTGGGCTGTCTTGAGGTACTCGCGGATCTTGTGAACCTTCTCTTCAGCTTCTCGGAGAATATCTGGTCCAAAGACTTGACTCTCTCCGACTTCCGACCAATTCAGAGGGGTACGACACTTCCTTCCGTACAGTGCTTCGAAGGGGGCCATCTGCAAGCTGGCTTGGTAGCTGTTGTTGTACGAGATTTCTGCGTACGGCAAACAGTCTTCCCACTTAGATCCATACTCTAGCACACATGCTCTCAACATATCTTACAGTATCTGATTGACTCGTTCAGTCTGTCCATCCGTCTCACGGGTGATAGGGCAGTAGCTGAAATTCAGGCGAGTTCCGAGTCCTTCATGTACTTTCTGCCAGAATCTGGAGGTGAATTGGGATCCTCTATCGGATACTATTGACTTCGGGGTTCCGTGCAAGCTGACTATCCGTGAGATATATAACTCTGCGAGTCTTGGTCCTTGATAGGTGGTCTTGACGGGGATGAAGTGGGCGACTTTGGTCAGTCTGTCGACCACTACCCAGATGGAATCATTCCCTTTACTTGATTTGGGCAGTCCGGTGATGAAGTCCATTCCTACGGAATCACACTTCCATTCGGGAATCTGTAGGGGTGATGTCTACGTTCCCCCTCCTTTCCTGTAGACAGTGTTGGGCCTCCAAGAGCAGAGGTTTGTAGAACAGCAGCAAGTTTTCCCTTAAGTGGATCACCCAAGGTTTATCGAACTCAGGGAGGAAGAGGTCAAAGATATCCCTCTCATGCAACCCTGCAACCACAAAGCAAGAAGTCTCTTGTGTCCCCAACACACCGAATAGGTGCACTAGTTCGGCGAAGAGATAGTGAAATACAGGTGGTATGAATATATATGAGCAGTAGCAACGGTGCCAGAAAATAGCTTGCTAGCGTGTAGTTGATGGTGGTAGTATTGCAGCAGTAGTAACACAGTAAAACAGTAAACAAGCAGCGATAGCAGTATTTAGGAACAAGGCCTAGGGATTACACTTTCACTAGTGGACACTCTCAACATTTATCACATAACAAAATAGATAAATGCATACTCTACACTTTTGTTGGATGATGAACACATTGCGTAGGATTACACGAACCCTCAATGCCGGAGTTAACAAGCTCCACGATAATGCTCATATTTTAGTAACCTTTAGTGTAAGATAGATCAAAAGACTAAACCAAGTACTAGCATAGCATGCACACTGTCACCTTCATGCATATGTAGGAGGAATAGATCACATCAATATTATCATAGCAATAGTTAACTTCGCAATCTACAAGAGATCATGATCATAGCATAAACCAAGTACTAACACGGTGCACACACTCGTCACCTTTACACACGTGCAGGAGGAATAGAACTACTTTAATAACTTTGCTAGAGTAGCACATAGATAGTAGTGATACAAAACTCATATGAATCTCAATCATGTAAAGCAGCTCATGAGATCATTGTATTGAAGTACATAGTAGAGAGATTAACCACATAGCTACCGGTACAGCCCCGAGCCTCTATGGAGAACTACTCCCTCCTCATGGGAGCAGCAGCGGTGATGAAGATGGCGGTGGAGATGGCAGCGGTGTCGATGGAGAAGCCTTCCGGGGGCACTTCCCCGCTCCGGCAGCGTGCCGGAACAGAGACTCCTGTCCCCCAGATCTTGGCTTCGCGATGGCGGCGGCTCTGGAAGGTTTCTGTGGGTTTCGTCGAACGTAATAGGGTTTTCGATCCGGGGGCTTTATATAGGCGAAGAGGCGGCGCAGGAGGGTCGAAGGGGTGGCCACACCATATGGCGGCGCGGCCAGGGCCTGGGCCGCGCCGGCCTATGGTCTGGGGGCCCAGTGCCCCCTCCTCTGGTCCTTCTCGTGTGTTCTGGATGCTTCCGGTGAAAATAGGAACCCTGGTGTTGATTTCGTCCGATTCCGAGAATATTTCGTTACTAGGATTTCTGAAACCAAAAATAGCGTAAAACAGAACCGGCACTTCGGCATCTTGTTAATAGGTTAGTTCCGGAAAATGCACGAATATGACATAAAGTGTGCATAAAACATGTAGATAACATCAATAATGTGGCATGGAACATAAGAAATTATCGATACGTCGGAGACGTATCAGCATCCCCAAGCTTAGTTCTGCTCGTCCCGAGCAGGTAAAACGATAACAAAGATAATTTCTGGAGTGACATGCCATCATAAACTTGATCATACTATTTGTAAACACATGTAATGAATGCAGCAATCCAAGACAATGGTAATGACATGAGTAAACAACTGAATCATAAAGCAAAGACTATTCATGAATAGCACTTCAAGACAAGCATCAATAAGTCTTGCATAAGAGTTAACTCATAAAGCAATAATTCAAAGTAAAGGCATTGAAGCAACACAAAAGAAGATTAAGTTTCAGCGGTTGCTTTCAACTTATAACATGTATATCTCATGGATAATTGTCAATGCAAAGTAATATAACAAATGCAATAAGCAAGTATGTAAGAATCAATGCACAGTTCACACAAATGTTTGCTTCTTGAGGTAGAGAGAGATAGGTGAACTGACTCAACAATAAAAGTAAAAGAATGGTCCTTCAAAGAGGAAAGCATCGATTGCTATATTTGTGCTAGAGCTTTGATTTTTGAAAACATGAAACAATTTTGTCAACGGTAGTAATAAAGCATATGCATCATGTAAATTATATCTTATAAGTTGCAAGCCTCATGCATAGTATACTAATAGTGCCCGCACCTTGTCCTAATTAGCTTGGACTACCGGATCATCACAATGCACATGTTTTAACCAAGTGTCACAATGGGGTACCTCTATGCCGCCTCGTACAAAGGTCTAAGGAGAAAGCTCGCATTGGATTTCTCGCTATTGATTATTCTCAACTTAGACATCCATACCGGGACAACATAGACAACGAGATAATGGACTCCTCTTTTATGCATAAGCATGTAACAACAATTAATAACTTTCTCATTTGAGATTGAGGATATTTGTCCAAAACTGAAACTTCCACCATGGATCATGGCTTTAGTTAGCGGCCCAATGCTCTTCTCTAACAATATGCATGCTTAACCATAAGGTGGTAGATCGCTCTTACTTCAGACAAGACGAGCATGCATAGCAACTCACATGAAATTCAACAAAGAATAGTTGATGGCGTCCCCAGTGAACATGGTTATCGCACAACAAGCAACTTAATAAGAGATAAAGTGCATAATTACATATTCAATACCACAATAGTTTTTAAGCTATTTGTCCCATGAGCTATATATTGTAAGGCGAATGATGGAATTTTAAAGGTAGCACTCAAGCAATTTACTTTGGAATGGCGGAAAATACCATGTAGTAGGTAGGTATGGTGGACACAAATGGCATAGTGGTTGGCTCAAGTATTTTGGATGCATGAGAAGTATTCCCTCTCGATACAAGGTTTAGGCTAGCAAGGCTTATTTGAAACAAACACAAGGATGAACGGTGCAGCAAAACTCACATAAAATACATATTGAAAACATTATAAGACTCTACACCGTCTTCCTTGTTGTTCAAACTCAATACTAGAAATTATCTAGGCCTTAGAGAAACCAAATATGCAAACCAAATTTTAGCATGCTCTATGTATTTCTTCATTAATGGGTGCAAAGCATATGATGCAAGAGCTTAAACATGAGCACAACAATTGCCAAGTATCACATTACCCAAGACATTATAGCAAATTACTACATGTATCATTTTCCAATTCCAACCATATAACAATTTAACGAAGAAGAAACTTCGCCATGAATATTATGAGCTAAGAACACATGTGTTCATACGAACCAGCGGAGCGTGTCTCTCTCCCACACAAGCATGATGTAATCCAATTTATTCAAACAAAAACAAAAGCACACAGACGCTCCAAGCAAAGCACATAAGATGTGACGGAATAAAAATATAGTTTCAAGAGAAGGAACCTGATAATTTGTCGATGAAGAAGGGGATGCCTTGGGCATCCCCAAGCTTAGATGCTTGAGTCTTCTTGAAATATGCAGGGGTGGACCACCGGGGCATCCCCAAGCTTAGAGCTTTTCACTCTTCTTGATCATAGTATATCATCCTCCTCTCTTGATCCTTGAAAACTTCCTCCACACCAAACTCGAAACAACTCATTAGAGGGTTAGTGCACAATAAAAATTAACATGTTCAGAGGTGACACAATCATTCTTAACACTTCTGGACATTGCATAAAGCTACTGGACATTAGTGGATCAAAGAAATTCATCCAACATAGCAAAAGAGGCAATGCGAAATAAAAGGCAGAATCTGTCAAAACAGAACAGTTCGTATTGACGAATTTTAAAATGGCACCAGACTTGCTCAAATGAAAATGCCCAAATTGAATAAAAGTTGCGTACATATCTGAGGATCACTCACGTAAATTGGCATAATTTTTTGAGTTACCTACAGAGAATTTTGCCCAGATTCATGACAGCAAAGAAATCTGTTTCTGTGCAGTAATCCAAATCTAGTATTGACTTTACTGTCAAAGACTTTACTTGGCACAACAAAACACAAAACTAAGATAAGGAGAGATTGCTACAGTAGTAAACAACTTCCAAGACACAAATATAAAACAAAGTACTGTAGCAAAATAACACATGGGTTATCTCCCAAGAAGTTCTTTCTTTATAGCCATTAAGATGGGCTCAGCAGTTTTGATGATGCACTCGCAAGAAATTATAGTTGAAGCAAAAGAGAGCATCAAGAGGCAAATTCAAAACACATTTAAGTCTAACATGCTTCCTATGCATAGGAATCTTGTAAATAAACAAGTTCATGAAGAGCAAAGTAACAAGCATAGGAAGATAAAACAAGTGTAGCTTGAAAATTTTCAGCACATAGAGAGGTGTTTTAGTAACATGAAAATTTCCACAACCATATTTTCCTCTCTCATAATAACTTTCAGTAGCAACATGAGCAAACTCAACAATATAACCATCACATAAAGCATTCTTATCATGAGTCTCATGCATAAAATTATTACTCTCCACATAAGCATAATCAATTTTATTAGTAATAGCGGGAGCAAATTCAACAAAGTAGCTATCATTATTATTCTCATCATCAAATATAGGAGGCATATTGTAATCATAATCAAATTCATCCTCCATAACAGGTGGTAACAAAAGACTACTATCATTATAATCATCATAAATAGGAGGCAAAGTATCATCAAAGTAAATTTTCTCCTCAATTCTTGGGGGACTAAAAATATCATGCTCATCAAAGCCAGCTTCCCCAAGCTTAGAATTTTCCATATTATTAGCAACAATGGTGTTCAAAGCGTTCATACTAATATCATTGCTACTAGCATGCAAATAAGATTCCATAGGTTTTTTAATTTTCGCATTAAACCATTCATGTCTTGACTCAGGAAATAGAATAAAAAGCTCACAGATGTTTTCCATTATGCCTTACTAGTGTAAACAAGAAACAAAAAGTTGCAATTGCAGGATCTAAAGGAAATAGCTTCGAGTACTTACAATGGCGAAAATAGCTTAGTAGCCGAGGTCCGGAGTGTGAGTACCTTTTACCTTTCCTCCCCGGCAACGGCGCCAGAAAATAGCTTGATGTCTACGTTCCCCCTCCTTTCCTGTAGACAGTGTTGGGCCTCCAAGAGCGAGAGGTTTGTAGAACAGCAGCAAGTTTTCCCTTAAGTGGATCACCCAAGGTTTATCGAACTCGGGGAGGAAGAGGTCAAAGATATCCCTCTCATGCAACCCTGCAACCACAAAGCAAGAAGTCTCTTGTGTCCCCAACACACCGAATAGGTGCACTAGTTCGGCGAAGAGATAGTGAAATACAGGTGGTATGAATATATATGAGCAAGTAGCAACGGTGCCGAGAAAATAGCTTGCTGGCGTGTAGTTGATGGTGGTAGTATTGCAAGCGAGTAGTAACACGATAGAAACAAGTAAACAAGCAGCGATAGCGATATTTAGGAACAAGGCCTAGGGATTACACTTTCACTAGTGGACACTCTCAACATTTATCACATAACAAAATAGATAAATGCATACTCTACACTTTTGTTGGATGATGAACACATTGCGTAGGATTACACGAACCCTCAATGCCGGAGTTAACAAGCTCCACAATAATGCTCATATTTTAGTAACCTTTAGTGTAAGATAGATCAAAAGACTAAACCAAGTACTAGCATAGCATGCACACTCGTCACCTTCATGCATATGTAGGAGGAATAGATCACATCAATATTATCATAGCAATAGTTAACTTCGCAATCTACAAGAGATCATGATCATAGCATAAACCAAGTACTAACACGGTGCACACACTCGTCACCTTTACACACGTGCAGGAGGAATAGAACTACTTTAATAACTTTGCTAGAGTAGCACATAGATAGTAGTGATACAAAACTCATATGAATCTCAATCATGTAAAGCAGCTCATGAGATCATTGTATTGAAGTACATAGTAGAGAGATTAACCACATAGCTACCGGTACAGCCCCGAGCCTCGATGGAGAACTACTCCCTCCTCATGGGAGCAGCAGCGGTGATGAAGATGGCGGTGGAGATGGCAGCGGTGTCGATGGAGAAGCCTTCCGGGGGCACTTCCCCGTTCCGGCAGCGTGCCGGAACAGAGACTCCTGTCCCCCAGATCTTGGCTTCGCGATGGCGGCGGCTCTGGAAGGTTTCTGTGGGTTTCGTCGAACGTAATAGGGTTTTCGATCCAGGGGCTTTATATAGGCGAAGAGGCAGCGCAGGAGGGTCGAAGGGGTGGCCACACCATATGGCGGCGCGGCCAGGGCCTGGGCCGCGCCGGCCTATGGTCCGGGGGCCCGGTGCCCCCCTCCGGTCCTTCTCGGGTGTTCGGATGCTTCCGGTGAAAATAGGAACCCGGGCGTTGATTTCGTCCGATTTCGAGAATATTTCGTTACTAGGATTTCTGAAACCAAAAACAGCAGAAAACGAGAACTGGCACTTCGGCATCTTGTTAATAGGTTAGTTCCAGAAAATGCACGAATATGACATAAAGTGTGCATAAAACATGTAGATAACATCAATAATGTGGCATGGAACATAAGAAATTATCGATACGTCGGAGACGTATCAAGGGGTTGCAAAAGTCCTGCGGGGCGTTGATGTTCTGCTTTGACTCTTTGACAGATGTCACACTTGGCTATGTAGCTTCCAATTTCTCTCTTCATTCCATGCCACCAAAATTGTTCCTTCAAATCTTGGTACATCTTGGTTCCTCCGGTGTGAATGGAGTAAAGGGTGTCATGAGCTTCTTTCAGAATAACTTGCTTCAACTCTGAGTCTGACGGCACGCAAAGGCGTCCGTTGTACCATAGCACTCCTTCTTCATCAGCGGCGAATCCCGGTGCCTTTCCCGCAGTTATTTGGTTCTTTATCCCATCAATGCTAGCATTTCCTTTCTGAGCTTCCTTGATCTGACTAATCAAGGTGGGTTGGAGTTCAATGCTGGCGAGATATCCTTCGCTAACCAGTTCAAGTCTAAACTGTTCGAACTCTTCAAACAGGCTGGGTTGTTCAGTTGCTAACATGGAGTTCAACTGACACGGCAGTCTACTCAGAGCATCCGCTACCACATTGGCCTTGCCGGGGTGATAGTGGATTTCCATGTCGTAATCCTTGATTAACTCTATCCATCTGCGCTGCCTCATATTCAGCTCCTTCTGCGTGAAGATATACTTCAGGCTCTTGTGATCCGAGTAAATCTCGCATCGATTACCCATGAGGTAATGACGCCATACTTTCAAGGCTAAAACCACGGCTGCTAGCTCTAAGTCATGGGTTGGATAGTTCTGTTCATGTTGCTTCAGCTGTCTTGACAGGTAAGATATCACTTTGCCTTCTTGCATCAGCACACATCCAAGACCAATCTTGGAGGCGTCACACTACACATCAAATGGTTTGGTAATGTCCGGCATAACCAGTATTGGGGCTGATGTCAATCTGCGCTTGAGCTGTTGAAATCTCTCTTCACACTTGTCGGTCCATTCGAACTTCTTGTCCTTCTTCAACAATTGAGTCATCGGTCTTGCTATGCTCGAGAATCCTTCAACGAATCGGCGGTAATATCCCGCCAATCCGAGAAATGCACGGACTTCGGTCTGAGTGGTTGGGGCTTTCCATTCTTCAACAGTCTTGATTTTTGCGGGGTCAACGGCAATTCCTCCGGCTGACAAGATATGACCCAAGAATCCTACTTCTTTCAACTAGAACTCACACTTGCTGAACTTGGCATACAACCGATGCTCCCGAAGGGTATCTAGGACCACTTCCAAATGTTGATCATGTTCTTCTTCGGACTTGGAGTAGATGAGGATGTCGTCGATGAACACAACGACAAACTTGTCTAGGAAGTTCATAAAGATCTTATTCATGAGATTCATGAAGTAAGCGGGGCCATTGGTCAATCCAAATGACATGACATTGTACTCGTATAATCCATATCTGGTGGTAAAGGCAGTTTTGGGGATATCGGTGGCACGAATCTTCAGTTGATGGTATCCTGTCCTCAGATCGATCTTCGAGAAAACTTGGGCACCGGTCAGCTGGTCAAACAGATCTTCGATCTTGGGCAACGGATACTTGTTCTTGATGGTGACATCGTTAAGCTTACGATAGTCCGTAACCAAACGAGTGGCACCGTCCTTCTTATCCACAAACAAAACTGGCGATCTCCAGGGTGACGCACTTGGTTGAATCAGACCTTTGAATAGCATATCATCCAGTTGCTTTTTCAGTTCCACTAACTCTGTCGGGTTCATGCTATATGCTCTCTGGGCTATAGGTCCGGTTCCAGGGATTAACTCTATGATAAACTCGATATCCCGATCTGGGGGCATACCGGGTAGATCATCTGGAAACACATCAGGGTATCGACAAACGACCCTGATCTGATCCAAGGTGGGTTTGGCTAGACTTTGGTTGCAGGTAAACTTTCTGGGCAGTCTTTCAGATATGTGCTCAACTACTATTCCGGTGCTACTAGTCATGGTGATGGCCTTCTTGGCACAATCAATCAGTCCATGATGTTTCGCCATCCAGTCCATACCCAGGACTACTTCCAAACCTTTGGCTCCCAGAACAATCAAATTTGCATAAAATTCTATTTCATGAATTCTGATAGGCACATCTTTGCAAATTTTTCTAGCTTTAGTTGTTGATCCAGGTATTTGAACTATCATGACATGCTTCAAACTTATGGGTTGAATCTTACTAGTGCATGCAAAATCTTCGGTAATAAATGAATGCGATGCTCCAGAATCAAACATCACTCTTGCAGGTATTGAGTTAACAGAGAACATACCCAGCACAACATCTGGGGCTTCCTGAGCTTCTTCTGCATTCATGTGGTAGAGGCGGCCATGGCGGTTGTTCGGGTTGTTGGGGGCGAACTTCTTGTGGTTGGTGACACGGCGTTGCTGCTGAGCAGGGCCTGAGGTGTTGGCGGCAGTCTTGGCGAGCTTCTTGGGGCACTCGTAGGAGAAGTGTCTCGCCACTCCGCACTCGTAGCAGTTGTAGGTGGACTTGTCCTTGGGGGTGATGGGAACAGCATTGCTCCCAGTCCTTGGAGCGGTGTTGGAGTTGTTGTTGGGGGCGCGGGGTGGAGCGCGGTTGAAGTTGTTGTTGTTGTTATTGTGGCCTCCTGGCCTGGGGTTTCCTCCACTCCGGTTCTGATAACTCGGACGTGGATTCTGCATCGGGGGCTTGTTGTTTCTTGGGGCGAACCCTCCACTTGAGCTGGGGCGATACTTGTGGTTATTGCTGGGCCCACTCTGATTCATCATGCGGCGCTTGCGGTTCTCATTGGCTTGGTGTATCTTCCCCTCCATCTGAATGGCGAAGTCAACGAGGGCTTCTAAGTCAGCAAAGGGGATATTGATCAGTACAGTCTGCATCTCATCATGCAGTCCATTCAGAAACCTTTCCTTCCTCTTCTCGACGGTATCCGTCTCATCCGGGGCGTACCTTGACAAAGTGAGGAATTTGTCGCGGTATTCCACCACGGTCATCCTGCCTTGCTTCAGTTCCCTGAACTCATCCCTCATCTTCTTGATCAGGCCCGGGGGCACATGATACTTGCTAAACTTGAGTTTGAAGTCCTCCCAAGTCATCATTTGCCCCGCATTCAATGCGCGAGCACTTGTCCACCAGGCACGTGCAGGTCCAGCCAGATAGTGGGTGGCGAACAACACCTTCTCGTTATCCTCCACTCCGGCAACCTCGAGATTGTTCTCCATGGTTTGGAGCCAATCATCAGCATCGAGGGGTTCCTCCGTCTTGCTGAACACCGGTGGATTGGTGTTTTGGAAGTTCTTCAGCTTCGACCCTGGGTGGTCGTGGTTTCCGTGGCCTTGATTGCCCTGAGCAATCTGTTGAAGTGCAGCTAAGTTGGCTTGCCATTCAGCTCTCTCAACTTCTCTATCAGCCAACATCTGTTGTAGCATCTGCAGCATTGCCTCCTGAGTCATGTTGCGGGTTGGGGGTGCCATCTGAACAGTGATAGGGATCATGAGATGAGAGGGAAATTTCTATGACTCATTTTGGGATAAAATTTCACACAATTTAACTTGATTCATAAAATAAAAATAATATTACACACACAAACATAGTCATAGAGGTAGCAAATATTACAAGCCAACAATCCGGAGGGTTTGAAGAACCCTTTCAACAATCTACGATACATGGGGAGGATACAAAGGACCGATACATAACACGGGACGCAAGTGCTCAGACGGGACTACTCGCCATCGACGTTGATCGGGTAGACGTTGTCTACCCCGGCAGCAAGGTGCTCGTGGCCATCCTCGTAAGGGTGGAACTCCAGGTCGTCGTCTTCCTCCTCCTCATAGTCGTCGTCGTTGCTGACGTAAGAGTAGCCGTCCCCCTGGATGTTCTCCCCTTCACCTTCGCCCTCCAGCTCCTGGATCTGCTCGGCTTGGGTGGTGATGGTCGCCTTCAGAGTGGCGATCCTGGCCTTGAGGCGGTTGATGGTGTAGTCCTTCTTCTGGTTGAGGCGGCGGAGGGCCCTGCGCTCCCCGGCGATGACCTTGATGGTCTCCGCCTGCTGCGCCAACTGAAGGTGGGTGTGGTTGGCATACTCGCGGGAGTTGTCCAAGTCGATGCGGGTCTCATTCAACATGAAGTCGAGATGATCCACATGGTGGCGCAGTTGCGGGTGCGACGGCAGGTTCATGGGCACCCCAAGAGAGTTGTGCCTTGCATAGTGCACAAAGCGACTACTCTCGAGGTCCATGAAGTTTTGCCCGCACAGACGTGCGAGCCCCTCCTGAAGTCCACGGGCGAGACCGTCCGCCCAGTTGTTCTCCCGGAAGGAGAACTGAATCCTCTGGCTCATTGGGAGCGTGAACCTTCCACGGAGGTCCACCATGATCACCCATTGGAGTTGACCACCGGGCTGGTCATTGATCATCCCACCAAAGATCTCCGGTGGTGGGCGTCCGAGGAATTCCGAGAGGGAGAAGAGATCCCTCTCGAAAATGATTCCCCAACTGATAGAACTCAGTCTGGAGGAAAGGCTGCGCATCGACGACGTGATCCATCTGTAGAGGGATTAGATGATTAAGTTAGAGAGGTGCAAGTGTTCCAAATTTTAATTCACTCATAAGAAAGAGCATGAATTTAAAATTTGCCAAAGACTCTTCAAGGTAAGAGGGGGAATAATGTTTTCGTAACTAGTCAATTCATGGAATTTGAAACTAAGTTTTTGAACGTCCATTCTAACTAGGGTCTCCTAAGGTCAAACAATGGCTCTGATACCAACTTGTCAACACCTGGATTTTTAAGTCCAGATGCCTATTATGCCGTACATCGCAATCCCAGGAATAATATTTTTGCGAGACATAATAGTAAGTAGCATAGAGTCATCATTTATTACAACACATATTGTCTTACAACCATAGATCACATGATCCAATATTACATGAATATATTGTTCAACAACACAAATAGTAGCGGAAGCGAAGTAGTAGTGGACTATCTATTCCACAGGCAACGCTTGACATTAGAAGACGATCCTAGTTATCGTAGACGTCCTGCTGTCCGTCATCCTGATACGGTTGCTCTCCTTCAAAGTCTGGCATTTGAATAGCCGAGGCAAAGCCATGAGTACTTTAAAGTACTCGCAAACTAACTCTAAAGTAATTACTTATTAAGTGTAGTAAGGGGGTGCTCAGCTCTAGGTTTATTTGCATAAAGCCAAGTTTTAGTTTGATAAACATTTAGTAAAGCCTTATCATGTGCTAGACTAAATCAAGTGGGAACATTAGTGTCATTCCCACAACTCATATAGATTCACCTCAATATCACCTTTCAATTCATCATTCCTTTTTAAGATCAAACTTATGATAACGGAGATAGTATGGCCTTTCCAATCGTCCGTAACCGTGGGCACGACTATTCGAATAGGTTTAACACTCTGCAGAGGTTGTACTCTTGTGCCACAACTTTTGATTACATCCGTCGAGGATAACCCCGAATCATCGTAACACAGTACGCGGATCATCAACTGTAACCTTTCACTTATATATGCTAGTATGAGCACCTCTCCCCATGAGCTTGGCCTCCCGGTGAAAACCGCAGTTAACCCGGGAACTGCACAGGGCTTGGGCCGTACATTCACCTCATTTTAACATCGTTCCACATTTAACGGAGGCAGCCTCGGCGTAACCCCTATGATGTTTGTTTAGAGGGAACCCATACTAAAATACACAAGTTTCTAGTTAAGCCCTACCCATAATCAGGTATTGTGGGGGTACTTGTATAATTGAAAAGGTATCGCATTCAAACCCAATCATCAGTTTTATCAAAAATCACCATCTTCTCTTGTTCATATTCACCTCCACTTAACAATCTTTCAATGTCATTTCACTTCACCATGTTCCCATCTAGAGTAGTCAATTTTAATTGATTAGCACTAGCAACTATTTCATGAGGGGTGCTATCTAGCTTTGATTTGTGCTAAGCTAACTTCAATATTGTTCTACTCTAGCCAAGTGAATCATAAATCAACAAGTACTTTGAAATAAATAAGCGAAAGTAAATGTAAGGTAAAAACATGGGATAGGTAATACATAAAATAAAGTGTGATGGTGCCTTTGCTCTTGTAGAGCTAAGCACTTGTGTTTAGCAAGGGTTAGCTTGCCTTGAGCAGGGTAGTTATCGAAGTTCTCCTCTTCTTCTTGGGAGTAGGCTTCCTCCTCTTGATAGTCCTCGTTACTAGCATCTATATACGAATACGAGGTATAAATACTAAACCAAGCTCACATACTAAACTAAAAACACTCAAAAGAGTTCACACACTAATCCTATCATCAATCAAACATGGCATGGTGGATTACTTGGTTAGTTCTTATTTAAGGGGAAAATAATTTCCTCTCATTATTATTATTTCTTTAATTTGCTATTTAGATCTTTAGGGAAAATAACTTCCTCTCATTAAATCCTATTAAGATTTAATCTCATCATATAATAATCAGGTATGAAATATAGGTTGACCCAAGTCAACATTCTATATCTATTATATGTGAGTATAATTTAATTGAAGTGCTACACTTCACATAGTTTAATACTAACATTTAAATGAATTAAAATCTCTAAGTAATAATTATCAGAGGTTCATTACCCTAAGTCATTCCCCCTGATTATATTACTTAGTATCAAGATTTAAATGAGAGAGTAGCTCTCATACTAGTTGTTAAATTTGAATTTCAAGATTAATTGCACTAGAATTGACTACATAGCCATTTAATTTGATCTAGTCCATGATCATACAAACCACCTATCTATATTATTAAATATCAATTAGAGGACATCATTTGTGATTTATTAGAGTTGGAATCAATTCAAAATCTATTATGTTTGAATTTTAAATAAAGTTTGAATGTACAAAAGTCCCTGTCTTGTTATTTTTATCAGATTAATTCTACTTTGAATTTGGAGGTGGGACCAGTGGCATTTGTTAGATAATTTCATGGGATTTCCAACGATATAAAGTTTGCTAAATTTGGTTTGGCAGATTTCAAACTATTCAAAATTTACTAAAGTATCTGCAGCACATTTGAAATATGATTAAATCCAATTTTGAATTCGTGGGCTTAGGCGGGAAACGTTACTGGGACGAAACAGAATTTAAAAACGCTGCGCAGCCCAACAAGCAACGGGTGCCACTGGGCTGCCCTGACAAGGTGGGGGCCACCTGTCAGCGGCGCTTAACACAGCGAAACGGTACGCGGGATCTAAGCCGTAGGATTAGAATAGAAATCGATGGCGTGTGAGCGTCGTCGTCTCCGACGAGCGACAAGCTCCCTGGCTGCGAGCCTAGGGGGTGGGAGGGAGTACCAGGCCGTTGCAGGTGGTGGGCAAGCTGCTCGGGGAAGTGGACGTCGATGAGGAAGCGCCTGGTGCAGCGGTGGAGCTCGGCGAGGCTCCAGGCAATGCAGGGCTTCCGCGGGCTCCGGCGGCTTCGAGCTCACGATTCGAGCAACTCCAGCGGTGGGAGGTGAAATTGATTGGGGGAGGATGATCAGTGAGGAGAGGGGAGCAAGGTGTGTGAAGAGATGGAGGGCCGAGGTGCTCTATTTATAGCGGGCGGGGTTGGCCGTGGTGTGCTGTGGAGGAGCGGCCATGGCGTGGCGTTTCTGGCGATCCAAAGGGCAAGTGAAGGACGGCTAGGGCTAGCTCTCGTCCTGGCGATGCTCAACTTGTAGCTGGCGCGGCCAATGCGTGAAAGGATGGCTCGAGCGCATCCAATGTCTGTCACGGGACGCGCGGCCGAAAGTCGATGAGGACGACGGCGACGGAGCAGGGGCAGGCTAGAGATGATGTCTGGCGCGTAGAGGGCGGGGAGTAGATGCTCGACGCAGTGATAGCTTGGGCAGGGGTGGCGTAGCATGCTCGAGCGCGTGGCGTCCTGGCGATGCCAGAGCGCGGTCACCGCGTGGGCTGGCACGTCCTGGCACGCTTTGGACGCGGCTTGTCTGGCCAATGCCATGGCTTGGCGTCGCTGGGGCGTGTACCGTCGGCGTCCTTGAGTGGCATAGATGCTCCAGGACAAGGAGAAACGTTGAGATGGTGGCCAGAGGGAGTTTGGCCAAAGGTGGCCGGGTGTGCTTTGGCATGGGCATTTCCCTTCACTTTTCTGCTTTAATCGATCAAAGCAAGTACTGGGCTAGGTGCAGGGATCATAGAGAGGCACTTATCATCTCAGTAGCAAAGGGGTTTAGGCCAAGAACCGATGGATAATAGCATGTAACACAAAAGTGAAACTATGCCTGCCAAGTGTTCGGTCAAATGGCCGCATGAACATTTTGGTTGAATTTTGGTTTTCTTTTTGGTGAATCTCATTTATATAATTAAAGTGTTGGAATGGTGGTGGTTTGGTTCAATTTGGAGTGGTTTTGCAAAATGGCAAAAGTGAGATGATCTTCTCTTTGTTTCAGCATCACTACTTGTCACATTCATACTGGTCAACCTAGTCAACTCTAGCAATGGTGGTCAACATGAAAGTTACTCACCTTGACATGGTCTTGGATGACATGGCTTTGGTTGACCAAGTTTAGTTTAGGAATAAAGAAAACCAGAGGGGTAAAATAGTGAAGAAAATATTTTGGTGACATATGACCATTATCATATGTGTGAAGATTTTGAGATTTCCTTTGGTTTGATTCTTGTTCCAATGATGCAATTGTGTTAGTTTATCATATTTAAGTATTCTACAAGCAAGAGAGCAAGCAATTATGGCCTAGGGTGAAGATTTGCAATTTGGCATAACTAGGAAGCATTGGCGCGGCGCCACGCCGCGCCCGTGGTACCAATTATTTCATATGCATGGTTATTACTAATTATTTGGAGTAAATTGATTTATCTAGTCAAATTTGGTGTTGAACTTAAGAGATCTGGTTTAGTAGATAACACAGTGGTCAGTAAAAAAAGAAGTGCTAGCAGACGCATATACATTAGATTACATAGCAGAGGCCAGTGGCGGCGGCCGATGCATCTTTACAATGAGAAAAGGTAGATACAGGCATACGGGGTGTCATCTGGCTAGACAGGGTGCCACAGCTGAGTTAATTATATATAAACATAAGAACATTGCAGAACTTAGTTTTCTAGGGCAGAGTAGGACAACTAAGATACATAACATTTGAGCAACCATCTAGTGAAGTGATAGAGCATAAGCACTTGTTCATGAAATGGCACATATGCTAATTAGGTTGACAACTTGACGTCAAATTTCCGGTTTTCATCAGTTCAACTCCCTCTGTCTTCGATTACTGAACTACGGCTGGCTGTTGTTGTTACTGGATCAATCTGCACAGCTATTCTGAATAGCACTACTGGCTTTTGTTACTGGATCAATGGTGCTGATAAACTGAGAACTCGAGACGGGGGATGGTATGTTGTCAAGATCGATGGCTTCTGGTGTAACCTCGGTGACAACGACACCTCTTTGTCTAACTATGCTACTTATAGAAGATGGCAAATCGTCTTTTCGACCTGTCACTATTACAACGACCAAAGTTGCATCATGGCCCTGAAGTGTACTACCTTCGTCGCCGGAAAACATGAATTGTCCTATTACCTCTTTTATTCTCTTCATTACGCTGGATATCTTTTCTATTGACAGAGAGCTTGTATCTGTGAACATTGACAGTGGTAGTTATAGTTTGCATATGGAACTAACAGTCTGCTCTACCGTTCCAAGCTAACTTGTGGAACTGAAGAGTGGTTTACCTCTCTACCCCTTTTATGCATGGACAATGAGGGCAGTATTGAACATTCAGCTAACAATGAAGTGGAGCAAGTAAGAGATATCTGAGAGTATGCAGTTGCCTCAATTTAAAGGTGAAAGTCATTGACAACATGCTATTTCTAGTTTCATGGAAAACATGGTAAAGTGACTCAAGTATGAAGGCTCACTATTACTTTTTTAACCAATGGCATATTATAATGTACGTCAACTCGATGATGAGGTAAATTTTTTATTACCATTAAGTTCTAACTGAAGTTCGTCCTTTCACATTAATACTGTTGTAATTAGCAAGGAGAGGGAATGACAGATTAGCTACCTTGGTTCATATATAAGGTAAATAAAATTACCTCAGCTCGCCTGATACACATACATATATACGAACTCCAAGGGCAACAGAAAACACACAACCATGGACCTTTCAATAGAAACACAATCCTGAGTACATTAACCTCACGTGAAAAAACAATTTATAAAATACGATTACCTTAAGTCTTCTAATATACACATATATATATATAAATATATATATATGAACTCCTAGGTCACTTATAAGCATTGCCATGGGGATGATTTTTTTCTTCCAAAGCAGTTTCAGCTAACACCAATTTGCTTGTATTGGCACCAAAGA
Source organism: Lolium rigidum (assembly GCF_022539505.1). Lineage (NCBI taxonomy): Eukaryota > Viridiplantae > Streptophyta > Magnoliopsida > Poales > Poaceae > Lolium > Lolium rigidum. Next base: position 61,183,583 of record NC_061511.1, read on the forward strand.
TATAAGATCCTACCATAAAAATTGGAGCTTCAGGATAGCATGGAAATATAATCCATCGCACTGCTAAGAATAACAAATATGGACCACAGTAGCACAATGTCAGGAACAGTACTTCTGTGAACTGTCTCTTAACCTGCAGACAAAGGCCGGACTAATCTAGGAACGATAACACATTAACACCATTTTATTTTCAACAGAGCTGTCAGATTATTATAGAGAATGTAGATAAAAAGGAAATCATACAATTTAATTATTATTCATAAAAGAGCACCATATCATTACTGCCCAGTGCTCCTTGAGAGATTGTCAACACCAATCATAGTTTCAATGTGAAAAGAAGGTCAATTTATATATAAGGGTTTATGATTTGCAGGTACATGTTAGGATGGAAAAATTATAGTATTGGGGTAACTTTAGGCAAAAATAGTACTTTTAACTGTAACAGCAAAAGTTAGAAATATTTCTGCTCAGAATAAATACTTGTGTTTGCCAGCAGTTTTTTGTGTACATTTACCAACTAAATTTAGTACAACATATTTTGTATGTACCGAAGGTAAGCTAGCACAATATCTGCGACAGATATATTGAGGTGAATAACTCTTTCTTTGTTTATGCAACTCATCAATGCTATTTGGAAACTCATGCCCTTTATCATTTTTTTACACTGCCCATTATCATCTTATATACATGGGGAAAAAACACAAAAGCAATACGAAGTGCATTCCGCAATGTTCATGCTAAATGTAAATCAATACAGCTAGCTATTTGGCAGCCATTTGACAACTCAAAAGCAAGTGTTATTTCAATTTTCCAGAACTTTTTTAACAGATCCATGCAGTCTATCAGCAAGACAGAAGGTGATACGGTCTAGAAATGTAAGTTCACAAAAACCGCTGACAATTTTTACAAAGAGTACTCTGATGTTTTAACAGATTGTGCATACCGGCAACATTTAAAGAGAAACTTAAATAGCATCAAGAGGCCATATTAATAGTAGATTGTTTGTTTGTTTCAGTTTAGAAGTAAAGCATGAGATCAAAGCTATAGAAAGACATCAAAACATCAATTACTGGTAATTTCCTATTGCCCTTGACCAACTTTATACGGTGAAACTTCAGATCCCCATGCAGCTCAGTGGTACATAAGCTAACCCGCTTCTTTGGTATCTGGTTAGCTTCAACTCCAGCGCCTCGTTAGCATAGAGTGTTCCCCTGCTCGATTGATCAAATCAACACAAATCTTGTTAGCCACCCAAGCAGCAAGCAGGCAGTAACTAAGGATTAACTAAACCAGAAAACATATGATCACAATAACACATGGTAGGCACGCGTCGGAGGGTGACATATCGGTAAAAAAAAGACACAAAATAATTTTTTCCATATTAAATCTTAAATAGTGGCTTATATTTTGAAACAGGGGTAATAATTTGTAAATAGAAGTGCATGAACATCCCACCATGTCATTTTTTGGGGGCATACAGAAGACTACATTTGCAGAGACAACCGAAAATTCTAGTAAAAGAACCATAGCCAAGCCAAGGGATTGCCACCAGAGAATGGACGACTTCATTAAAGTTCCAAGTACCTGGACACAAGCAAACAAATTAGAAGAAGACGCCAAATATTTGGTTCATATTCGTGAACATTAGACTGCATGGAACCATGTGAACGGGAATAGTGGCATTTCTGTGAAATTGGCCTTTTTTGTGATTTAACTGAATTCACTATATAAGAAATTTACTTCCAACACAGGAAGAAGAAAACGAACATATTAATAGCACAATTAGTTGTCTGCTTTCCTAGATGAATTCCCTGCCTCCAGCCAGCAATATCAACTGTACAATTTGACACCTGAACTGGCATAGCTGGCAGAAGTAATAATTTTTCAGTAAGAATCAACCCGACAAATGAGTCATAAAAACCAGCAGCTAGGGCAATGCTGTCCGAATCGATAGATGAGTGATTAAGCATGCAAGTCTACCACTAACAGAGAAGGGAACGTACTGTGTAGATGAAGCACGCAAACCAGAAGGAGATGTACCTGGCCGGCCGGCCATAGCATCAATGAGCAGGAAGAAAATCCTGCAAAAATCAATCATTAAATAAATGGAAAGAAAAAAAATTAATCGAGAGCACCACATCCAAAGACAGAGAATTAAGGCTAACACAAATCAATATGTAGTTGATTAGTTGAATCAGGAGTATCACGTACCAGACAATTAGATGTGGCTTACAACCTAGCAGGCCAGATTGGAATAAAAAAATACGGTGGCCAAAAGAGATCTTCCCAGAGAACTAAAGCTACAGGCTATTGGAGAACTCCAATTGCTAACAGGCAGATGACCCTGCCGCTTGGGGAGCTATTTCCGCAGGTTGCAGGCTATCTTGGTCAGCGCCTTCGACCACGATGGAAAAAGTGAAAAAAAAATCAGCCCAATCACACGAAACGACCGGTCCGTAAACTGGGAGAGTCAGATGGATTAGAGACAGAGAGGAAGGAGGAGATGGGTTAGGGTTTGATACCTTCGAGAATGGAATCGAGGAGATTATCATGGCAAATGGTCCATGGAGGCGCCTAGGTGATTCTCCAGGATGCTCCATTGGAAAGATCCTCGCGGTGCCGGTAATTAATGGCAGGCCTCCTTGCCGACAGTGGCCGCAGCCATCAAGCAATTTGAGTCCACGGCCCCGTGTTGGCACATGTCGCCGGTGGTGCTAGCAGCAGGGAGGGCTGCTAATTGCTGCCTGCCTGCTACTCGGGGTTGAAGTTCTGTTGGATGAGGGCGGAGATAGGGCATAGAAGGGCGTGGGAGGCCATGAAGCAGGACGTGGTACTATTCCGTCAAAAGAAAAAGCGGTGCGGTGAAGGTGGGGCTATCTGCTAGAAATTTCAGGAAGGAAGCACCGTTTAACCGGGAGGCGAGCGCAACAATGAAAAGGAAGGAGGCCTTTGAACCGGTAACCGGTAACCCACAGCATCAAAGAAATAGCAAACAGTAACTAACCACACTAAAGTGAAGATTACGTGTCAGTGAATGGGTGGACGAAAATTACACATCTACAGTATGCAAATTAATATGAGCTGGGTTAAATTGATTGACTTTTATATAGTGTATAATGTGTAGGTGAGGGAGAAATAGGTTTTTCTCATATTCTTCTTTTCTTCTCAAATTAGGGTTAGATGATCTTGGTTTAGGGTTTAAGCACACTTGATCATCATATTAACACTCATCATGGCAATTGCACAAAAGAAATTCACTCAAATGCATGAAACTATATGTGGCACTATATGCATAGAAAAAGTTTTTGTTAATTGCAAAATTTGAGTTTGGGAAATTTTCATTCTTGATTATTATTGGTGAAACTTGGGATGTTACACCTTACCCGGTCCCCGCCGGACCGTCCAGCCCCTGGCCCGGCATGTCGGCCTGTGCGCCGACCGAGTCCGACTCGACTTGACCGAACATGTTTCAGGTCGGTTTGTATCCCCTAGTTTCGACCCCTGGCTGTCGTGGACGCCTATATAAGCCCCAGGGACGCCCCCAAATTAGACTTAGACCACGTTTAAGATAAAACCTAGTTCATGGTTGATTTCTTTGCAACTCTATTGAATCTACACACCAATTCGCATCGATCTGGTGTTTTGCTACTGGAAGTTTTGTGTGATCTGTTTTTCCATTGGGAATTAGACGATTGGAATTTACCGCTTCGTGGTCGGTGGCTACGTGCACAAGTGTGTGGAGTTGCGAATATCTTGCAGGGTTGAGAGACATGAATCAATCGAGAGACTTCGTCGGCGTCATACAAATTATCATCCACTTATCATCGTATTCCTCCACTGTGTTCATCGCGTATTCATCTCCATCCACCTTGCTTACTGAAAAGATCGGGCAACCCCTTATCACTTCGGGCCCGCCAATCCCCCCTTGCTTTTCGCTCTGTCCCCCGCGCCCGAAGCATCCCCTGTGGAGCGAGGATGGGCTTGGCACGCCAGACGATGTATTGGGCTACGCCAAGTGGAAGGATGCTTTGGGGCGTGCAAGTGGGGGATGAAAAAATGGCTGACGCGTCCCAAAAACCTTTGGAGGACGGTTTTGGGGACGTGACTGGAGATGCTCTAACGCATGATTCTCTTAGAGCATCTCCAGCCGCGTCCCCCAAAGCGGTCCCCAAACGGCGCCAGATTTATCATTTGGGGGACGTGTTTCGTTCGTGCCGCGCTTGGGGGACGTCGCTCCCCACCTGCGTCCCCCAAACACGCCCCCAAAACTTTAAAATACTGTATTTTTATTTTAATAGATAGAAGTAATGTGTAGGTAATGATGTACTAATATTTCTGTACTAATATTCAAAGCGGTGCAACTTAAACAAATTACATATAAAAACTTCAAAAAAACATAAACAAATTACATATAAAAATTTAAACTACTTCTGCTTTGATGGACCCGCCTCGTCGTCCTCACGGTGGCGCTTCCTGCTCGTCACTTCTTTCGAAGAGGCGGTGTCGTTCGACACGTCGGAGGAACTTGTGTCCTCCTCGTTGTCGATGGGGCTCGACGGCCGCGCCTTCTCCTTCGCCTCCACTTTCGCCTCCGCCTTCGCCCGGGCCGCCGCCTCCTCAGCCTCTTCCTCCTCCTCCTCCTCCTCGGCCTCCCATTCTTTGCCGTTATCTGGCGGCAGGGAATCGTCGCTGCTAGGCGTCGCAGCTTTGTCCCACCAGTGGCGCCATCTCGATAGATTACCCGAGCTGTCGGTGTCTGATGGCAGCTGAGAGAGGTCGCTCATTGTGAGAGAGGAGAGCTTTCAATGAATGGTGGTCGGTTGTAGATCGGAAAGCGCATACGTAGGGATCTTATTAAGCGCGGATGAGTGTCGGCGCAGCTATCAAAGAGAGAGGCGGTTGCTCTTCCGCGGAGTTCATGCTCAATTCCGGCGGTTCGTGCGTCGATCGACGCGGTTGCCAATGTGACGGTTCCCCTTCCTGACAACTGCACCGTCGCTACGTAGGTGACGGTTGAGCGTCCGTTCGCTGACATGTCGGGCCCGCATTTTCTAGTCGCCTTTCGTTGTGTCCGGCGTGCCCGGAGCATCCCTTGTGTAGCGGGGACGGGCTCGGGCCGCTGGACACCGTATTGGGCCGCGTCGGACGGAAAAGGCCTTTCGGGCGCACGGTTGGGAACAATTTTTTGGCCGGCGCGCCCCAAATCCCTTTAGGGGCCACTTTGGGGGACACGGCTGGAGATGCTCTTAGAGCATCTCCAGTCGCGTCCCCCAAACGGTCCCCCAAACGGCAAGAGGGCCCTAACACTCATAGGGTCCTGGCATGATTCTTGCGGTCATCCTCGATGATCATGTTGTGCATGATCACACAAGCCTGCATCACCTCCCACATTTGGTCGTGAGACCAGCTTAGAGCAGGGTACTGGACAATTGCAAATTGAGCTTGAAGCACACCAAATGCCCCCTCGACATCCTTCCTACAAGACTCCTGTCGCGCATCAAAGTGGGAATTCTTATGACCTGATGGAGCCAATATTGTTTTGACAAAAGTGGCCCATTTTGGATATATACTATCGGCTAGATAATAGCCTTTGGTATATTGGTGGCCATTGATCTCATAGTTACATGGTGGAGCATGCTCTTCCACTAGTCTGCTAAACACCGGAGACTACTGCAACACGTTGATGTTATTGTGTGATCCCGCCATACCAAACAAAGAATGTCAAGTCCACAAGTCATAATCTGCCACAGCTTTAAGCACCACACCGCAATATCCATGACCCCCTTTGTATATACCTTGCCAAGCAAACGGGTAGTTCTTCCATGACCAGTGCATGCAATCAATGCTTCCAACCATTCCAGGGAATCCTCTAGCAGCATTTTGTACCATGATCATTGCAGTCTCTTCCTCAGTTGGCCCTGTCAAGTAGTATTTTTCAAACTTTTCCACCACAGCTCGGCAAAACTTGTACATGTACTCAATGGTAGTAGACTCACTCATGCGAAGGTAGTCGTCCTGTGTATAGGTAGGTGCTCCGTATGCAAGCATCCTCATGGTGGCGGTGCACTTCTGAATCGACGAGAACCCGACAACACTTACAGCGTCGTGCTTGAGCTTGAAGTAGGGGTCGAACTCTCGAACGCCGTGGAGAATATTCATGAATAAACCTTGCTCATCGTATACCGGTGCCAAAAATCGTCGGCCTATGTTGCGTCATCTGCGAAGTAGTCGTTGTGCAGCATGATATGCCCCTCCATCCTCTGCCGGGGCTTTGACTTCTTTCTCCCCGGCCTTGATCCTCTGCAGCGCGGCCTCTTCCTCTTCTCCTCCTCGGCATCAAGCATGTTCTTGAGCGACGCAATGATCATCAAATGCTCCCGGAGGTTGTCGTCGAAGGCTTGCTCGTCCTCCATCAGTCCGACAAGCATCTCGTCGTCGCTATCCATGTCTGAAGCAAAATCAATGGTTAAAATTGCGCCGCGGCAGACGAGGCAACGAACAGTGGCCAATCGCGCCTACCCGGCAAGTCGAAGAACACCTTGTGTGCGCGGAGGTGGGGGGATTTGACGCCGTTTTCTGGGACGCGCTGGCGAAGCGGCGGCGGTGAAACGTCCGGCGAGAGTGCCAGCCGCGATGACGGTGCCGACTCTCAGACGAGATCAGCCGTCGAAACAGCCGACAAATCCAGCGGCAGCGGAGGGGTGGGAGGCACGAGAGGGAAGGCGCGATGAGAAAAAAGGCGCGAACCAAAGGTTTATGGAAATAGTCGCCGACAGGTGAGAGCCCGCCTCGCTTTTCGTTGTGTCCGGCGTGCCCAGAGCGTCCCCTGTGGGGCGGGGACGGGCTTGGGACACCGGACACCGTATCGGGCCGTGCCAGACAAAAAAAAGGCTTTGGGGGATGCGCGTGGGAACATTTTTTTGTCCGACGCGCTCCAAATCTTTTTGGGGGTCGCATTGAGGGACGCGACTGGAGAAGAGCATCTCCAGTCGCGTCCCTCAAAGCATCCCCCAAAGGGATTTGGGGCGCGCCCGACTAAAAAACCTTTCGAGCCGCGTCCCCCAAAGCCCATTTTTGTTCGGTGCGGCCCGATACGGTGTCCGGCGCCCCGAGCCCATCCCCGTCCCACAGGGGACGCACCGGGGACGCCGGACACGCCAAAAAGCGAGGCGAACCGACGCGGGCCCGGCGCGTCAGCGGCTCAGTGAAAAATCATCTCCCACTCCCACCAAATCCCGCCCCTCCCGCCATATCGCGCCTATCCCGCCGCGCATTTCTGGCCTCCCAACACATATCCCGCCGCCGATTCATTTCTCCTATCCCTGCCGATTTTTTTTCTCCCTCCCGTCGTCCACCCGTCGCCGCTACCTTCTCCCCATTCCATGACGCCGCCGGTAGCCCCCAAGAAGATGGCCAAGAAAGCGGCCAAGAAGCCGCCGGGCAATGAGACGAAAGGGGCGAAAGCGCCATTCGCGAAGCCGCGGAAGGCGCCGGCCCCGAATAAGAAGCCGGAAGGATGGACCGATGATCAGTGGCATCAAGACTGTCTGCGCCGGAAGATGTCGACGGCGGAGCGGAAAGGACGGAGGGCGGCGGAGCAGGAGAAGTAGGCTCTGGCGGTGCGCCAGCACCAGCACTTAATGGCCGGGTGTCTCGCCACCACCAACGCGAGCCCATATAGTACGAACGTGCAGGTGTATGTTCCGGGAGTCTTCTCTCCGTCGTCATCCACCTTCTACAACGATGGCCCCTCAGGCACTCCCGGGTGCGTGACGCCTAACTTGTCGCCGCACTACCAGGATGCGCTGCCGCATGGCGGCTTCAACCCCAACAACCTCTACTCCCCGGCGTACGAGCAGCACGAGCCAGGACCCGGTGCCGACAGCGACCCTTTCACTGGCCGCAGGGGGCCGCTCGAATTCGATGGCGCCGGTGCTGAGGGTGCTGAGGAAGAGGGCGGGGGTGAGGACGAGGAGGACGATGAAGAGGAGGGGTGGAGGACGAGGATGAACAGGGCGGCGAGGAAGAAGAAGAGGAGGATGCCGGTGATGATGATCTCGTGGAGGTCGACGCGGACGGCGTGAAGAAGAAAAAGAAGAAGAAGGCGTCGGGCACACGAAGCCCCAAGTGGATGGCTTTGGAGGATCTTTGTTTGTGCGAGTCATGGGCGACGGTGAGCCATGACTCCATCATCGGCGCCAACCAAAAACACGGGAAGTATTGGGCGAGAATCAAGGCCGAGTTCGATGAGCGCAAGCTCATCAAGAGCGACTACAACAAAGTGACAATGAAGAGGAGCCAAAAGGAAATGTCGACGCGATGGGCCATCATCCAGGCGTCGGTGAACTCCTTCCATGGATACCATCAGGAATTACTTACCAGACCCGAGAGCGTCGCCGACGTCTCCCACATGGTACGACTCTTTCTTACATAATCTGTAGCGCCTACATTGTGTTCGATGAAATGATTCCGCTTCCTTTGGCTAGTTTGATAGGGCCATGGAGGTTTACGCGAGGAACTCGGATGGGCATAAGTCGTTCGCGCTGATGCATTGCTATACCAAGCTCAAAGTGAATGAGAAATGGCGATTGATGCCCCTGTCGCTATCCAAGGGGGAGGACACCATTGATCTGGACGCGCCGTCGGCAACGTCGGCAGGGCATCCTACTGGCAACAAGGCTGCCAAGGACGCCTTGGCCGACGCCGCGTCATGTGAGAAGACGCAGGCGTCGATCACGAAATGCCTCGCGGACGTCTCCTCGACCTTTCTCTCCCGCGCCAAAAAGAACGACGAAAGGTGGGCGGAGCTGCTCAAGAGGCAAGAGGAGAAGTTGGAGCTCAAGAAACGCAGGGACGACATGTCCCTGCTGAGAGAGTCGACAGAGGGAATGTCTCCCCGGACGCGGGCGGCAAACAACTTCTTCAAAGCCCAGATCCTCGACGACATCGAAGCCAAAATGGCGGCGGCCGATGCTGCGGCCGACACGGCGGCCCAGGAAGCGGCAACGGCTGCGGCAGCGGCAGCAACTGCGGCGGAAGAGCCGCACTAGTAGAAAAAAAGCCTTCCATCCCAACCCATTAGTCCCCAAATACTTTGACCCGGGATTAATGGGTCTTTAGTTTCTGTTCTGCTGGTGAACCGAGACTAATGCTCGGGGCTACCGGGACTAAAGGGCTAAGGTGGGCTGCGGCCAGGGCAAGAACCTTTAATCCCGGTTGGGGACACCAACCGGGACTAAAGGGCAACCGGGATTAAAGGTATTTTCCTGATTTTTGCCTCCCCACGCACCTCCACCCCCCTCCCCCCGTGGATCGCCTTTTTTAGCACTAAAATAGAAAATAAAATGATAGAAAATTCAAAAAATATAATGTTTTCAGATTCTTGTATGTTATGCAACCTAGTATTAGGGAAAATTAACAAATTTGAATTTTCACTTTTTTGCAAAAAGTTTTGAAAAATGGTAAAATCGCAATAACTTTTGCATACGACGTCGAAAAAAAACGTATAATATATCAAAATGATCGTGGGAAATAGTAGATTCTCAAAAAAATTAGATTCTCAAAATTCCAAATAGAAATACAAAAGCAGGAAGATTTTAGTTTTTGCTATAAATTACGAATTTAATATACTTTTTATTTTTTTAAAAACTAAAATTAATAATTGCATCGTGCATAAAGATTACTATCATTTTTACCCAATTTTTAGATTTTCAAATTTTTAGGTTTTAGGTTTGGCAAAATATATTTAATTAATTAATAAAATTATAAATAATACAAATAAAAAAGTAAATGTTTATTTATTTATTCAAGATTATTATTACATCATTACTTTTGTTTATTAAAAGAATTATTTGAAATTCAAATAATAATAAAATGTGACATCGATCAACATGTTAATAGGATGTATATGATAATACTATCACATATATGCGCGCGAAGCACTTGGATGCGGAACGGGATGGAACTCAGAAGTTAAGCGTGCTAGTGCTAGAGTAGTGGGAGGATGGGTGACCGAGCGGGAAGTTTGACCACGAGTATGTAATGTGACTAGAGATAAGTGTAGTTAGAGATAGAGACTAAACTACGCAAATAACTGAAATAGTAGAAATTTTGAAAAAATAGAAGAAAAAAAGGGAGTGAAAAATAATTAGAAACCCAAATGAATTAAAAAAAATTAACTCGAAATAGCCTTTAGTCCCGGTTCGTGTTACAAACCGGGACTAAAGGTCCTTCGCCTCGGCGCATGCTAACCGCCCACGTGGCGGGGCCTTTAGTCCCAGTTCGTAAGCAACCGGGACTAGGGGGGCCTTTAGTCGCGCATAATTAGTTCCGGTTGCGCAACCAGGATTAATGGCCCTTGCGAACCGGGACTAAAGCCCATTTTTCTACTAGTGCCGGCTGCCGCGTCTTCGACTGCTACACCATCGTCAGCCTACGCGACGGCGGCGGAGCAGACGGAGCATGCACAGCACCAGGCAGATCACGACGAGGTCATCGTGATCGACGGGCCTGCGTCGACTCAGGATACGTCGCCGTCGACCAACCCCTTCTTCTAATTTAGCATGCACTATATGGTCTGTAATATGATCGCGCGCCTAGTACTTTGATCACCGCTACTCTGATCGCGACGATTCGGCGGGAACGATCTCTTTTGATGCTAAATTTGAATTCTTGATTGGGGGCGGCGTTTGGGGGACGCAACTGGGGAGCGACGTCCCCCAAAGGCGGCACGAACAAAACGCTTCCCCCAAACACTCAATCCGGCGTGGTTTAGGGGACGCTTTGGGGGACGCGGCTGGAGATGCTTTTAGTCCTCTTAGTCCTCTATTCCGAGAAACCATACTTTCTCAAAAGTGCGTAAGAATCTTAATCTCCAAATGTCCATCCAAAGAAATAGTCACACCCAACAAATTACCATCTTCTCCCAATCAGCAGCAGCATGCTCTAAAATGGCAGCTTTGGAATACCTTGCCCACGTCAGCGGCCGCTGGAGAGGCCAATGTCACCGTCGGACATGGTGGCGATGCTCGACGTCGACCTCCGGACGGCCCGCGTGCCAAGAACGCCATGTTGTGTCTCCATGGCCGTGAGCATGTTGATCGTGACGTAGGTCGGGGGAAGCTCGCGGCAACGGCGCGCTGCTGTTGAGGTACTGCATGACCTGTCTCATGCTTGGGCGCGCCACCGGCGACGGATGCAGGCACGTCAGCCCCAGTCGGAGCACCAGATCCGCCTCGGCGGCGTTGTACCCCGTCCCCGTCCCCGTGCGGAGCTTCGCGTCCACCGCGCCCGTGATGGCACCATTCCGCCAGTGCCCCAGCACCCAGTCCGCCAGCACGAATCGGTCGAAGTCGCCGTAGACGTCCTCCTCCTCGATGGGCCTCCGGCCGCATGTGACCTCGAGGAGGAACGCGCCGAAGGCGAACACGTCGGAGAGGGTGGTCGCCCTGCCGGTGCGCACCAGCTCCGGCGCGAGGTACCCCATGGTGCCGACCACATGCGTGGTCTTGGCAGGCGCTCCATGGTCGTACAATCTCGCGAGGCCAAAGTCGCCTAGCCGACCGTTCATCTCGCCGTCGAGGAGCACATTGCTGGCCTTGATGTCCCGGTGGATGACGACCTGCTCCCAGTCCTCGTGCAGATAGAGCAAGCCGGACGCGACGCCTTTGATGATCCGGAGCCTCTGAGCCCAGTCGAGAGCGGTCTCCTCGCCATGGTCGTGCAAGTACTTGTCCAGGCTCCCGTTTGGCATGTAATCGTATACCAGCAAGAGCTCCCCTTTGCGGCGGCAATAGCCGAGCAGCTGGACGAGGTTACGGTGCCGGAGGCGGCCGATGCTGACGACCTCGGCGATGAACTCCTTCATCCCCTGTTTGGACACGTGCGACACCCTCTTCACGGCGACCTCGGAGCGGGACCCTGGGAGTAGGCCCATGTACACGCTCCCGAACCCTCCGGTGCCGAGCAGCCGCTTGTCCTTGAACCCGGCGGTGGCGTGGTACAGGTCCTTGAACGCGAACCGATGGGGCCCGAATTCCACCTCCCAATCTTCGCGCACCTCCGCGTACCTGATACGGCGGCGGAGGACCAGGAGACCGACTCCGACCGCCGCGAGGACGGCGGCCGTGGTGACGATCGGCAGCACGATGGCGAGCGCTTTCGTCCGAGGCTTGAGGCCGATGCGGGGCAGCTTCGGCAGCTTGGCGTAGTCGAGCGCTGGAGCGGCGCCGCCGTCCAGGCTGAAGCTCCAGCCTAGCACATAGTTCTTGCACAGCACGATGCTCGGACCCCGACGAGAAGCCGACGTACGCCGTGTCGGCGATGATCGTCGAGAGGTTAATCCTCGTGGACAGGAGCGGCCTCTTGGGCCGGGGCGACCGCGCCGGAGCCATGGCCACGGTAATTTCAGTGGTCGCGGCGTCGTAGTCTACCCATACCTGTATCGGGTGCCGGCTCGCCAGGCCCAGGTTCTGGAACGTGCCGGTGGCGTCGTCGTCGTAGCCCGCCGTGGCGGCCGCCGAGGAGTTGAGGCTGTTGACATCGATGCCGACGTGGTTGTCGTTCATGTCCTGGAACTCCGTGTTGCGCACGGTGTCCAGCTCGACGGCGAAGACGTGGTTCTGCGGGTCGCCGTTGTTGCTGGCGTTGAACATCCCTAGGTACTGCTGCGCCGTCGCCGTAGACAGGTCCCTGCTGCTGGGCGCCACTAGGAACGCCAACCCGCTCGTGCTCAGGTCGATCAGATCCGACACGATAGCGAACACGAAGGTAGTCGAGAAGGAGGACATCACGGCGGGCGCGCCACCACCCGACGGTGGACGGTGGAACCTGACGGGATCCGGGTGGAAGGCGTGGGCTATGTTCAAGTTGGTGTCGTTGGTGAGCAGCAGCAGCCCGTCCGGCGTGACGCTGGCTATGCCGTCGAGGGCCAGCCCGGCGGTGACGAAGCCTTCATAGGCGAACTCCACACCGCCATCGACGCCCACTGCCACAACAAGCAGCTGGGCCTGGGCGAGTAGCAGCAGTAGCAATTGCTTGGGAAGCAAGTCGCGATCCAGTAAACGCGATCGTCCACTGGCTCCGCGTCGTCCCCCGCGGGCGACCGGGGCGAACCCTAGCCCCAACCGCGCCGCCACCCCTCCTCCTCCCCTCCTCCCCCACCGCCGCCGGCGAGCGCCGCCGGGCAAAGCCCGCGCGGTGCCGGCGGCGGTGGGTTCTCTCTCACCCGCGCGCGAGGGAGTCTGCGCGGGGCAGGCTCGGCTGGCGGCGGTGCTCCTCGGGGCTTCAAGAGCGCGGTCCGGCGGTGGTGGCAGGGCGTGACGGCGGCGGTCCCAGGCGGAGGCGGTGGCGGGCGCGGTGCGCGGCCATGGGCGGCAGCGGAGGGCGACGGCGGAGATGGCCTGCTGGCGGTGCGGCCCGGATTGGGGCCAGCTGGGCTCCGATCTGGGCTCCGCGGGCCTTGTCCAGGGACAGGAGGTCTCGAGACGGCCAGCCGCCGGGACGGTCCCCTTGTTGCACTGCTGCTCGTGCTAGGTCTGGGCCAGGCGGGCCCAGATCCGGCGGCCCTGGCAGCGTGGCGTCCGTCCCCTCTCTCGTCCGGGAAGGTCGTTGGGATGCCTTGCTGCCATTCAAAGGCGCGATCTTGGATGCCGACAAAGTGACCGGCTCGATCGGCGGCGTGGCGGTGTCGGTAACGGCGCGGTGATGTCCCCGGGCGTTGCGGCGAGGGTGCTTCTTTGCGGCGGTGTGCGGCCTTGGCCATGGCTGTCTTGCGGGAAGCGAGGTCGCGGGGACGCTGCGCATGGTACCTGGCTAACACATTGCGGTTAGGTTGGGGGCGACTTGGCTAGGTTTGGGATGGAGCTGCGAGATATGGCTTAGGCGGCATGGGTGTAGCAGCGTGGCGGCACAACTAATGGGACTTGATCGAGACCTAGCAGGCGGCTGGGCATGATCTTGGCCTAATTGGTAGTGCTACCGCGTCCGGACGACGGTCACCTCGCGTGGCGGAGGGCGGATCCCTTCCCTATCTGCCGTTGGCCTGTTGGCTGTTGGCTATGTGTCGGCCAGCCCTGTCCAATCCGCCGGCCTTGCGGTGTTGTGGCTAGGCCATGGGCTCGAGTTCGTGGGATGCGGGGCGGCGGCCTCGGAAGGTGGACTGCGCGGTTGGCTCTACGGCGGGCAACGTTGCGGTGGTGGTGGTCTCACTCTTCGGCCATGAGGATGGCGTGGAGCGGACGGCGGGAGATCCTGGTGTTGGCGGCACTTCGGCTGTGGCAGCTCCCAGATCGTGGTTTGGGAACCTTCCTAGGGGGCAGCGGGCGGCTGAGTTCTCGGGCGTGGTGTGAGGCTACTTCCGGGCGAAAGCTCAGCGCCGAGGCGCCAACGACGGCGATGCCCGCGGGTGTCGTAACCCTCTTGGGGGCGTCGTTGTGGGTACCCTCCCCGCGGTACGGCTCCGGGTGAAAACCCTAGACCTCACGGTCTCGACGACGGCGGCGTAATGCGTCGTTACCCTCTTGGGGGCGTCGTTGTGGAGCCCCGACTCGACTCGGTCTGTTCCAATGTCGTCGCTAGTTTTGGTTTTCCTTGTTCTTTTTTGTTTATCCTTTGATCTGCTTTGTAAGAGGTTCTCCTCTCCACCATGTATCGGTTCGGCCGTTGCGGCTTTATTTATAAAGCGGGGCGAATGCCTATTTCGAGGGAAGCAAGTCGCCCTCCACCCCTCGCGCTGCACTCTGCACGCTTTCCCACCTCAAACTTTGAGGGTCACGGCTCACGAGCAACGCAAGGAGGCAGCTGCTACGAAACTACTGGTCTACTACCTAGCTATCAAGGAATCACGGTCAACGGTCACCATGACAGCGGCCTGCCATGGCAGCTTGCTGGAGTATTGTGACCACAGTACTGCAGTGTGATGCTGATACGCCTATTAGCAAAATCTCGTCAAAGTTTTCATCTTGACATGTCGGACCCAAAACAATCAGACGTCCTTTGATTCATAGGATTTGTAAAGAAATTGTGTAAAATTTGGATCCTATAATTTTTTTTCCTATATAAGTTGTTTGATTCATAGGAACACATCCTATGAGAATCTTATAGTGTAAATCCTATAGAAAAATCATTAGGTCATACCTCATGAAAAAAATTCTTTTCTACATGCAAACACACTCCATCTTTCCATAGAATTCACATAGGTATGAATCTTAATCCTATACTTTTCCTATTCGTATATTTTTTCTACCCTATGAATCAAAGGAGCCCTCAATCAGAACCAAGCAAGGTGGTCCTAAACAGTGTATTATTTTATTGGATTTTTTTTTGGAGAAAAGGAGACTAAGCATACCAGCCTTCTTTCAACAAAGTCACAAATATCATACACCAAAACCCCGAAGTAACAACCTGACAATAAGCGAAGATCGTGCCAATAGGGACGTCTACTCTGAAAAAGCGAAAACCCACAGTCAATTACCAACAGTGAACATAGCATACCTCAATACACCCTCTAGGCTAAACAAAAACGCTCATCCGGTCTAGCAAGCACCTCATGCGCTCGCAATAGACCGCCATTGCATCTTTGAGCAATCTTTAGTTTAAATTTCCACATAATCTTCAAAGTTATTACTTGCGGATGCGGCATATTTACCAGTTGAATTCTATTAGTAATTATAAAATATGTTATTTGATAAGCAGAGTCAAAAATACAACATCTTCTATTATTTTATACATATTTATCCAAGACATAGTCAGATCGTCAAGCACGAACTACATCAACAAATCAATATATCCTCGTCTCATCGAAAGATCGGGCACCTTTGCCCTATAAAGTGGTATCAGAGCTCGTGCGCCAATGCAATCGCTAGGATAATCTACGGGAGTTACTAATCTTGCGGATGGACGATCAGCCTGGCCAAAAGATCTTAATTCCTACCTGAAATCGAGAACAAGTAAGAACTAATAATGCAATCAGAATATTGCGGATAAATATGAAAGCTTTATTGCAAAACTGGGTGATAAGGGGTGGCCCGATCTTCTCAGTAAGCGAGGTGGTAGATGATGAACTCGATGGTGATGTCGATGAATATGGTGGGAAATAACATGTATGACGCTGACGAGTCTCTCGATCGACCCCTGTCACCAATGCAACAGCTCTCAACCCTGCAAGATATTTGCTACTCCACACATTTGCGCACGTAGCCGCCGACCACGAAGCGGTAAATTGCAATCTTCTAATCCCCAATGGATCGGAACAGCAGATCACACAAACTTTTAGTAGCATAAAACTCCAAATCGAAACAAATTGGAGAGTGTAAACTTCAATAGTTTTGCGTACCAAACAACTATGAACTAGGGTTTATCTTAAACATGGTCTAAACCTAATTTGGGGGCGTCCCTGTAGCTTATATAGGCGTCCGGGGTGACCAGGGGTCGAAACTAGGGGATACAAACCGACCTAGAACAGGTTCGGGCAAAACTGGTTCGGACTCAGCAGGCCGGCAGTGCCGGGGTGGGTAGCCCGGCAGTGTCGGGGTGTCACAGCTGGCACTGCCGGGGTGCCAAAGCCGGCATTGCCGGGGTGCACAGGCCGGCAGTGTCGGAGTGCTCCTGGCGGCAGTGCCGTGGTGCACATGCCGGCAATGACGATGCAGAATTCTCCCTCCTTCGCGCATGCCTCCCTCTCCTGCCTCGCGCGTCCATGGAATGTCTTCACGTCTAGCACCATGTCCAGCCGCTCCTATTCTCCTCGTGCAACACTTGCTCCATCTTCATACCTGATCATATATAAGTAAAAGGACTTAGGCAGTATAAAGTTCTCATCGATCATAGTATCATTCAGGAGTGAATTCAACTGTTGCTTAAGTAGCTTCGCACGAGCCCTTGTAATGGGTCCAATCCTAACTTCATTGAACTTGAGCTTCACAGCAACATCTTGATTATCTTGTAATGAAGGAGGTAGTGGTTCAGTAGGGATGTCCTCATCATACCCCCTTCAAAAGGCATCGACCTCGACGCTCCAAGATCTTCTGCGTCATACGGTGTCAAATCCGCTACATTGAAAGAAAATACTGACACCAAACTCATCAGTTGGAAGATCTATAGCATATGCATTGCCATTGATCTTGGCAAGCATTTTGTAAGGACCAGCACCACGAGGAAGTAACATGGACTTCCGCAACTTGGGAAACATGGCCTTGCGAAATTGAACCCAAACCAAATCACCAGGCTTGAACAACATCTCCTTGCGCTTCTTCTTCACTATTCTAGCATTGTTCTTCCCCTTATTCTCAATCAACTCTTTAGTCTTCTCATGTATCTTCCGTACAAAATCTGCTCTTTTCGATGCCTCCATATTGACTATCTCTTGTATGGGTAGAGGCAACAAGTCAAGTGGAGTAATGGGTTTGAAACCATACACCACCACAAACGTACATAGCTGTGTGGTAGAATGTACCATCCTGTTATAAGCAAACTCCACAGGCGGCAAACACTCTTCCCACTCCCGCAAGTTCTTCTTTATCATGGATCTCAACAGCTGTGATAATGTTGTATTCATCACCTCTGTTAAAACTCCAAAGTATCTTCCAGAAGTAGCTCATGAACTTGACATCACGATTAGAAACAATTGTCTTTGGGACTCCATGTAAACGCACAATCTCTCTGAAAACAAGTTAGCAATATGCGATACATCATCGCTTTTGTGGTAGGCAATAAAGTATGACATCTTAGAAAATCTATCCACTACCACAAATATAGAATCATGGCCTCTCTTAGTACGCGGCAAACCCAACACAAAATCCATACTAGTATCTTCCCATGGTGTAGTAGGTGCCATTAAAGGAGTATACAAAGCTGTGAGGCTTCAGCTTGGACTTGGACTTGTTGCAAGTAATGCATCTCTTCACATACCTATCCACGTCCCGCCTCATCTTTGGCCAATAAATGTGATCAGCGAGCATGAGTAGCGTCTTCTCGCGCCCAAAGTGACCCATCAAACCTCCAGCATGTGTGATGTGGGCATTACCCTTCGGGTAACCAACATTAGACTACCTCCTCTGGCCCAACCAGGGGTCCATGAAGATTGTCCAGCAACCAAGGTGGGCCTATACGTCGGTTCCAGTAAAGAAGGCCTACCCGAAGAAGGATTCTTGACGAACAAGGAAAGAAGACGTTATACAAGGAAAGATTAGAATAGATCTCTTTGTAAGCTAGTCGAGTTCGGACAGAACTCTCGGCACCTAGCCTGCTATATAAAGGCCAGGAGAGGGTCTGTCGAGGGACAACTTCAATACGTAGATTGACCGCAAGTCAAGAGCTAGAACCCTAGAAGCTAATCCTTTTAAGATCAAGGTTGTTCTCGACATGGAGCCACCAAGGAATTGCAGCAGGTGCAGGAGCTAGCGGGACGAGTAGTAGCTCTCAGCAGGTTCATTGCAAAATTAGGAGAAAAGGCTCCGCCCTTCTATCAATTGATGAAGAAATCAGAGAAGTTCGAGTGGACAGCAGAAGCACGGGACGCTTTCGACAATATTAAGAAAGTATTGTCGACTTCCCCGGTCCTTGTTACTCCACACAACAGGGAGCCAATGTTCCTTTATATCGCTGCGACTAGTTGCGTCGTTAGCATCGTGCTCGTTGTTGAAGGCATGGAAGCAGCAAAAGTTCACAGCGTACATCGCCCTATCTATTACCTTAGTGAGGTACTCACACCAACACCGCACTACCGAAAGCTGGCATATGATGTATGGAGGACAACACGAAAGTTCCGACATTATTTCGTTGAGCATCCGATTATCATCGTCATCGAAGCTCTGTTGAAAATATATTGACCAATCCAGATGCCACAGGTTGAGTGTCTCAATGGGCCATCGAGCTAGCGCCGCATGATATTTTCTACGTCAACCAAACATCTATCAAGTCTCCGGTCCTCCCAGACTTGTTTGTTGATTGGATTCAGTCGCAAACTCCGACCGCACCTGATATGTCGGGTTCATGGATCGTGTACTTCAATGGCTCTAAGCGGAACACGGGCGCAGGCGCAGGAGTGGTGTTAATTTCGCCACAAGGTGACAAGATGAAGTACGTGCGGAGGATGAACTTTTCACTGTTGATAAAAAATGAAGCAGAATATGAGGCGTTATTGCACGGAATGTGTATGGACAAAGCGTGTGGTGCTACCCATTTGGATATTTATGGAGATTCGAGCCTTGTGGTCCAACAGTCGATGAATTTATGCGATGCCGTCAGTGATAACATGATT
This sequence comes from Lolium rigidum, assembly GCF_022539505.1. Taxonomy (NCBI): domain Eukaryota; kingdom Viridiplantae; phylum Streptophyta; class Magnoliopsida; order Poales; family Poaceae; genus Lolium; species Lolium rigidum. The sequence goes on from NC_061511.1 coordinate 61,202,841, forward strand.
GCCTACCGCCAAATGTACCAATCGATGGAAGCCAAGTTTGAAGGTTGCGAGCTAAAACATATCGGCAGAGCTAGCAACGAAGAAGCCTATGCCTTGGCAAACATCGGTTCCACATGTTCCGCAATTCCAGATGTAGTTTTTTATGAATTAATTAATCAACAGTCCATCAAAGTCAATACATCGGCACCTCCAGAAAAGTCAACTACAGACTCGGGGGCTGCGCCCCAAAATGCTGCCAAAGATATTATCGTTGGACCCGAACAACAAGTTTTACTCCTCGAGCCTCTGTGGACTGAGCCCTTTCTGGCATATTTATTCAACAGGAGCTGCCAGATGATCCGGCAGAGGCTAGGCGCATTGTGCGACGCTCTAAAGCAATCACTATAGAAGATGGCGAACTTTATAAACGGAGTATCTCCGGTATCTTCCAGTGATGCATCGCCATCAACGATGGAAAGTCGCTTTTGCGGGAGATACATGAAGGCACGTGTGGTCATCATGCAAGCAGCCGAGCAGTTGTGGCTAGATCTTTCAGAGCTGGGTTTTATTGGCCAACAGCAGCAGCGGATGCAAGGGACTAGGTTAGGAAGGGTGAATCCTATCAGCGTTACACCAAAATCGCATGCACCTGCTACGGATCTAATGACAATACCGTTGGCATGGCCTGTCGCTCAGTGGAGACTAGACCAAGTAGGTCCAATGCCAAAGTCATCGCCAGGTGGTCATACCCATCTATTGGTAGCAGTCGATAAATTCACTAAGTGGATTGAGGCCATACCAGTCACCAATCAAGAAGCCAAAACAGTTGTCAAGTTCTTCAAGGGAATAACCTGTCGCTTCGGTGTGCCTCACAGCATCATCACAGACAATGGAACCAACTTTTTTTACAACGAATTTCATGAATTCTGCCAGGATAATGGCATCAAGCTCAGTTTTGCTTCGGTTTCGCACCCCCAAACCAATGGGCAAGTGAAAAGGATCAATGGTTTAATCTGCGACGGCATTAAAAAACGTCTCACAAACGCAGCTGGGGTTTGGGTTGAAGAGTTGTCATCGGTACTTTGCATTTTGCGGATTATGTCGAATAGATCAACACAATATACCCCCTTCTTCCTTGTGCACGGAGCCGAAGTTGTTCTGCTCTGCCGACGTTCATTTCGAAGCACCGCGGGTCGTTGCATATAATGAAAAGGCTTCCGTTCAAGCATTACAGGACGTTGTCGACCTCGTTGATGAAGTTCGGGATATAGCTTTGGCTAGAACATCCGTATACCAACATGCAATACGAAACTATCACAGTCGAAGAGTTCGCACTCGAAGCTTTGCCGTAGGTGACCTAGTGCTACGTTTGAAGCAAAAAGGACATCTGAAGCTTGAATCTCCTTGGGAGGGACCCTACATCGTTACCGAAGTGATCCCGGGGGGAGCTTATCGCCTCAAGAATACTACGATAGGACAAGATGTTGAGAACCCATGGAACGTTGCACAATTGCGACAATTTTATATTTAGGTCTTACCCGACAATACTCGGGGTCTGCAAAGTCTGTTACGATTTTCATCAAAGAGCCTCAGGGAACATGCGAGTGCTATAATTGAAGAAATTCTTCATCGGTTACTATTTCTCCCATCGGGAGCTCTGGTTTATTATCATATTGTAGCTTACCCGGCAATACTCAGGGGCTACGAGGTTTATTACGGTTTTCGTCATGAGACTCAGGGAACATTCGAGTGCTATAATTGACGGAAATCTTCTGACAAAAATATCTCCATCAAGCCTCAGGGAACATGCCAGTGCTGCCATTGGTGGAAACAATACAAATATGAAAAGCTCACGCCGGTGCACCGCGTTACGAAGCCGAAAAGGCGCATGGTTCCCTCGTTTACTCGGGGGTTGTCGCCATTACAAACATACGTACAACCCAGCAAATATATTTGCGATTACTACAGGGTCGTCGAATGAGCAAACTGACATGATCCCTCAGTTGCCTTCGATAAGGAAAAAAAACTTCGACTGGGCTTACGGTCCATCGACTCGATATGATGTTATAAAAAGAATATCGACACCATGGGGTGTTAAAAAAAGAACATCATCATATAAGGTTCTCTTCAAAAGTAGAAGAGTGTTTCAATTACAGGAATTGCAAAAGCACGAGTATATGCTAAATATACTCGAAAATCTCTCGTCATGATGCGGTTCCTTGATCCGCCTGATTCATCAAGACCCTTTTTAGTACATACCTTCATCCTGGAGATAACATGATATGGGGTGGCCCGATCTTCTCAGTAAGCAACGGTGGTGATGATGATCACGGGGTGATGGCAGCGGAGAAACACGACGATGTAGTGGATGATAACTTGTATGACACAACGAGATCTCTCGAGTGGTCCCGGTCGCCAATGCAACAGCTCTCAACCCTGCAAGATATTCGCAACTCCACACACTTGCGCACGTAGCCGCCGACCACGAAGCGTTAAGTTGCAACCGTCTAATTTCCAATGGAACAGCAGATCACACAAGACTTTTTCAGGTTCTACACAATATCAAGCAATATGGTGTAGGGAATTCAATAGTTTTGCAGAGCAAACAACTAATTAAGAACTAGGGTTTATCTTAAACGTATTCTAAAGCAGCTAGGGGGCGTCCTGGGCACTTATATAGGCATCCGGGATGACTTCTGGTCGAAAAGATACAAGAATAACCAACCCAGAATAGATCTGGTCAAGACAGACTCGGACTGGTCCGGTCTGGAATCCGGTTGACCGGGTGCTGGGCCGGCCTGGCCGGTCTGGAACCCGGTTGACCAGGTGCTAGGCCGGGCTGGCCGGTCTAGACCGGGCCAGGGACCGGGCGGCAACCGGAAAGGTCGCAAAACTCCGTCCGGTTGGCCCCGGTATGACGCCCGGTTGGCGCCGGGGTGAATCCGGTCTGCCGCCCGGTTGGACCGGGCCAGGGACCGGGCGCGCCGGTGTGCCGACCGGTCTGACCGGGTGCTGGACTGGCCTGGACTTCTTCTTCTCCTCTCGTGCATGCCTCCCGCTCCTCCCTCGCGCGTCCATGAGATATCTTCATGTCCAGCTCCATGTCCAGCCTCACGTCCTTCTTCACGTCCAGCTGCTTCACTTCTCCTCGTGCGATGCTTGTCTCCTCTACATACCTGATGATACATAAATAACAAGACTTAGGCAGTATAAAGTTCTCATCAATCAAAGTATCGTTTAGAAACAAGTTCACCTGTTGTTTAAGTAGCTTCGCACGAGCCCTTGTAATTGGTCCAATCCTAACTTCATTGGACTTGAGCTTCACAGCAGGTTCATCTTCATTTATCAATGATGGAGGTAGTGGTGTAGTAGGGATGTCCTCATCATCTCCCCCCCCTTCAAAAGGTGTCGACCTCGACGCTCCAAGGTCTTCTCCGTCATATGGTGTCAAATCAGAAACATTGAAATAATTACTGACACCAAACTCATCAACTGGAAGATCTATTGAGTATGCATTATCATTGATCTTGGCAAGCACTTTGTAAGGACCAGCACCACGAGGCTTCAACTTAGACTTCCGTAGCTTCGGGAACCTATCCTTGCAAAAATGTACCCATACCATATCACCAAGCTTTCATCTCTTTACGCTTCTTATTCATCCTTGCAGCATTGCTCTTGCCTTTCTTCTCTATCAACTCTTTAGTCTTCACATGGATCTTACGCACAAAATCTGACATCTTGGATGCCTCCATATTAACTCTCTCATGTATGGGCAAAGGCAACAAGTCAAGTGGAGTAATGGGTTTGAAACCATACACCACCTCAAAAGGACACGGCTCCGTGGTAGAATGTACCGCCCTGTTGTAAGCAAACTCCACATGCGGCAAACACTCTTCCCACTCCTTCAGGTTCTTCTTGATCATGGATCTCAATAGTTGTGACAATGTTCTATTCACCACTTCAGTTTGTCCATCAGTTTGGGGATGACAAGTAGTATCGAAGAGTAGCTTCGTTCCCAGCTTTCTCCACAGCGTCTTCCAGAAGTAGCTCATGAACTTCATGTCACGATCAGAAACAATAGTTTTCGGGACTCCATGTAGTCACACAACCTTCCTGAAAAACAGGTTAGCAATATGCGACGCATCGTCGCTTTTGTGGCAGGCAATAAAGTGTGAAATTTTAGAAAATCTGTCCACTACCACAAATATAGAATCATGGCCTCTTTTAGTACACGGCAAACCCAACACAAAATCCATACTAATATCCTTCCAAGGTGTAGTAGGTGCCGGTAAAGGAGTATACAAACCGTGAGGCTTCAGCTTGGACTTGGACTTGTTGCAAGTAATGCATCTCTTCACGTACATGTCCACATCCCGCCTCATCTTTGGCCAATAAAAATGGTCAGCTAGCATGAGTAGCGTTTTCTCACGCCCAAAGTGACCCATCAAACCTCCAGCATGTGATTCCTGCAATAAGAGCAAACACACAGACGATTCTGGAACACATAGTTTGTTAGCTCGAAACAAAAACCCATCATGTATGTGATATTTTTCCCATGCTTTACCAAGAGCACATAAGCGATATGGTTCAGCAAAATCATGATCAGTAGCATACAAATCACATAGTACTTCTAATCCAGGAATTTTAACATCAAGTTGAATTAATAGCATATTCTTCCTAGATAGAGCATCATCAACAATATTATCTTTTTCCTTCTTATGCTTAATAATGTATGGAAAAGACTCAATGAACTCAACCCACTTAGCAAGACGCTTATGCAAAGTAGATTGTGCTTTCAGATATTTCAAAGCTTCATGATCAGAATGTATGATAAATTCTTTTGGCCACAAGTAATGTTGTCAAACCTCAAGAACTCTAATTAAAGCATACAATTCTTTATCATATATAGGATAGTTCAACTTAGCACCAGAAAGTTTCTCAGAAAAATATGCAATTGGGCGACCCTCTTGCATCAACACACCACCAATTCCAATACCACTAGCATCACATTCAATCTCAAATTTCTTATTGAAATCAGGAAGTGCAAGCAACGGTGCAGAAGTTAAAAATCTCTTAAGTTCATCAAAAGCATGATCTTGGGCTGCGCCCCACTCAAATATAACACCCTTTTTAGTCAAGTCATTCAAAGGTGCAGCAATAGTACTACAGTTGGGCACAAATCTTCTATAAAACCCAGCTAGACCATGAAAACTTCTAACTTGACTCACATTCATGGGAGTAGGCCAATTTTGAATAGCTTCAATCTTAGACACATCTACTTCTACTCCATGCATGCTTAGAGACAACATAACCCAGAAATATGACCTTATCTTTGCAAAATGTGCACTTCTCAAGATTACCATAGAGTTTATTATCACGCAACACTTGCAAAACATGTCGAATATGTATAGTATGATCCGATTCATTGCGGATGTAGATTAATATGTCATCAAAATACACAACCACAAACTTCCCAATAAATTCACGCAAAACATGGTTCATCAGTCTCATGAAAGTGCTAGGTGCATTAGTCAAACCAAAAGGCATTACTAACCACTCATATAAACCAAATTTTGTTTTAAAGGCTGTTTTCCACTCATCCCCTTCTTTCATCCTAATTTGATGATAACCACTATGCAAATCAATTTTAGAGAACACAACAGCACCACTCAGTTCATCTAGCATATCCTCTAAACGGGGAATAGGGTGGCGATATCGAATAGTGATATTGTTTATAGCTCTACAATGTACGCACATACGCCATGTACCATCTTTCTTAGGAACTAGAATAACAGGAACAACACAAGGACTAAGGCTTATGCGGATATAACCTTTGTCGAGTAGCGCTTGTACTTGCTTCTGTATCTCCTTCGTTTCTTCGTGGTTCGTTCTATATGGTGCCCGATTGGGTAGCGAAGCTCCGGGAATCAAGTCGATTTGATGCTCAATACCTCGTAATGGTGAAAGTCCTGCGGGTACCTCATGCGGAAACACGTCGCAAAATTCCTGCAAAACATTAGAAACACCAAGAGGAAGAGGGGTCATGTCGTTAGAAACCAAAATCGTACCCCTGTACAAGAGCACAAGAGACATGGCTGTAGGATCCTCACTAAATTCTCTCATGTCTTCTTTGGTGGCTAATGAGACTAAGGAATTCACTCTCTCACTTTTCGTTATATCACTCACAACATTACAATTCTCTCGCCTATCTAAAGAAGCATCCTCCAAGTTGACTTCAACTTTCTGACGAGACTCATTGACAATTTCTTTGTGGTGTCGTAGAGTCTGTAAGTTAATTTTCTTGCCCTTGAACTCCAAGTGATATGTATTGGCACGGCCATTGTGTTGCACGAACGGTCATAGAGCCACGGCCGACCCAATAGTAGGTGACACACCGTCATAGGAATGACATCAAAATCAATGCAATCCTTATACGGTCCAATAGCAAACTCAACACGCACCATGTGGTTTACCTTCATATCACCATTGTCGCTCAACCACTGAATATAGTATGGATGCGGGTGCGGTAGATACTTCAACTTCATCTTGGTACATAACTCCTTGCTTGCTAAATTGCGGCAACTCCCACCATCAATAATGACCTTGCAAGCCTTGTCAGGACCAACTAAAGCCTTTGTTTGGAACAAATTGCAGCGCTGAGTAGATGCACTAGGCAACACATTAAGAGCACGATGCGACACAACAATGGTGCGAGCATCAGACGGATATGCATCGTCACCATCAGTGTCATAGTCATCATCTTCTGGAGCATTAGGATCAACATCATCTCCAGTCTCGTACTCATTGTCCTCATTGATTATCATGACTTTGCGGTTAGGACAATCTCTCTTGAAGTGACCTTTCCACCACATGTATGACAAACCATATCACGGTTACACACAGTAGACATATTAGAGCCACTCGTACTTGCAGCAGATTCGGACTTCTTTATGTTAGACACATTGGAGACCGGCTTGCTAGGCGGAGTAGAGTAGGGTGCGGAGCGCGTCGAAGGCGCCGGCGTCGTAGATGGTGCCGTGCGGGGTGTGAAACGCCCAGCTCCTATAGCTCGACCTTTGATCTTTGCTTCGTCAGCCAACTGTGATTCAGCTTCTCTTGCATGATGTAACAATTGATTCATATTGGTGTAGCTGTAGTAACGAACAATGCCTTTGATATCATACTTCAAGCCGTTGAGGAAACGCTGCATTGTTATCTCGAGAGATTCACGGACACGGCCACGCTGCATAAGCATCTCCATCTCCATGTAGTATTCATCCACAGTCTTCACACCTTGTCTCAATAGTGTCAGCTTATCATATATATTCCGCAAGTAATTTGTAGGCACAGAGCGAGAAGTCATCGCCTCCTTCATGGCACGCCATGTACGTATAGGTTGCTCACCATCCTCATCTCGGTTACGAACAAAAGCATCCCACCAACGCAAAACATAGCCATCAAATTCAGAAGAAGCAAGCTTGATCTTCCGATCTTCAGTATAATGTGGATGTAAGCTCCACAACTTCTCAATCTTGAGCTCCCAAGTGAGGCATTCTTCAACATCAGCTCCTCCTTCAAACTTGGGTACAGAAAACTTGGGCTTACCCAATCCATCTTCCTCATCTTGTCCACGACCATTGCAGCCAAGTGGAACCCAACCGCGAGGACGATTACCACGTGGCGCACCACGAGCATTGTGTGCGTCATCTTGAAGCTCAGGATCATCGTCATCTTCTTGTTGTTGTTGCGCGGTCAAATTCTCAACAGCTACACGCAAATCAGCAAGACTGCGATGTACATCCGTCATTTGATCTTGCATTGTAGTGACGGTCACATGAGTAGCATTCAGCTTTTGGTTGATCTCTTCAACCTTCCCATTAAGCACATCGTCCTGAGCGCGGAATTCACGTCGCATCTCATTACGAAGAGCCTCAAACTCCCTCCATGTGATGAGGTCTGCAGCACTCTTGTTTCCTGGTTAACAATTTTATGATCACTAGAAAACATGATTAGTAGGTTAGTGCACTAAATCAAAATATATATGGTGGTACTCTCACAACTCACTCAAAACTGATAAGAAAAGGAGATCTTACCGTTCCAAAATAAATTAGTGTTGCTTACCACTTGTAGAAACAACTAGTGCACGGATGTAGCGAAGCGAATATCAAGGGTATAAGAACAAATCACACGATAAAGCAGGGTATATGTGGGGCTGTAGGTAGGCTACCTATTTGCACCAATAACAAGCTCTAGCGGCTGATCGTAGACAACCAATGATACTCACACAAGGCGATATAATGGGGCAATGCAACTATATGTAGGAAAGGTTGCAATGCACTAGAGAGACGCTAGCAAAGCTCAACGAGACAGGCACAAGATTGCTCAACTACGGGTGCGGTAAAGTAAACTTAGGCCTTCACTTGATTCTTCTAGCACTTCACTTTTTTTTTGTATTTTCTCTTTGTATAACACACGCAGCTATGTAGCTCTTTTTGCTTCTTTTCAAAAAAAAATTTGATTTTATGACACAACTCCTTGATAACACGGCCAACAAGATATGCAAAGCACCAAAACCCTAATGAGCAGCCTGTCGAGCGGTAAAACTAGTCTCTTCTGGGGAAGTTCCTAGTCACTTTATATCGATAGGTTGTGTCTATGGTTGGGAACAAGCACACTGTACGCTATGTGGACTCGGAGTAACATAACTGAAACTAGATGATAAAAGAGACTCAAACCCTAACAATACTAGATGCAAGAAAAAGATATGCAAAAAAAAACAACTACGAAAAGCAACTAAAACTCGAAATTAGTGCAATCTAAGGCTATGGCAAACCCTAACCCTAATATTTTTGGCTTTTTCTGGATAGGAAAACACTCACAACTCAACGATGGGGTGGATTGTGGATGGCTTACCGAGGAAAACTGGAAATCGGATACCAAGATGATGTGGGGTGGCCCGATCTTCTCAGTAAGCAACGATGGTGATGATGATCATGGGGTGATGGCAGCGGAGAAACACGACGATGTAGTGGATGATAACTTGTATGACGCAACGAGATCTCTCGATTGGTCCCTGTCCCAATGCAACAGCTCACAACCCTGCAAGATATTCGCAACTCCACACACTTGCGCACGTAGCCGCCGACCACGAAGCGGTAAGTTGCAACCGTCTAATTCCCAATGGAACAACAGATCACACAAGACTTTTTTAGGTTCTACACAATATCAAACAATATGGTGTAGGG